>NC_133146.1:58798349-59101849 GCF_048418815.1 Hemitrygon akajei
ACGTACCTCATTGGTTGTGTATTACTTCACATGCTTTTATTGTTTTGCTCTTTGTTCTAATGCTCATTTAGTGTATTTTCCGCAGTATTTTTTTAAAATGGCAACTTTAATAAAGTGTTTGCCTGCTACCTGCCATTCTAAATCTCTTTGTGGAGGTTTTGTTTGTCTTCATACCATGATGTTGTGTTTAAACATTATTGATGCTGTTAAATGCCTTAATATAGGTTAAGAAATCAGCTATATTTCTATCAGGTTTCTTTATGCTTATGTACTGATAATATTTTTAAATATGCCAGTGTTTGATGTTGTTTTATCAATGTCTACAGCCTATGGTATTTTGTTACTTCCTTTGTCAGTCATATTTGATGTAATCATGAATACTGGTGTTCCTTTTGTGCAATATTCACTCAGTCATATTATCAGTAGTGTGATCCCCAGGATTTTTTGTGGATCTGGTGGGGGGGGGGGGGGAGGGGGAAAGAGATGTTGGCAGTGGTTGATTTAAAATATGACAGAAAATGTCGAACTCCAATGGGTCAATAACAGTGGAAGTAGACAAACCAATTCTCTTTGTTCTTGCCACGTTCTTGAAGGAGGTGCAGATGCCCATTTTGTGAGGCTGTCTTTGCAGTCCTTCCCCCCCCCCCCACCCCACCACCATTTTGTGAATGCTGAACTGATTCTTGTTCGGGGATAATCTAATCCGAGCAAATGAATGTGGACACAAGAAGCTTCAGCCAATGACCTGCTGAATCTGAGACCATTCTCTGACGAGTAGCTATATTATGTAAAATGACAGACCTACCAGAGAAAAAATCTGTAATCTCTTTAGAATCTGTGTCCTGGTCATCTAGTTTGGCTGGTTTGAACCAGTCAGAATTGAAAGGAACAAAGACACAAGACTGGGGAGCAGAAACTATAGAACAATGTTGGCTGTAGCCCTGAACCAGAGCCAATAAAAAGGATGATTTATCTCCAATGACACTGAAATGCTACATTTGAATTGATAAAAAATGAGTATAAAGGTGGACACTTCGATTGTGCTATCAGCGATAACTCTGGAAAATCACCATCGAGAGGAAGAAACTCCCACACCAGGGCTGGGAGAAGAAAGGATCGTACATTTGCCCAAAGGGAGGTTCCCTATTTCAGTGTTATAAATTGCACAAGTGGTCGGAGTATTAGTATGGAGGGAACAGTAGAATCCATGTTCTAAGTTGCCGGCCTGGGGTCAACATAGTTCCGTAGTTCTTTGTGCTGAGACAATAAATTGATGAGAGCTTCAATTAATTAAAAGTTGCATAATGAGTTTCCTACCCTAATTCCATTGACAAATGGAGTAATACCACCTCCTCGCTGAAAATCAACACTGGCTCACTCCAAGGATGCGTGCTTAGCCCACTGCTCTACTCTCTCTACACCCACAACTGTGTGCCTGGGCACCGCTCAAATGCCATTTGCAAATTGTTGGCAGAATTTCAGATGTTGACAAAGAGATGTACAGGAGTGAGATCAGCTGGTTGAGTGGTGTCATGACAACAACCTTGCACACGAGGTCAGTAAGGCCAAGGAATTGATTGTGGCCTTCAGGAAGGGCACACCAGTCCTCATCACGGGATCAGAAGTGGAAAGGGAGAGTAGTTTCAAGTTGTTGGCTGTCAACCTTTTGAAAATTGATGCAATTACAAAGATGGCACGACTGCAGCTATATTTCATAAGGAGTTTGGAGAGACTTGGTATGTCATCAAAAGCTCACTTAAATTCACAGATATAAAGTGGAGAGCATTCTAACAGGTTGCATCACTGTATGGAGGGAACACTGCACAGGATTGGAAAAAGCTGCAGAGCTTTATAAATTCGGGCAGCTCCATCATGGGCACTAGCCTCCCCAGCATCCAGCACACCTTCAAAAGCTGACACCTCAAAAAGGTGGCATCCATCATCAAGGTCCACCTCCTCCATCATCCAGACATGCCCTCTTCTTATTACTCCCATCAAAGAGGGGGTACAGGAGCCTGAAAAAGGCCACAAAATTCATTTTATGAGCAAAATACAAGAGATTCAAGACTTGATGCTAGTTTTGAGGCTCTGATAGATTAAACAGAGGAGGTTCAACTGCAAGACATAATGGTTTCTTTATTTTCAACTGTGGAAAGTGATGCCCCTCATGTATATTACCAACATTAGAAATTAGTCTTTAACACTTTAATCTAGAAAACTGGCTCTTATGACTTAGCTCCAGAATTTGAATGCCTCCTCCAGAAATGAAAACTGTATGAGGTGTGGGCCAGACAAAACACCGCAGAGTCGAAATGCATGGTAAACACAGTGTGCAAATAGCTGGGTGGATTAGCACAAACTGTTGGGATGATGGGCCACTGTGTCTGATTTGTTCAATGACTATGTTACTGTCTCATTTACCTTGGTTATAAACTCATTAGGTAAGCGCACTAGGTAACAGAGAACGAGGCAAATGTTTGCAGCCCATTTCCAGAACCCACAACCCTTTATGACTTTGTGATCTGGCTCTGAGGCTGATGTCGGAACATCTTTCAGGAGGATGAACCCATGGAAAGCATCAGGGCTAGATGGCGTACTTGGCCGAGTAGTGAAAACTTATGCTGATCACCTGACTGGAGTGTTTACAGACATCTTTGACCTCTTGTTTCAGCAGCCTGAGGTACCCACCTGCTTCACGGGGGCATCAACCATAGTGCTGCCCAAGCTGAACATGGTAATCATGCAGCAGCACCCGGACAATGAAGACGCACATATCTGGATGCTCTCTACTGACCACAGCTCAGCATTGAACAGCATCATCCTCACTATGCTCCAAGACCTAGGTCTCAATATCTCCCTGTGGAATTGGATCCTTGATTTCCACACTGGCAGGCCCCAGTTAGTACAGGTTGGCACCATCTCCTACACACTCACACTCACCACACAGAGGGTTGTGTGCTTGCACCCTGCTCTGCTTACTTTACACTCATTGTTGTGTGGCCAAGACCAGCTCCAATGCCGTATCTATGTTTGCTGACAATGCTACGGCTTTTGGCCGAATCAGAAGTGGTGATGAACTAGCATATAGGAGGGAGACTGGTTGAGTGGTGTCCCGATGACAAGCTTTCACTCAACACCAACAAAGGCAGAACTGATTATTGACCACAAGAGGAAGAAGCTGGCGGTCCATAAGCCAGTCCTTATTTGGGGAATGGAAGTGGAGAGGGTTAGTATCTTTAATCTTCTTAACATTAACATAGCAGAGGATCTGTCCTGCGACCAGCACACAAGTGTCATCACAACGAAAGCACGACAGTGTCTCTTTCTTGGAAGATTGTGAAGATGCGGCACGTCACCTGAAATTCTGACAAACTTCTTCAGATACGCAGCGGAGAGTGTCCCAACTAGTTCAATCGTGGGCTGGTACGGAAACACCAATTCCCAGGAATGGAAAGGCCACAGAAAGTGGTGGATACAGCCCAGTCCATCACAGGCAAAGCCCTCCTCACCACTAAGTACATTTACACGGAGCGCTGCCTCAAGAAAGTAGCATCTATTATCAAAGACCCTCACCATCCAGGTCGTGCCCTCTTCTTGCTACTACCATCAGACAGGTTGTACAGAAGCCTTAAGACGTACACCACCAGGTTCAGGAACAGTTATTGTCCTACAACTACCTGAGCTGGTGTGGATGACTTCATTCACCATCACTCTGAACTGATTCTACAAACTACAGACTCACTTTCAAGGACTTTTTAGAACTCATGTCCTCAGTAACATTTTTATTTGCACATTCATGGTTTGTCAATCTTTGTCTGATTGTGTATTTTTTTGTCAAATTGTATTTATTTCCCCCGTAGCTGCCTGTAAGCACTCGAGAAAACCGGCCACAACCTGGTCGCAAATGCAGAGGGGCGCTCCCCTTTGCGCTGTCTGCACTCGAGCAAAGCCTCCACTGAGTCACCTCGATTAGCCCCTGCAGTTTCTAATGTAGCTTCCTGTAAATCACCTAGTGTCTCCTGGCCTTGTGCCTGTTCCTCCAGTAGGGTTGAGTTTAATACTGAAGTTAAACACAGAAGGGTTAACTTCCGTTCCTCTGCTTCATCTGAACTATGAATTATCCTGTGCACTGGAAAAGTTCCCGAGGTCCACACTTTGGTATATTCGCAGCTGTAGCAGTCAATTGGGCCACATGGGAAGAGGTAGAATACATTGTCACAACCGCTGCCCCTGGCTGTGGTGTTTCCTGCACTCTCTCCGTTACCACGGGCACCAGTGGGGCTACGAGTGTTGAAGGTTCCACTCCCTCTTTGAAAAATTCATAGGGAGGCAAACCACTTCCCTGATCATCCTCATAGGCTAAACCACCCCAATCGACATTACCGTCATTGTCGGTCCTTGTACCAAATACGTACATCGCTCTTCTCTGGGCTGAGAGTTGACCTTGCGGCTTTTCGACTGGTTTTAAACATTTGATGTGGTTGGCACTTCTTTCTTTTCAGCTGCTGATTTCTGCATGACATTCACAGCAGTCTGTAATTCCTTACACTGACTTTTCCAATTCTAGACTTCTGTATTCACCTTTTTACACTCTTCAGGTTTCTTCTTTTCCCTTGTTATGAGTTCACACTAAGTCATGTGGATCAAAGTCACCTGACTCTGCTCCCACAGAAGTTCCATGTTAGACCATAAGACATAGGAGCAGAATTACGCCATCTGACCCATCGAGTCTGCTTCACCATTCAATCATGGCTAACCATTTTTTAAGACCCCCTGCTCAGCCCCAGTTCCTGGCCTTCTCCCTGTAACCCTTGATGCCATGTCCAATCAAGAACCTATCAAGGTCTGCCTAAATCCACCTAACGACCTGGCCTCCACAGCTGCATGTGGCAACAAATTCCACAACTTCACCACTCTTTGTTCTTTCCTTTCTCTTCCAATCTCTTCCTTACACTTACTCAATTCCTCTGCCAGTTTCAGTTTTTCTCTCCTCATTTCAATTGCATCTTCCCACCTACATACCATCATAACAGCTTTTTTAAATGCTAGCAGTTTCTTTGATCTCTTCTCACTAACTGCTTTCCACAGTGCATCGTCTAGGTTCCTGACCCTCCACTCTCAATCTTTCCTATCCACACCTCAGAGTTGGGCTATCTTCTTAATAAATATTTAAGAAAATAGTACCTCCAATCCTCCAAGCCCTCTAAGTTTTTCTCATCCTCTCCTTTTTCCATTTTAAAATCCTAACCATGTGGATGATTCAACTTGAAACTAGGGTCCCAGACCTTTTCTGAGCCCACCCAGGAACGGCAAAACATGTTGACCATTCATCAACGGAACTAGGTGAGGAAACTCACAATGCAACTCGTAATTAATCGAAGCTCACATTTTGTTGTCTCTGCACAAACAATAACTATGTTGACCCCGGGCCAACAACTTAGTCCATGAATTCTACTGTTGCCGTTGTACCAATACTCACTCAGACCACGCTTTCGATTTATAACACCAAAACAGGGGATCTCCTATTCGCCAGAAGTTCGATCCTTTCTTCCCTCAGCCCCCGGCATGGAGATTTCTTCCTCTCGTTGACCTTTGAATGTAGGTGGCTTCTGGTTCTTTGGCTCTTAGGGGGATCTGGATGGTGTCTATTCATATCAACAAATACCAACAACTGCACACTGAGGATTGGAGATGAAATGTCTGCAAAAATAAATGTCAAGCTCAGCAAATGCCTCAACCTGAGCTACCAATATTCACCACCATCTTAAACTGCAGATGTAAATCAGTACTACGCATTTAGATGGCATTAGTATGATTGGTATTATTTTTGTGTTTGGATATGCATTTAAATTAGAAATTTATTTGAATATATTTATAATTACCCAGATTCGCAGAAGAATATATATAATCAGTTTCAATTATTGTACTTCTAAACATTCAAACGAGTATTCAGATACACTTAACATCTTCCACTTTGTTATGAACCAGATATGGAGGGAAAGGAGGAAGACCATTCTGCACAAGTTATGGAACAGGATGACGATGCGCTGGGGGATTCTGTGGATGCAAAGCCAGACAGATCATCAAGATTCCCATTTTTGAAGTAAGTTGTAAACTTTGCTTATCTCTTGAGACAATCCAATAATTTTGTGAAAAAGCAGCAAAAAACAGAAATAAAAGCAGTGGCTGTTGCAAATACTCAGAAGATCAGGCAGCTTTTGTAGTGAGGAAGAAGTGTGAACATTTCAGCTCTTCGATTCAATATAGACTGGAAGCATTAACTCTGATTGTCTCACTGATGATTTTAAACATTGTCAGATTTACTTCATTTGCAGCTTTTTGCTTTTTCATTTTAATTAAAAATGGTCATCAGTATTATTGTTTCTCCAGGCAAGGAGAGTTCCTGGTGGCCAAACATTTTACTTCTGATTCCCATTCCTGGTCCGACATGTTGGTCCATGGCCACCCTTGGTGTAGGTGCAACACTTCATATTCCATTTGGCTAGCCTCTAACCAAATGGTATGAATATCAATTTGTCCTTCCGGTTTAAAAAAAAATCCCTTCCCCCTCTTCCTTTTACATTTTCTCACCTGCCTATTACCTCCTCTGGGTCCCCTCCTCCTTCCCTTTCTCCTGAGATCCGCTCTCCTCTCCTATCAGATTCCTTCCTCTCCAGCCCTTTATCTTTCCTACTCACCTGGCTTAAGGTGGTTAAGGTTAGTAAGTTGTGGGCAAGCTGCGTTGGTGCTGGAAGCCTGGCTGGCCCCAGCATAATCCTCGCTGATGTGATTTGACGCCTATGACACACTGCACTGTATGTTTCAATGTACATGTGACAAAGAAAGCTAATCTTTTATCTTTTCTAAAGTGCGCCAATAGTCCTTGCATCATCCTCCAGCCCGTATCTTCCTCGTGCTTCAAAGTTTATTAGTTTTTCCCTTAAAAGGTATGATGACTGGAACCCTTTTCATATTCCTTCATTGCAAACTTTCTTAACTTTGCCTACATTGTGTCAAAGGCTCAAAGCTAGACTTAAACAACAGTGATTAGTTTTCACTGACTGTTTCAGGAGTCATTGTATGGTGCAGATGATTTGATGTTATCTGTAGTTGCCAATCGTAATTGTTACATTTTGGTGTGCCGCAGGAGCATAGCTATCAGTGCAATGGGCATTCCAGAGTTAGCACCATCTGTAAGAGTTTGTATGTTACTCTGTGAACTGTGTGTGGGTTTCCTCCAGCTCTTCCCGTTTCCCTCACAGTCCAAAGATGGAATGGTTAGTAGGGTTAATTGGTTATTGTAAATTGTCCCATAATTATGCTAAGATTAAATAGGTGGGTTGCTGGGCAGCACAACACGTGGGGTCAACAGGGCCTGTTCTGCACTACATTTCTAATAAACATTGAAAGATGGGTTTGCGTTATTTCCTTTCTGAAATACTTCACCTATTGACAAATGCAAGCTAAGAATGTGTTTCTTGTTCATGCAAATATAGAAAAAAAATCTGTCAACTCAATAATGCCACAAACTCTGTATCCTCCCTCTCTGTTAAAATTTGTGATTTTACATTTAAGGCTTTCTTCACCCGATTTACTATTGAGCAAATAGTCTCCATCAGCATAGTGATTGTCGGCAAAGATGTAAGAGGCCAGGATGACATCAGCAGGTTGTTAAGTCACAGGGAGCCCTCTGAATAGTTCTATAGAAAAGTCCAGTGTGACCTGCTGCTGACTCGGGGGATTTGTACATATTGAGTGGCCTCACTTGCACCATTATTCACTGTCACACAGTGTAATGGTGGAGCATGTCAGCTTTCTGGTCTGTTTCTGTTTCAAATAGCCGCAAAAAGATTTTCAGATGCAGAGTGGAGTGCCAATTAATGTGGAATCCAGGTATGAGACCTTAGACTTTTCATGTGCTCTGACTGATGTTACAATTCCTGAGATGAGAACTGTGCAGTCAAATTTACAATGTTATAAGCTACAGCACACATCACTTCCTCTTTACAAGAGTGAATTGGACTGATGCCAGCTCATGGCAAGGCCTGCCTCAAAAGGCTCTCCTCTTCATCTGTCTTCCTCACTTTCTCCCAATGACGACAGCCTGATCAGGTGCTTTGCCACAACTTATGAAAGATGTTCTCCACACAGAGCTGCTGAATTAAAATTACTGTCATCCTGCCACATCACAACAGTGTTTCTGAATTACTCTCCTAAATAACTACTGATCTGCTTTCTCAAACTAACAGTATGTTATATTATTAGATAGTTTTATGTTCTGTTGATATTGAAAGTTCAAGGAATAAAATAGTTCAACTGCCATTTGCCTCTCTGGGCCCAAACGAAGGTGCAGTTGTTCGTCCTTTGCCTTTATAATCGTAAGATTGCTAGGTATCAAGTATGGCAGGTCTAACCTGCCTGCAACTTGCTCAATAGCAGTGGGACTGGATTTTGCACACCATGTTGCAGCCACTCAGGGAAAGAGACGCAGTCCAACAACCACTGGAAATGCTTGTCTTGGACATTTTCCTTGTGACCCTAAGGCCCTGTTGGACGTCGGTAATGTGGAGTGCTGTTGTCCGATTCACCGGTTCATCGGTGAGACCGGCGGCGCAGGATCTGCGTGCCGTCAGTTGCTGCGCGGTTGTGCCTCGGGGTTGCCTGTAGCGGCCATCGGCGAAGGAGATGCCGGAGCTGGCTGTGTAGCTTGTTCAAATCTATGTACTGTGGCCAAAAGGCATCGTTAAAATAACTCGAATTTCTCGTTCTAAACACGAGATTCTGCAGATGCTGGAAATTTGGAGTGACACGTACAAAATGCTGGAGGAATTCAGCAGGTCAAGCAGCAGCTATGGAAAAGAATACAGCTGCCATTTCAGGCCAGGAATCTTCATCCATGACCCTTTTCTCACTCTAAGCAAGTTTGTAGAAAACACTACAACAGCCAAATGATCAATATTATTGTTATAGTTCATTATGGTTTAATACTTCTTGTAAGCTGGCCAGTGGTATAGTGGTATCCACACTGGATTTCGAGGCAAGTGGTCGCGGGTTCAAATCCAGCCAGCTCCTTGCAGAAACCTGGTAAAATGTCCACTTTATATCATATCTGAGGCTCTAGCTGCTCCCAGCTGCATTGAACTGAGGCTGTGGTTTGCTCTGGACTTCGTGTCTATAGACTAACCTTTATTCTGAATGCTATTTGCTTGCTTTTATTTGATTTTTTTTCTCTTTGCACGTTTGGTGTTTGACCGTTTTTTTTAAGGGGTCTTTTGGGTTTCTTTGTTTTGTGGCTGCATGTAAGGAGACAGATCTCAAGGTTGTGTACAATACACATACTTTGATAGTAAATGTGCTTTTGAATATCTTCCACCATTTCAATTAGTCAACCAAGATCCATGAACTTTTTCAGATGAAGTACCGTTTTCCTGCAGTAGTGGGCAGTGTAGTACAATACAATGGAATTACCAAGCAATGCTTTTTGAAAGGAAAATATCTTAAAAGGTTGAAAGGTCTGGCTCTGAAAACAGGTCAAGCAGGAGGGTTTGTACTTTGAATACAAAATCATAGAGGAGGTGCGGAGACAATTTCACCCTCCACACATTTCTTTTCGTGAAGAAACTAAATTCACTAGTTGTTGTGGCACATTGCACATTCTGAGTGGTCCCTCAAATACAAACATCATTGTCACAGAGTCATAGAAAAGTATAGCACAGAAACAGGCCTTTCAGCCCATCTAGTTCATGCCGAACATTGTAAACTACCTACTGCCATCGACCTGCACCAGGACTGTAGCCATCCATATCCCACTCTTCCAAACTTCTCTTAAATGTTGAAGTCGAGCTTGCATGCATCACTTGCACTGGCAGCTCATTTCACACTCTTGCAAACCGCTGGGTGAAGGAGTTTCTCCTCATGCTTTCCTTGAAGAGAAGATTGGACCGTTATCACAGAAATTAGTTTGTTTTACTCATGAATGATGTTGAACTTGACAGTGAAGTCGGCCAGGCCAAAAAGGGGATACAGCTGGGCTGAATTATACCAACCTGTGGTTCATTAGTCCTTGCAAGTAGGCTGGTCCTTTATGAATCTGAGTGACAGGTACTAGTACATCTGGCATGTTAAACTCTCAAAGCATTGCTGAAAAGAAATAAAGGGTGTTTCTAATGTTTTAAACAACATGCGGCTTTGTTCAAGCATAAAACGTGCTAGCACAATTTGCCATTATCTCATGTCTCTGAACTGCGGTGGTGAAGCTGTGACCTGCTGGAATTTCCCAGCAATGCTCTGGAGTGGAACACCATCTTAACAAAACATTTTCTCTCCGGAGAACAAGGAAGTTATGTGTTTTTTAAAAGATATTTTACTTCAGTTCATTGTAAATGTTCTGATGATATTTTAACTATTAATTTTTTAAACATTATTTACATTTTTTACATTTTAATATTTGTGAGTATTCAAAAACTTCAGAACCTCACAGATTTGATGGGAAGTGCCTCTGCTCCCAATAGTTAGTTGCTCTGTTTTTTTCCTGAGGTTGAAGTCTCAGCCCTACAGAGCTTGACTCTGTGCTGAGGTCTATCTTTGCGATACCGGATCTTTCTCTGATGTGGAATGTCAGCTCAGTTGTCTTGCCTCCCACCCATCTTTCCCCAATAAATAAGGACATGCAGTGGTTCTAGTTGAGGTGTAGGCGGGTCAATATGCCACCTAACCCCCCAAAAATTGCAAAAAAATGTTTTATGATCATTTATTGTACTACTCAATGTGGAGAACAACATATCAAAAGTTGGACAAAAATGACATTAAAAAAACAAGATGGCTGCCAGCAGAAAAATGTCAAAAATCTGACTGATAACCATCAAATTGCAAGTTTTTTAAATCTGATGTTTTAATGAATTTTTTTCACCAATGTTTTTCAAATAATAGTAGTTTCTGGAATGAAAGTTGCATTTGTACTGGTGTCATGACACATAATATGCTACCTTATGGCTTCTCAGATGCCGTCTTGTTAATCATCCTCTTCTATCACTGGCTCATTTGTCACATTGTCACAGTTGCCACCTTGGCAATGCCCACATGCACTGGTGCATTCCAGCCCATGCTTTCTGCAGGTACACGTTAGCGTATTGCACCCTCCCGAACAGTTGCAGTGAACCATCTGAATTAGTACCTCTGGAGCAGGCCTTTTGTCTGACATCACTGGAATGAGTTTTTCCCCTTCTACCCTCCGTCCCCACTTAGACGACTCCATTTCATCACTACAGCCATACTGTAGCGATGCACTGTAGTCATCATTACTCCATAACCTGGTAGTAAGTCTGCAGGGAGTGAAATTTACAGGCCGAGGTGGTTGGTGGCAGACTTTCAGGTATGACAAATTTTTAGCTCTCACAACTTTCTTGCAGAGCATATTGTATTTGATAAGTGCAGAGGAGTCATTCTGATTTCCATTGAACAATGCCACCATTGCTCTACAGCCATTGGTTTCTACAACATCCTGACTTTGCTTTGGTGAACAGAATGCTTTCGAACAGTCTCTGATTCCCTTTTCTTTCTTGATGATTCTTTGGAACCCTGACTTCTTTCCGATCCCAAATACTCTGGACGTTGAGTCGCATCCGGTAAAGGCATGGAGAAACTATAGATCATTACAAGCTGCTTCTCCGAGTATCTGCTTCAGGACCTTGACTTTATAGGCATTTGATTTTGCCTTGTCCGAGCGGAAATGGAGTTCAGTGCAGTTTGTTACCACTACATGGTAGAGCAAGAGTACAAGGAGATCTGTATCTTCTCCAACGAGGGTGGTAGATTTGAAAGCAGACATTGTGATGGCTGCTTTTGTGATCTCAACGTCGGCATCTCCTTCAGCTTGAATCACTTTACAGCCTCTCTGTCGCAAATGTTCCATGATGAGCTGGATAATTACCTGCTTGTTTGCCTCATTCAACAAGAAGTCCTCCTTTTTTCCAACAGATTTTGTCGCCCCTGTAAAGTTCACCGTGTTCGCATTCAAATTTCTACTTCGACACTGATGAGTCCTTTATGCTTGGCCCAACCCCATAACCATCAAACACTACAGTGGCTCTGGCATAGTGTTTGACAGTGAATGAGGTGTAGTCATCTGCAATTGAACTGTAGGTGCATCCCTCCGTCCATTTTAAGCGGTGCAGAAGTGATCCCCCATCTGGTACATAGTGATCTGTCACTGGAACCGTCTGTGTGACGACATTGTCCGATTTGGAGGTGACATAGTTCCTTATCGCTTCTTCCCGTTGTGGCTTATCCGGCCGGCGTAAGATGTTCTTTGCTTCAAACAAAGGCATCGGATATGGACAGAGTTCATAGTTCATCACTTCGCCTAGCCAGAGATCACTTGTCTGTGACACAACTAGGAACTTCTGGAATACAGGTGGCCCCCGTTTTTCGAATGTTCGCTTTACGACAGCTCGCTGTTACAAAAGACCTACATTAGTACCTGTTTTCGCTAACCAAAGAGGATTTTCGCTTTTACGAGAAAAAGACACCTGCTTTATACGTGTGTTTTATCCCGTGAAAGACTACCATGACCGTGAAGCCTTGTGCGGGCAGTTGTGTGTGCATGCATGTACGTGCTGATTTTATTTTTTCTCCAAATTGATTTTGGCTCACTGTCTTCCCAATTTTGATGAGTGAAACTACACCGTGCATACAATATTTCTACTTAATATAGGCTGTATATTTATCATATCATTCCTGCTTTTACTATATGTTTGTATTATTTTAGGTTTTATGTATTATTTGGTTTGATTTGGTAGGTTATTTTTTGGGTCTGGGAACGCTCAAAAATGTTCCCATATAAATTAATGGTAATTGCTTCTTCGCTTTACGACATTCTGGCTTACAAACAGTTTGATAGGAACACTCTACCTTCGGATAGCGGGGGAAACCTGTAACAATGCTGGATCTATGGGACGGTCTTCAGCAACTTTGACTGTCCTGCTGGATGCTAGTGTCTTGACCTTCAAACCCCTTTTGTGCCAATACGAGAAAACAGAGTGTCCATCCATCTTCCTAACCATGTCATTTCCTATTGTGACCAGGTCATGTACATTGACATCCTCATTTGCATAAACCCCTGTGATGATGTTGAGCATTGATTTATCATCCAAAAATGGCGTGAAACAGTCCAGTTTTGCTGCGACTTTTTCAAGGTCAGCCTCATCTCTACTCACTTTGGAGTTGGACAACTCCTTATGTTGTTCACCTGTTGTGTAACTATTTGCGGTCAGTTCTTGCATGGCAAGGCTGTAAGAGGATGACACAGTGGAAGACATAGTCCAAACTGCTTTCTGGTGCTCTGACATCCCACTTCCTCGCGTTAGACCCCCTTGGCTTTTTAGTGAGCGCGTTAGTGTCTGTTCTATCACAAGATCAGAGCCGAGGCCAGCCCAGTGTTGGCTGCTGCGTCTGAGTACATGGAACCCAGACTGGAACTTCTGACGAACCTCAGGATTGTCATCCTCCAATGCATGCAGAAGATAGAGACGAGTCGACTTCAGATAATTCGGATGGCCAGCGGCCGCAAATATCGGCAAGCAAGCTGAGATGGCACTGAGATGCGTCTCTCGTGACCCCATTCGATCGGCCGCAACAAGTGCCCTAGCAACCCCTACCATGCGCTGGTAGTCGACCCAGTGTGCTGGTTTTGGAGTCTCTGCCAGTTCATCCTTTTTGAGAGTTACAGTTTTGTCAATCCTGCGAGTGCAATCTGATTTCAACAACGACTCTAAGTCACTTGCGTCGGTCTCCATCAGCGTGTACAGTCTCTCAAGTTCCTCCACTTTATCTTGAAAACCAGGGTTATCATCCATGATTTTAGCAACAATCTGACCTGTAAGACACAGATCCACCAGCAGGTGCCCACGAAACGCTCGTTGCACCTCCTTTCCGCTTGTCACATGTACAACGGCATGAAATAATAATTCATAGTTCAGGCGATAAAACACACCGTGTGGGTATTCCCATTCACAATTACGGCATTACCATTGTTAGAAACAGTGAAATATAGCAAAATAAGACGGGTGTGGGTCCAATTCTTTTCATTGGCAGCCATTTTTTTAACGTCAGATTCTTTTACTTTCCCGTGCTCCGTTTCTGTCCAACTTCTGATATGTTGTTCAGTATGTCTGAAAGTACAAGAAATGGCCATAAAATTTTTTTTGCAGTTTTTATGGGGTAGGGGTATTTTGACGCTATATTGACAGCATTAGAGTTGAAAGTAAGAGTCATTTTATTAAAATGAGTAAGTTTGTCCATGTCTTTGCCACTCCATCAAGTGGTCTTAGACTCGACCATTCATCCAACACTAAGCGCTCAGTTAACTCAGAATGTATTTTGTTTTCAAATCTCTCCCTAGCATTGCCTCTTTCTATCTCATGATCTCCTCCAGGCCTACAATCCTCCAAAAATCAGGACTACCCTGCTCATCCCTGAAATAAATTGCTCCGCTGATGGAGGCCAATCTTCCAGCTGCCGAAGTCCGACACTTTTAGAATCCCTTCCTCAAGCCTCACCTGATTTTTCTTTCCTTTAAAATGCTCCTTAAGACATATCTCTTTGATGTTTCAGGTCTTGTCGGAGTCCTCTGTCCTGGACCAGACATTTAGTCTTTCAAGGTGTAACCCATTTGAGATCATTCCTCTCCCTAGGGTGGCGTCTTTGGAGCATTTTTGTAGTAATGGATTTTTACAGGATGGGGTTACCAACCCCAGCCCCAACTCTCCTGCTTTTGCAGCCAGGCTTAGGACCATCTATGGTAGAGTTACATTGACTGTCCGTGGCCCAAAATGTCCACTGGTTCCTCTCCATCGATGCTGCCTGACCTGCTGAGTTCCTCCAGCATTTTGTGTGTGTGTTGCTCTGGATTTTATTTTGGTTTTGGTCCAAAACATTGACAATTTATTCCTCTTCATGGATGCTGCCTGTCATGCTGAGTTGCTCTAGCATTTTGTTAACCAAGCTGTTGATCCTGAACCCTAGCAACGCCTTGCATTCTCTGCGTGTCACATGTTGCTTGATGGTTCTGTGAATCAGCCTTGTTCCTTTGCTACATTAAAGTGATTACATAAGTTGCAACAACTCTTCAATAACTGCATTATAAAATTATATTCTCATTACTAATTGATGGTGAGCACAGTAACATTTTGTTTAGTTCAATAGAGAGAAACTGCCGACTATGTGGTTCGATGGTTCAGTTTGATATTAGAGAATGTGTGCCGTGTACAACCTGAAATTCTTACTCTTCGCAGACATCCATGAAACAAAAAAAATCTCAAAGAATGAATGACAGAAACATCAGAGCTTCAAAATCCCCCCCAGGCACAAGCAGAAACAAAAGCATCACCCCTCCCCTACCCCACTCCACCGACCCCTTCCCCCTACCAAGCAGCAATAGCAAAGCCCCTATAGATATCCTGATCTAGAGTCCATCAGAAAACTGTAGTGCATAACCTAACACTTCGGGATCTCAGACAGGCTCTCCCTTCAGTAGCGAGGGAGAGAGAGATTGCTCCTGAACAAGCTCGCTGTTTCGATGTTACAGTCTGCCGTGTCGCTTCTTCTGGACTATATCCTGGAATTTTTAAGTTTAGCACGGTATTAATCAGGAGCTTCATAGCAGTACTTAACAGCTGTTGTTCCCAGACCTCAATAAACTTGACATTATCTAATCTAGAGAGGGTTTAATAAATACTCCATTTAAATTTTTGTGCAGTTAATGTAAAGCAGCATTTTTGTTTTATGGTTGAAAGACTGCTATAGAACTTCCTGCTCTATCTATCCAATATACTGCGATCCATGGTTTCTCTCATCCCGCAGACTGCCAGAAGAGGGGAATTTTTTTGTGAGGGTGCTCTCCTTAACTTCTTACTTAAGAAATCGTGCACCAGAGTGCTATTTCCTGTTAGAGTACAGAAATGACAGTGGCCATTAATTAAACTGCAAATGCTTTCCAAAGGAAGCCCATCTCCCTGCTGCTGTAATAGAAAACGATCGGGATGTAGAGTCTCTATCATTCAGAAGCTATAAACAAAATGCATATTTAAAAATACTTGGACAAAGAGAGACAGTAGAATGCATTGTTTGGCTTTAAAGTTTTACGTTTCTCTCTAATAAATCTCATGTTTCAATGTTTAAAGTTCAAAGTACATTTATTATCAAAGTATATATACATTACCTGAGATTCATTTTCCTGTGAGCATATTTAAGAAATCTATAGAGTTCTTGGAGTTATGTTGTCAAAGCAGCTGACGTGGACCACCAACACCTTGATGCTTGTAAAAAAGGCACAACAAAGAATCTTTTCCTCAGAAAGCTGAAGCAGGCCAAACTCCCACAAAAGCTGTTGCTTAACTTCTACAGAAGCACAATTGAAACCATCCTGACCAACAGCACCACGGTGTGGTATGCCAGCTGCACAGCTGCTGAGCGACAAGACCTGTATCGCATGGTGAAGGCAGCCCAGCGATTTGTCAGGATAGAGCTCCCAAGACTGGACACCATCTATTCCAGCAGACTCAGGAGGAAAGCAATCAGCATAACCAGAGACACCACACACCCTGGCCACTCCCTGTTTGACCTGCTGCCATCCAGCAAAAGGTTCAGGACACTAAAAGCCAGAACAAATAGACTGAGGAACAGCTTCTACCCCAGAGCTGTGGCCTCCATCACACCACTCCCACAGAACAATGACTGAAACTGTGAGCACACACAAGGACTCAAATACTCGCACTAACGGCACTTTGTGCATTACTGTGACATTCTGGTGTTGCTGTAACTTATTTTCTGCTACTTATCTATTTAATACTGTTTTTCTATTACTGTCTTGTTTTTATCTACGGCTTTGTTTGATTGCCTGAGAGGAAGCCAAGCAGAGTTTCATTGTTATAATGACAATAAAGATCATTCAATTCAATAATAACCATAACAGAATCAATGAACGACCACCCAACTAGGGAGTTCAACCAGAGTGAAGAAGACAACAAACTGCAAATGCAAAAAGAAGAAAAAAATGAGTAAATAGCAAGAAATATCGAGAAGATGAGATGAAAAGTCCTTGAAAAGGAGTCCATAGGTTGAGGCACTGTTTCAGTGATGAGGCAAGTGAATTGGGTGAAGTTGTCCCCTTTGGTTTAAGAGACTGTTGACTGTTCCGGAACCCAGCAGAGCAAGTCCTGTGGTTCTTGTACCTTCTTCCTGATGACAGCGTTGAGAGAGATCTTCATAAAAGACCTCTTGAAAATGCATGGGGAAACTATTTTACATTTTGTGTACTACTCTTGATAATTGGATTTTTGATGTGAAAAAGCAGCTCTTCAGCATAAAAGCTATTCTCATATTTTAGTTATTGTTTTATTCTTTTGACTATGATTTACATGTGAAGCAAAGGTTGAGCCAGCAGGGGCTTTTCTCTTCGGAATGCAGGAGGATGAATAGTGACTTGATAGAGGTGTGTGGGATTATGAAAGACATAGATAAGAGTGGACAGCCGAAGTCTTTTTCCCAGGGCAACAACGACCAATCCAATGGACAGGAGAGAAATCAGAGGTGGGTTTTTTAAAGAGGGGTGGGTGCCCAGAATACACTGCTAGGGGTTGTGATAGAGGCTGGCATGATAAAAACATTTAAGGGAACATTAGGTAGATATGGGCTGTGTAGGAGGGAAGGTTAAAGTGAAGTGGATTAGATTTGGAAAGGTCACTGTGGGCCTAAGAACTGTTCTGTGTTAAATCTGGCATGAAGGGCCTTGACAGCGGGAAGAGCTACCAAAGAGGAGTATAGGGACGTGCTAAAGACCAGCTATGGAGGATCGCAGATGTACCTCAGAAGAGGTCCTGCTTGTGGTCCAAGAGATTAATAAGGGCATATAGAGGACATGAAGGTGCCCGCAAACAAGATTGAGGACTTTATAAAAAGGTAAGACACAGCTTTACCAAGAGTTAATTTTGTCAGTTGGAATTAAATTTTGCGCAGGTTAGGTTTCAGGCAGCAGATGCTTTCAGTTGAACTGGAGGTTAATAGAATTTGTGGTTAGAGTAGATTGAGAGATTCACTATTTAATCCTCTGTTGGCTCTGAGCAACTCCACTGATGACATTCCATCCACCAGGCATCTGGTAATGTTTTGTTTTTTTCACAAATAGTATTGCTCTTTTCCAAAAGACTTCTGTGTATTCAATCCCAGCTAATAAAGTCAGTGCAATTGCTCAGGAGCAGTGTTAGCGATAATGTTAAAGCGAACAATGTGCCCGAAGGCACCATCCTTCGGTCAGTTCACAATCCTACTTCTTTTGCTGCTTCACTTTCTTTCAAATGCGTTTCTGCTGCGGTTGGAGCTTTGAGCTTGTGGTCTACGTTTTGAGGGTGTGTTTTCAGGCCAATTGAGCAATCTGATGCTTTTCTGTCTCTGAGGGGGTTCAGTGAGGTTTACAGCAAAGTGCATGGCCTGGAGGTGGGGCACAGACCCATAATTTCGCCAAGTGAAGCCTCGGGAGATTAAGGAGGGTAAGGATGGGATTAGAAGGTGAGTGGGTGTTCAGCGCCACGTGCCTATGGGTGACCGGGCTGTCTCTATCTGTCGCTCGCTCGTTGCTCGTTGCTCCCGGAGGAAGGTGCGCGAGTTTGACTGGTCTCTTTCTCCCTCTTGCTTGATGCTGCCAGAAGAAGGTTACGGAGTCTTGGGTCTTGGGCAAAGGTTTGATTGCAGTT
Organism: Hemitrygon akajei; assembly: GCF_048418815.1. Classification (NCBI taxonomy): domain Eukaryota; kingdom Metazoa; phylum Chordata; class Chondrichthyes; order Myliobatiformes; family Dasyatidae; genus Hemitrygon; species Hemitrygon akajei. The sequence goes on from NC_133146.1 coordinate 58,817,096, forward strand.
TGTGGATTGGACTCTAGTTCACGTTGTGATGTGTTCCTGGCCTCTGGTTGCTCCTTTTTGTTGCCTTTTTGTGCGGTTTTGATCAGGCCGGAACGGCTCTGAGGCCTGCAGTCAATGAACTACACAGCGCTAAATTGAGCCGAACCGAATATGCCTGGACTATTTCAATGGCTTTTTATTTGATGTTTTATATTCTGTGTTTTCTCACTTGTTTTTGTTTGATTTGGTTTTTTTTGCACATGGATGTTTGGTGTTTTCTTTGAGCGGGTTCCATGGTGTTTCTTTGCTTCCTGGCTGTCTGCGGGAAGACAGATCTCTGAGTTGTACGTACTGTGATAACCAATGGGGATCAACCAAGTCTCCGAGCTGTGTTCTGTCCACACTCTTGTACGGGTCGCATGACAGGGAGGGACTTTGCCAAGCTGTCGTCATTCCACACCAAGATCCTCTGCATTTTCTGGCCAAGGAAGATCTCTAAACATGCCCTACTACTTCAGTGTCACCAAGAGGAGATGGCCACAAGCAACATGAGGAAACATCGGAGATGGATTGGGCAAGTGATGAGAAGAGAGGCCAACTCTATCATCAAGGCAGCACCTCATTAGACCCCTGAAGGGTAGAGGAAATGCAGAAGTCCGAAGACAACTTGGCGCCGTACCACAGAGGCAGAAATGAGGACCCTGAGCCACATCTAGGCCATAGACAGACTGAAATGGAGGACCTTCATTGCTGCCCGAAATGCCAGCAGCATAACAGGCAATAACAAATTATACTTTGATAATAAATTACGTTGAATCTTTGACTCATAGAGTTAAATCCAACTTAATCACTCAAAAAATACCTGAAGAAAGCAAGCCTTCTCATTTCAGCAAGTGTCTATTACAAATAATTTATATAATTCCATGTCAAATATAAGAGTGGCTCTACAGAATAGTTACACAAAACACAATCAGTTAAATTTGGGCATCTTTCAATTAAACTAAGTTTGTCAGTTTTAGGAGCTATTGCACTGAGCAACAGCCAAGGTCATTTTAAAGATATGTCAGTAGTTGTTGTAAGATTAAAGGACTATTTTTGGAACTAGTGGGGGGGGAGGGGAGGGGAGAGGGATCAATGGTCTAATTCTTCCCTCTCTCTCATTCTGCAATTCCCGCCCCAAAGACTGAGTTCCCATTCTTCACTCTCCGATTCTCCTTTATGCAAATAGACGCGAGGGTTTTCTCCCTTTCTACTTTTGCCTGTTGGGATCCTTTAGAGAAACTCATTGTGATCCAGGAAATAACTAATGGTAGGAAAATTTGCTTTACAAAACAAATTCCAAATACATATATACTTTCTGTGCCGAAGATAAGGACCATTTGCACATCTGAGAGCGATTTTGGTTAGTTTAACAACTGTTTACCTGTGCCATTATTTCATTGTTTCTCCGATCGGGACTTTCCCTGACGGCGAGATATTTGCATATGTGGGAATGGATAGTAATTAAAGTAAGCGAGGGGACTCATCCAGCAGGAAATCTGTGCATTTGTTTATGCTGATAGGCTGATTGATGGTGTTTTTGTTAGACTGGTTCCAGGCAATTGTGAACCTTACCTTTTGTGTTTCACTCCATTACATTAAAATGCCTGTAATGAATGGATTTATTGAAGGGGGAGCAATATATGAACAATGTGATCTGGCAGGTAAATGTCCCATTGCCTGGAGTCATGTAGAATTACGCTTGCCTCAGCAGAGTATACTGTATCCACTCAGACAGCTCCATCAGGGGCACTAGCCTCCCCAGCTTCCTAGATGTCTTCAAGAAGCGAACCCTCAGAAAGGCGGCAACCATCGTTAAGGACCCCCACCAACCAGGACATGCCCTCTTCTCATTGCTACTGTTAAGGAGGAGGTTCAGGAGCCTGAAGACACACACTCTTCCCCTGCACCATCAGATTCATGAATCGACAATCAACCTGTGAACATTGCCTCACTTTTTTTTCTATTTTTGCACTACTTATTTAATTTAACATATGTATAATTTATTTCAAAGTACATTTATTTTAAAATGTACTTAATATAACACTTATTATATTAAGGGGCAAAAGTTTAGGGCTAACACGAGCGGGAACTTCTTGGTATATACTCAGAGAGTGGTAGCTGTGTGGAACGAGCTTCCAGTAGAAGTGGTAGAGGCAGGTTCGATTTTGTCATTTAAAAATAATTGGATAGGTATATGGACAGGAAAGGAACGGAGGGTTATGGGCTGAGTGCAGGTCAGTGGGACTAGGTGAGAGTAAGCGTTTGGCACGGACTGGAAGGGCTGAGATGGCCTGTTTCCATGCTGTAATTGTTATATGGTTAAAGTATCTATACATTATACAACCTTGAGATTTGTCTCCTTATAGGCAGCCACAAAACAGGAAACCGCCAAAGAAATTTTAAAAGACCTTCATACACTTCATACTGTAATTCAGTTTTTTAAATGATTATGTATAGTAGTGTACTGCTGCTGCATAACAACAAATTTCCCAACATAAACTGGTGATATTAAACTTGATTCTGATTTTACTTGTTCATCCCAGTGCGGTCTCAAGTTCTTCTCCCAATTCAACTACTTAATATCCACATAGGTCATCTTTTTTGCAGTTTATTTCCAATTTCTGAAATTCTGCAGCTATTCAGGTGTAGACAGTTCAGAATATGAATCCTACCACCAAACGTGTCTTAACCACACACTGACACACACACACACACTGACACACACACACACACTCTTTGCTTTTCACAGGAATCACCCCTTCCTTGATTCCCTTGTCCATTTGCCCTTCTCCACTAATCTCCCTCCTGGCACTTTGCCCTGCAAGCGGCTGAAGTTCTACACCTGCCCATCCCCGTCCCTCACCTTCATTCAGGGACCCAAACAGTCCATTGTGTCCGGTGTTGAAATGATCTTCCCAAAAGCAAGCAATGGTATCTGTGAAAAGACTCCAGGATCTCTTGACAAAAAATCTGCTGTCCTTAGTCATGGGGTGATATTGGCCACATCTTTGTTCCCTGGAGCAGGAGAATGAAAAGTGGCCTGATAGCAGTTTGGAAAGTCATGATGGGTACAGATAAGGCGGATGTTGATAATTAGGATGTTCAGAACTGGAAGGTACAGACAAGAGGGGAGATATTTAAGACCGGTTTTCAAGAGGTAACTACACAGAGGGTGGTGAGTACCTGGGATGAAGGGCTGGGGTGAAGGTGTCAAGGTGGGGGCAGTTGCAGTATTTAGGAGGCATTTGGAGGGTTGTGGGCTGAATGCAGGTAACACGACCTAGCAGGGAGGCTCCTGTGGTCAGCATGGATCAATCGGGCTGAAGAACCTGTTTCCGTGCTGAATTACCATAAGACATAGGAACAGAATTAGACCATTCGGCCCAACGAGTTTATTCCACCATTGCATCATGGCTGATTTATTATACCCCTCCCCACACAACCCCGTTCCCCCACCTACTCCCCATTGACTGAAAAGAACCCATCACTGTCCACTCTGTCACAATAAACTGGCATTAAAAGGATCCGTTAATTAAGTTAAAAGCAAGGATGTAATGTTGAGGCTTAGAAAGCACTGCTGAGGCCTAACTTGGAGTATTATGAGCAATTTTGAGCCTCTTATCTAAGAAAGGATGTGCTGACATTGGAGAGTGTTCAAAGGAGGTTCATAAAAATGATTCCGGGATTGAAAAGCCTATCATATAGGGAATGTTTGATGGCTCTGGGCCTGTACTCAGTGAAATTCAGAAAAATGAGGGAAGATTTCATTGAACCCTATCGCATAGTGAAAGGCCTACATAGAGTGAATGTGGAGAGGATGTTTCCTTTGGTGGAGGAGTCTAGGACCAGAGGGCACAGCCTCAAAATAGAGGGATGTACATTTAGAACAGATGATGAAGAATTTCTTTATCCAGAGGGTGGTGAATCTGTGGAATTTGTTGCTACATGTGGCTGTGGAGGCCAGGTCATTGTGTAAATTTAAGGCGGAGGTAGATAAGGCCTTGATTAGTCATGGCATGAAGGGTTTTGGGGAGAAGGTAGGAGAATGGAATTGAGATGGAAATGGATCAGCTAATGATGAAATGGCGGAGCAGATTTGATGGGCTGAATGGCTTAATTCTGTTCTTATCTCTTATGGTCTTACAATGGTGAGTCCTGATGAAAGGTTTCAGCCCAAAATGTCGACTGCTTACTTCTCTGAATAGATACTGCCTGCCCTGCTGAGTCCCTCTGTGGGGGAGTGGGGTGTATTGCTTTATTCTTCCCCACTCCCCACATTTCCTTCATTTATAGAGCGCTCAGCCAGGACCTCCAACTGTAATCACGAGGAGTATTGTTAGGGTGAGCACTCAGAGAGGGGACGCAAAAAGGAGAGTGAATACGAGGGCTGAACAATGTGAAAACGAGTCATGAGAGAGACAGCGTGTTGACACAGATGCTGGTGCATGTGTGGAATGAACTGCCGGGAAAGTGGTTAATGTAGGCACAATAACAACATTTAAAGGCATTTGGATTAGTGGATGGATAGGAGGTGTTTAGAGGAATATGGGCCAAAAGCAGGTAAATGGGACGTGGTCAGTATGGATGCATTGCGCCGAGCGATCTGAGGCGGTATGCTGTGTCCGCCTCAGTCTATCATCCACCCGCCTATCGTTTCAGCTTGGGTAGACTAGTCTTAAGTGAAGCTCATTATCCCCTGGGTGCCCAGGCTTGTCGTGCTTCTTGCACTCCATCAAACAGACATGGGCTAATCATGTGTCACCGTTCCAACACCTTTGTTTGCTGGAACTAGTGAATTTAATACCCCTTTTTTCAGTTATATTTTCAACTTCTGTGCATGGCCTGCCTTGCCAGGACCCTTGACCATTTGTCCATTCCCACATATCTTCCTCCCGGCTCTTCTCCCTGCAAGTGGCCAAAGTGCTACAGCTGACCATTCACCTCCTCCCTCCCTTCTATTCAGGGCCCCACGCAGTCCTTCCAGGAGCGACAACGCTTCACCTGAGAATCTTCTGGGGTCTTCTGTTGTGTCTGGTGCTCCTGATGCGGCCTCCTGTACATTGCTGAGACCCATCCTGAATTGGGGGACCTCGTCGTCGAGCACCCCTGCACCATCCAACAAAAGCAGAACTTCCCTGTGGCCAAGCATTCTAACTCTTATTCCCTTTCCCATTCTGGCACGACAGTCCATGGCCTCCTCTTGAGGCCACCCTCAGGATAGAGGAGCAACACCTTATTCCACCCTTTGGGTATCCTTCAACCTGATGGAATGAATATCCATTTCTCCTTAAGGTTAAAGAATAATCCCTTCCACCTCCCATCTTCTATTACCCAGTTGGCGTCTTACCTCTTCTCACCCAACTATCACCTCCCCTGGGTGCACTCCTTCCCTTTTATCTTTCCTGCCCACCTGGCTTCACTTATCACCTTCTAACTATCCTCCTTCTCCTCCCTCCGCCTTTTTATTCTGGTGTCTTCCCCCTCCTCTTCAGTCCTAAAGAAGGGTCTTGGCCGGAAACGTCAACTGCTTGTTGTTTTGGATTTCCAGCATCTGCAACTGGCACAGTAATGCAGTGGTTAGCAGTCAGTGTGGCCCAGGTTTAGTCCCATTGCTACCTGTAGGGAGTTTGTATGTTCTCCCCATAAATCATCCTGTGATTAGGCTAGGATTAGATTGGGGGCTGCTGGGCGGCACGTCTGGAAGAGCTACTCCGGGTTGTGTCTCAATACGTAAATAAATCTGTGGACTCTGTTTACAATTTGAAAGGAAGCATCGTTGTGTTGCTACTCCACTTTGCAGTTTAGGAGGTAAAGACTACACTGAGTCAGTAGGGCGGAACAATTCCTCACCTGGGTTTAAGGTTCCCTTGATGTCAGCCTCAGCATTTTCCATTCCCAGCTCCACCCACTAAATACTTAACTTGGCAGGAAATACTTAAACACTCAGAAATAATTTGAATATGTGATGTACTGGCCATCTGTAATGGTCATATTAACTTTGATAGGTTATTCAGCGAATAAAGGCAAAATGCTGTACACTGTCTTTTCAACAGCATTTAACATGATTTGAAATTTGCAACCAAATAATGGCAAATTACAGTGAGGAAAGGGCAGTCCTATTGGATAGACATTTGGGGAGTAGGTTAACTAATTATAGTGTTGGCTACTTCATAGCCATTATAAATGACACCCAAATCCCTTCAAGAACCTTGTTGTGGTCTGGCAGCTTGCGTGCCTCAATGACCCGGAGAGCCACGTTGGCAGGAGTCAGGACTTTACGCTTTGGCTTCTTGGTAGGGTCACCCATATCAAACAGGCCAAATGGTAGAGACAAACTAAGAGTGGTCCACTGGTCCTCCAGGTTTGGGGCGTTCATTTCAGGGCTGACTGCTGTTTCCATAACAATGAAGAATCCTTCTACATCTCAGTGTGACAGTATTCCTGAGTATCTACTCGGGACTTGCATGACTGACAGCAGTGACAACAGAGCTACTGACACGATGAAGGAAGCCCTGAACACTGCCACAGATGGAGAAGCTTCTTTGCTGCCCTAAATGCCAGTAGTGTAGGTAATTGGTAGAATTGGAGGGTTAGTTTCTAGGAGCATGAGAAGAATGAAAAACGTGATTGAGAGAGGATTAGGGTCAATGGGTCCTTGACGTGATAGGAAGAAGGATCTGTTTCTGCTGCAAGATTTTGTGATTATAATATCAAAAGAAATTAATTTGAGCTAGTATCATTATAAAAATGTTACTTTGTGGCTTGCAAAGTGGTGAGTAATTAAAAGCAATAACATTTGCTTAATAAAAATGATCATTATATATTGGATTGCAATAACAAATTCTTCTGAGGTGGCCCATTGAGATCAGAATCAGGTTTAATATCATTGACATACGTTGTGAAATTTGTTTTATGGCAGTAGTACATTGCAATACATCATCATAAAAGCTATAACTAGCAATAAAAAGTAAATATGTAAAAAGAAAATTTAATTTAATAACCCTTGTGGGTGCTAGCCTCCATAGTATCCAAGACATCTTCAAGGGGCAGTGCCTCAGAGGGGCAGTGTCCAACATTAAGGATCGCCACCACCCAGAACATGCCCTCTTCTCATTGTTACCATCAGGTAGGAGGTACAGAAGCCTGAAGGCACACACTCAGCGATTCAGGAACAGCCTCTTCCCCTCTGCCATCCGATTCCTAAATGGACATTGAACCCATGTATAGTACCTCACTACTTTTGTTTTATTTCTGTTTTTGCACCAATTAATTTTATTTTAACTATATATATATAGTTTTATATTTTAATTAATTTAGTTCACTTTGTAGATATCTGTTTTCACTGCGACATGAAAGAGCCTTTTCTGTTAATCAATGTCAAAAAGCCCAAATTAAATCCACTGCGCTGAGTGAGTGTGTGTTTGTATGTGTGTAGAGGTCAGGTAAATAAGTGAAGTTTATTTATTTACCCTGAGCTTCCTCATGCTTTGAAGCTCTTTGAAATATTTCAAATGCTTCTCGGCTGCCTTGAACAATCAAGGGCTGAGGATTTCCAGGGATAAATGCGGATGTTGCTTTTTAAATCTTACAAGAAAGACTGAAAAGATCCTTATTTTTATTTTGATAATTTTGCCCTTTGACAGAACTCAGAACATAGGATCTGTTTTGGGAGCCTAATGCCAAACTTGGAAATGAGTTTTCTCATCCAGGGGCTGAAGGCTGTGTATGTTGGACATTGACGTTGGTTCAACCATCTTTCTAATGGATGTGGAGGATTCTTCAGAGACAGTGTTGCGGTATCACTCAAGGCCTTGAAGCACCTGCAGTAGGTTGTTAAAGTCTCACCGCAGCCAGGTAGACAAGACTTGCCAGATCTGGATCTTCAAACATTTACTTGGCCAAGGGCAATGATCATACATTGAAAATCATGGTGAATTTTATTATTTAATAAGAAGCAGATTCAACAGGAGAGGCTACATCACTGTCTGTTATGGGGGATGGTTGGGGCCGCTACTGCACAGGATCAAAGTAAGCTGCAGAGAATTGTAAACTTAGTCAGCTCCATCATGGGCACCAGCCTTCATGGTATCCAGGACATCTTCAAAGAGTGATGCCTGAAAAAGGTGGCGCCTATCATTAAGGACCGCCATCACCCAGGGCACGCCTTGTTCTTGTTGGTACCATCAGGAAGGAGGTACAGGAGCCTGAAGGCACACACTCAACAATTCAGGAACAGCTTCATCCCTTCTGATTTCTTATTTCTGGGTGGACATTGAACCCATTAATACTACCTCACTACTTTTTTAAAATTTCTATTTTGCACTACTTATTTAATTTAACTATTTAATATCTATGTATGTGTATTTACTATAATTCAGTTTGTTCTATTACTATTGTTACGTACCCCATAACTGGGTTAACAGAACAGCAGAAATGGAAAGATACGTTGGAGTCTGGTGGTACTGTAACTAAAGGTGTTTATTAGTAAACTAAACAATACAGTATCAAAAATGCAAATATACATATAAAACAGGTTAGCAACAATAAAAACAGAAGTGTAGGAATAATAATCAACAGTAAAAAACAAGCTCTATCAAAGTCTAGTGGTAAATGAATTGTCATAAGAGAAGATAGAGTTCAGTTCAGTTCGTGCTGAGGTAGTTGTTGTTGTGTTGCAATGTTGGAGAGAGAGCGAGAGCGAGATGTGAGCAGCTGCAGCGGGCAAACCTTCCATTGTCTTCTTGTTCCGTTGTACCGTTGTGGTCATTCGGTTATGACCCTTCATTCTCGGCTAGACCGTTCTTCTGTGGTGGACTCATCACTCTGGCATGAGTGGACACACACACAAGTCCCCACCGGCCCTGCTGTAACACTGTGAGCTTTACTGACCGATCTCCTGGTTTGGTCTCTGAAGCCCCCACCTTTCTGTGGGTGCACAACACTCAGTCAGTGTCCACTGGTGTGTCTGAGGGTGTCTCCCCAGATCCGTCTTTTATCCCCATTGACGGGGGTATCAGCCATCCCTCAACTCACTATGTCCATGTCCATCAAACTAGGCCACTCCCTGCTGTCTCAGCAAGAATGTTAACGAGCAAAGAAGCGTCCTTGTAGCAAAAGGTAAATAATCAGTGAAGAAGCCATAATAATAAATCAGTCATCTCCCTCTCTCTTATCTCTAGCAGATGCCTTTACCTCTGTTCGTCATCTCTCTCTCTCATTAGCAGCATAGTTCCCGGGGGGGGGGGGGGGGGGGGTAGCTCTGGACCCCATTTCCATCCGGTTTGTTCAGCATACATAACACTATGTATTGCATTGTACTGCTACCACAAAGACAACAAATTTCATGGCATATGCCGATGATACTAAACCTCACTCTGATTCTGGGAGTAGATGCATGTTTTCAACGAGCTTGCTGAGAAACTTCATTGTTTTACATTGAGAGCAGGTTTGTAGAGAACATATTTATGATGAATCCCGAGGGTTAGGCCCAACCTCTTCGTAAACTTCAGTGAATGTTTCCAAATCATGTGGAGGATTGACTCCAATGGACCCGTTATCTGAATGAATACTATATAGCAATGCCTGGATCAGGTTTAATATCGTTAGCATATGTCGTGAAATCTGTTACCTTAGCAGCAGCCAGTGCAATGCATGATAAATATAGAGGGGAAAAAACTGAATTGTGGGAAGTATATACATGTATATTAAATGGTTAAGTTAAATAAGTAGTGCAAAAACAAATAAAAAAGTAGTGAGATAGTGTTCTTGGGTTCAATGTCCATTCAGAAATCAGAGGGCAGAGGGGAAGAAGCTATTTTTGTATCGTTGAGTGTGTGCCTTCAGGTTTCTGTACCTCCTCCCTGATGTTAGCACTGAGAACAAGGCATGACCTGGAAGATGAGGGTCCTAAACAATGGACGCTGTCTTTTTGAGGCATCACTCCTTGAAGATGTCCTGGATACTACAGAGGCTGGTGCCCATGGTGGAGCTGACGAAGCTTACAACTCTCTTCAGCTTACTTCCATCCTGTACAATAGCCCCCTCACCCCCGCCCCATATCAGACAGTAATACAGCCAGTCAGAATGCTCTCCACAGTATATCTGTAGAAGTTTGAGTGTTTTAGGTGACAAACCAAATCTCCTCAAAGTTCTAATGAAATATAGCCACTGTCTTGCCGCCATTTTAGCTGCAATAGGTTGGGACCTGGTTAGATCCTCAGAAATGTTGACACCAGGGTCTTGAAATTGCTCGTGCTCTCCTCTTCTGATTCCCCTGAGGATTGATTTGTGATCCCTCATCTTACCTTTTCTGAAGTCAACAGTTAGTAATGCAGTAGGATTGCTGTTATTTAAAAAAGGACTTGCCACACTGTAAATTTTCTGAGTGTATATCCTAAATAATAGTTTGAAAAACAGACTTCTCAGTTCTCCACTAGATTTATTTGATTTCGTACTGAGTTAACCTTTACCTGGCTGTTCAAATTTGATCACCCAAATGTTTTCATCTTTTGTCACTTGACATACGTACATTCATTTCCTGTACAATAATACTGTGGAATTTGCTTGAGTTAATTTGTGTTTGTCATCTGTATAATTAGGGTGAGATATGACTACAATGAAAATTTTTTTGCAGCAGCATCACTAGCATGAGGTAGGACAACACATGAGTATAAATTATACAAGGCTATAAAGGAAATGAAAGACAAAAAGATTTCAGAAACAAGTCATTACTACAAAAAAAGACAATATCAGAGACAGGTCCATGGTAGTAGTGAAAGAGGTGGCCTGTAGTGTTTTAATGCTGAAGTATTCTTTAATCCATTTTAGAATATATGTAACACATTTAATTTAGCAGCTTTGCCAAACTTCAAAAATGAGAAAGTATCATGGTCCCAATTGTTAATCCCCTATCTTGTCCCTAATCTCCTTTGATTATGCCTTGATTCCAATCATTAATTTCCCATTTACTGCTAATTTGCTTGATGACAGCACACCTGGTCTCCATCAAAAACTGCAGTATAAGAACCCTGGCATCACAACCACTGGTTGCCAGTTTGTTGGTCTATTCCCGTGTGATAACTTCGTTTCCCGACCGCTTAGAACCGTTAGTTCTAAGTTCAGCTCGAGTTTCAAGATATGCCATGAAAACCCCGTCTCCGTGTCAAGATTCCTCGGGTTTGCTGTTCACCATTCACATCTGCCCAAGCATCCCCAACTCAATCTCCGTGTCTGTGTCCTGCACTTGGGTTCTCCTCAATCACTCCATGCAACAGAAAGTCTCTGTGCCTGAAGGCTTTCATCTCCATCATAGAAGTGACAACCAATTCCATTCCCACGTTTCTAGTCACAAATATAACACAATAACCTGGTTCTATACTGAGAAGACTCAGTGGTTCCATGTGCCAGTTGCCTTTTCTATAGAAGTGCAAGTTCTGAATGTTTGTGAAATAATGTATTTAGCAACTGTGCAAAAGATTGAAAATGAAAAGCTCCCTATGTGAATTCTAGTACAAAATATTGAAGATCCCTGCTGATATTTTTTCAAGTTGTGTTTTGTGTCTGTGTCATTATGTTAAACTGGTGTTAAAAGGATCAGTTGATTAAGTTAAACTAGTTCCTTTTTAAAATCTTAATGCTTTTGTCAAATTTGTCAAACAATTACAGTTTTGGAAAAGAAACCCAAGATGTTCCCATAGATGTGTCAAGCTGATAGTTGGGTGGCTCTTAGTTGGTCTAGTCCATTGTTCCTGGGGGGGGGGGGGGGGGGGAGGGGGAATCTTCTCAGTCACTTGCTGCTTTAAAAATACAGAGCTAAATGTTTAAGTAATTAGTTTGAATATTAAACAGAAATAGATATTTCCCATAAATTTGCAGAAGTTTATTAGAGAGTAGGAAACCTTCAACATTGTTGCGTAAAAGTTAATCATGCTCCTTCAAGGGCTTTATAAATGCAATGGTGATCCCCACCTTTCCAACCCAGTTTCAGATTCAGTATTCCCTCCTTCACTATCTCTAAATTCTTTTGCCAATTACCACAAATGGACATTGCTTCGGTAGTCATTTCTCTGCAATGGACAAAAAGCCTTGCCAATCCCAAATACATGTATGCTGGTAGGTTAAATAGCATATTTGCTTTTACGTGTAGATCAATGGGGAGGATACACTTTGTGTAAGCGGATGCTTGATAGTTGGCATGCACTTTTCAGCTCATTTCCATGTACAAGCTTATCCAATTAAGTCTCTTCCCAGCAATTTTTTTTTAGTTAACCAAAGAACTCATTCCCAGTTTGGACACTGGACAAGCAATACCAATAAAATAACTTGTGTCAAATAGGCTACTGAACTGTCTGAGGATGAAATGCCAGATATTGATCAACAGCACAGGGCACATGCAATAATTCTAACCTGGGTCAAATTAGACCAGCGCAACTCTAACATGAATATTTTAATAAAATCTACACTCAGTGCAAACCCATTGCATATTGCTTTTTCCAGTGAGTTTTGCCACTGTGTTTTAACTGGCATTTTATTTCTTTCTGGTGCAGAGTAAAACAATGCATTCCTTGTGCCTCATTTCCAAGCTCTCTTCAAGTATCTATGAATATGCACTCCACATGCTCCAAAATGTTCTACTTGACTGAAAATTATGGATGTTTATCATTTTTAACCAAACTGTGGATTGTAATGAGAAGCTTTACCAATGAGATTTAAAGGTTAAATTCCAGTGAGGAAATTTAAACGAGAGGTGGGAAACACTGGCTTGGCGGTTCAGATGGTTTAGTTTAATATCAGAGAATGTATACAGAATACAACCTGAAATTCTTACTCTACACGACACCCACAAAACAGAAAAACCCCAAAGAATGAATGACAGAAACATCAGAACCCCAAAGCCCCGCTCCCCCTTCCACACACAAGCAGCTGCAGAAGCCTTTACCCTCTCTCCCCTCACCCCACTTGCACCAGCAAAAGCACCAATTTTCTCCCCACCCCCACCACGCAAGCAACAGCCAAAGCCCACAAAGGGACTTTGATCTGCAGTCCAGCAAAAACTACAGTCCATCCTTCACTAGCGAGAGAGAGAGAGAGAGAGAGAAAACGCTCCTGCAACATTGAGAGCGCTGTTCCAATGTAACAATCTTCTGCGTCGCTTCTCCAAGTTCCCCAACTCAAGGACCAACAGGCTCTCACTCACCACCAAGAGAGAGGGGATTGCTCGAGTGCAAAGCATTTTTCTTCCAATGCTGGTCAGCGATTAGCAATCACGCTGCCTGCTGTCTCGATGTTTCAGTCTCCCACGACGCTTCAATCGGTGACATCAGCAAAGAACCGGGTCTCATCGAAGGTGCTCGTCTACCAGACCACACCTGGAGATATCGAAACACCAGGCGATTCCAAGAACCCATCGCTTGTAGTTTTCCCAAAAATCCATTGAAACAGATGTCATGTGAAGATGAAGTGGCTGTTTTCTGTGACTAAAATGCTCCATAGCAGTGTCCAATGTGATGAACAGGAATATTTCTCATTCACTTTATATATATACACCAGACATGGGAATCCCTTTCTGTAATTTCTACCCCAAGCTGATACTGAAGCTCTCTTGAACCACTGCAGTCCGAATCCATGATTTTCTGTCAAGTAAAACATTTATAGAGCATTTGGAGGACCATGGTGTGTGTATACTTACAGATTCCTGAAGACAGCCTGGAAGTGGAGGAATAAGGAATGCATTGCTTTACTGGGAACTGTTCTAAACAATGCTTTGGCTGGAAACATAATACCAAGAAGAAGTCATACAGCCCCTTAAGCCTGCCCTGAATCACCCCACCAGTATATTCTTTCATGATTGTACTGCAAATCGATCTTTTATCTGCCTCTCCAGATCCCTTTTGGAAATTTTGATTCTGTTTCTGCCATCCTTTGAGGCAGCAGATTCGAGATCAGGATTTTTTAATGTACAGTATAATTTTCCTCACAACCCCCTTGTGTTTGTATTGGTTCATTTTTGTCATGTGATACAGTGAAAGGCTTATGCACAGCATGATCTAACTGGGTGGCACTCAAAATCCAAAGTAAATCTATTATCAAAGTACATATGTGTCACCATACACAACCCCGCGATTCATTTTCTTACAGGCATACACAGTAAACCTAAGCAATGCAATAGAACCAATGGAAGATTGCATCTAACAGGATGGCCAGACAGCCAGTGTGCATAATACAGCAAAACTGTGTAAATACAAAAGAAAAAGGTATCGAGAACATGAGATGAAGAGTCCTTGAAAGTCAGTCCATAGACTCCGGGAACATCCAGGTCAGGGGTGCCCAAGCTGGGGTCCACAGACCCCTTCATTAATGGAAAGGCTCCACACCATGAAAAAGGAGGTGAACCCCTGATGTTGAGTGAAGTTGTCCCCTCTGGTATTGCTTTGTGGTAGTAAAAAAAAACAATGTTACAGCGGTTAATTTAGGACTGAGGAGGAGAAATTTCTTCTCCGTTTCATGTGGGGAGTGACCATTTCAAGATGAAAAAATACCAAATGTCAAGTTTTTCTTCATCAGTAATTCCACTTTTATGTTTTTACTTTGGAATAAGGTCACTTAAGAGAAGATTAATTTGGTCTTTTTCCGATACAGCAATATTTCTAGAAAACTCTGTTATTGTTCCACATGGGGTGACTACATTAGGAGAAATCAAGACAAATTATCAACCTAGTTGACTGCCCAATATTGGAGTGGAAATTGGTCATAGCAGGTTTCCTGGAGCAGATGGTAAAATTTAAGAGCTTTCATGTTGGTTTCTTTCCTCTGAGGCCAGAGTATTACACTGCTCTGTTTCTTTCTGTAATCTAAATTACAAGCCATCCCTAACTTACCAATGTATCACCATTTCTTTATCATCACTGGGTGTATATTCTGGAACCTTCTACCCAACAGCATTGTGGGAGTATCTTCACCCGACAGTCTGCAGCAGTGCAGGCAGGTGGCTCACTGCCTCGTTCTCAAAGACAGTTAGGGACAAACAGTAAATACAGTCTTTTTTTATCATTGCCCAGATACTGAAAAATTGAATCACATTTAAAGAAAAATTTCTGCTATTTATTTCACACAAGCTCTTGACCTAATAATTCAGTCAAAAGTACATTTATTATCAATGTATGCAGTATACAACCCTGAGATCCATCTTCCCACAGACAGCCACAACACAGAGAAACACCATGGAACCCGTTGAAAGAAAGCCTCGAACACTCAACACGCAAATATGAACAAACTGAGAAAATGGCAAAAAACAAGCGAATAGCACACAGACCATTATACATCAACCTGCAGAATCCTTGAAACAGTCTGGGAATATTCAGTTCAGTTCAATTTAGCACTTTGTTGGTCAGTGACTGCAGGCCACAGAGCCAGTCAGCCCTGATCAAAATCACAAAATAGCAATAAAAAAGGAGTAACCAGGAATCAGAAACACTTATAACCATGTCCGATAACACTGGGCAACATGTATTTTGAAACTGTCACTTCCTCAGAATTGTTTTTTTGTTTATAATAGACCGCTTGAAGCCAAGCACAGATATAATTTCAGACTACTTGTATCACACAGGAATTTGGAGAAACAAGACAATAACTTTTATTGAATATATTGCTGTTAATTGCATAACGCTGCTGATGCTTTGCTATAGTTCAACTCAGCTAAAAATGCTTTCTTAATGATTTTCATTTGCACTCGGTGTCTGAGGCTTCTCGCTTAAGTTTCGAACAATAATCAGCCAGCATTGATGGATTCCAGTTGCCCTGATACCATTTCTCCATGACCGCAATATCCTGGTGAAACCTTTCACCATGCTCGTCACTGACAGCACCAAGATTTGCAGGAAAGAAGTCTAAATGGGAATGCAGAAAAAGAATTTATAGTGACATGTTGCACTTCATGGTTTTATATGCTTGAAGCACGTTGTCAACCAGCTGCACGTAGTTTGTACAGGTGCTCCATAGCTGCCAAGAAAACTTTCAAACACATCCTTGAACGCCTTCCATGCATTTTTCTCCACCCCACTAGAAATTCGTCAAATTGCCTGTCTCTGACGGTCTGTTTGATTTGTGGAAGAAAAATACCTTCCTTAATCTTGGTTTCAGTTATTTTGGAAAACATCTAACTCAAAAATCAAAATCCTTCACGGAAATGTATAGCCTTTTTAAAACCTGTCCTGCCATGTAGTATCTGCCCTGCCTATGCTTGCCCAGGCGTGCCTGGACAAGATAGAAAACTTTTCAGCTTACATTGTGGGCAACATTTTAATTGACTTGAATTATGAATTGAAGTAACAAGGATAGGCATTTTTTAAATGGTGCATGATAAGGAAATTTCGTGGTGATTTTCATGATCAGTAGCCCAAAATCTTTGTTGTCCAATGTTATTGGACATTATACACCGGGCAACATCTGGAAATGTAGGAAGTACTTCCAAGGAACTTATTTCTTGAAGTTTGTATTGTGTTTGCTTTGCATTATCATGACTGATAATGGACCATTTCTGGGTTGCCCTTGCCTCACTCTGAGAACTGGACCAAGTAACATTGGGCCATGCTTTACCCTTGGAGACATGCAAAACTGCAGATGCTGGGATCCAGAGCACAAAACAGACTGCTGGTGCAACTCAGTGGGTCAAGCAGTATTGTGGAGGTAAGAGGATAATCGACATTTCTGCTCAAGATTCACCATCAGGACTGCTTTAACCTTGGGCTGCTGATGATAGATAGATAGATAGATACTTTATTCATCCCCATGGGGAAATTCAACTTTTTTTTCCAATGTCCCATACACTTGTTGTATCAAAACTAATTACATGTCATTCCCTGTCCAACATTCCCTTGTAATAGAAACTTGGACCTCTATCCCAGGACAGCCTGTTATTGGGCAACCCCAACCTCTTTCCAGCAGAGCATTGGAATGGATCGCTTCTTCCTTCGCCTACATCTGTTGTGATGCTGTCAGGAAAAAACATGTTTTTTTTTCCCACAGGATGACATTGTGCAGGGGCAGGTACCAAATGCATGGAAAAGTACCAGTGTAAAGGGTTTGGAAAGATATAAAAGGAACTGGAGAACTTCCATTTACAAATGTACTGTCTCATGTTTTAGCTCATCACCAGCATTAATCTCTGTAGGTCTCCCAGCATTTGTTCTTCACCCAAGTATTGTTAGGTTCTGATGCCTCCCATCGCCACACTCTTTCAGCAGGACCACCCCATTGAGATCATAGTACCCTTTGAATATAGACACATCTAAAGTTCACCACTTATGTCCAAGATCCAGGATTGCCATTGTCCTTCCTCCCTTCCACACCACCTCCACCCCTAATATTAGGGCACTCTGAATTCTCTTGGCATTATTTGCCTCAATGCAGTTGGCAAGTGAATCAGGTGAAAAGCTCATGATTAATGCAGACCGTAAGACATTGGAGCAGAAAAACTGGGCAATCTGGCTCATTGAGTTTGCTTCACCATTCAATTATGGCTGATTTATACTTCCCTCACAAGTCCATTCTCCTGCCTTCTCCCTGTAACCTTTGACATCCTGACTATTCAAGAACCTATCAAACTCTGCTTTAAATATACCCAATGGCTTGGCCTCCACATCCATCTGTGACAATGAATTCCACAGATTCACCACCCTCTGGCTAAAGAAATTACTCCTCATCTCTGTAATTTCACATAAACAAAAATCAAATCAATGTTTTGGTGTAGAAGTTATGCCAGTTAACTTTCTTTTGGTTTCCATTGACCCTGGCCTTTTCCTAAAGAAACTGATAAGTAGAGTTAATGGGGCAAGCATCCTGAAGTGCAATTAACCAGCCTCACGATGTGGTGAAGTGGAGCGTTAAAATGGGCCAGGCTAAATGGATCTTCATCATAGCAGCTAAATATCTCAATCACAACAAGATCGATTAGTACGAAGAGGGGCTGGACAAACAGCATGTCACTGTGATTTCTTCTCATGGGTTCTCTCTATTTTCCATACAGCAAGAAAAAATCAAAAGATGAACAACGGCAGGATCCTGAAATAACTGATCATCGCACACGGATTGTTGCACCCACACATCTGTACGACATGAACTACAAAACACTAGGAAAATGCATTATTATTAATAATAAGAATTTTGATGATGTAACAGGTATGGTATTACTTTTGTAACAATTCACTGTGTTTTGAGAGATTGCTAAGCTGCATTAATTGAATTTAGTTAGCAAAGTTATCTATCTACCTCTCCATCCCTCTCCCTCCCTCTCTCCATTCCCCTCTCTCTCTCTCCTACCCCCTCACTCCATCCCTCTCCCTCCCTCCATCTCTCCATCCATCCCCTCACTCTCTCCACCCCCTTCCTCCCTCTGTCCATCCCCCTCCCTCTCTCCATCCCCTGCCTCCCTCTCTCTCTATCCCCCTCCTTCTCTCCCTCTCCCTCCCTCTCTCCATCCCTCTCTCCTTCCCCCTCCCTCCCTCTCTTCATCCCCCTCTCCCCCTCTCCATCCCATCCCCCTCCCTCTCTCCATCCTCTGCCTCCCTCTCTCTCTATCCCCCTCCTTCTCTCCATCCCTCTCCCTCCCTCTCTCCATCCCTCTCTCCTTCCCCCTCCCTCCCTCTCTCCTTCCCCCTCCCTCCCTCTCTTCATTCCCCTCTCCCCTCTCCATCCCTTCCCTCCCTCTCTCCATTCCCCTCTCCTCTCTATCTATCCCCTTCCTTCCCCCCCCCCCCCTTTGAGCCACACCACCCAGCAATCCCCTATTTTTAATCAAAGCCTGATCAGGAGACAGTTTACCACTCCCAGCTGGTACGTCTTTGGACTGTGGGAGGAAACCCGAGTTCCTGGAGGAAACCCACGCCATCACAAGGAGAAGGAACAAACTCCTTATAGGCAGCGGTGGGAATTGAACCCAGGTTGCTGGTACTCTAAAGCATTGTGCTAACCACCACGCTAGCATGCCACCCTCACAATGGCAATTAGAGTTTGGGGAGAAAGTGTACTATTGACTATAAAAATAAGCTATGCTTCTTCATATTTCATTACACAAAAAAACTGCCAATTTCCTCCTGAGGACAATTTTACTGTTCTCCTGTTATGTGATCTATTATTCTAGCCAACAAAGGCCTAATGATGTTCCTTCTGAATTATATTATGATCTAAACAAGAATAGAAAAAGGATGTAGAAGCATCAAAATAAAAATTAGTGGAAGATGGAACAAACATTTCATATCAGCAAAGACAAGCAGTATTGTAAAGTTTGTATAGTTTGAATTATGAACCGGAGAATGGAGTCCAATGTAAGTAAGGAAATAAAAATCAAAACAGAAATCTGCAGATGCTGAAAATTTGAAATAAAAACAGAAAAGGCCATGAACATTTGGGTAGGTCAGGCGGTATCCGTGGCAAGAGAAATAAAGTTATTATTTCAGTTTGAACTAGGAAATAGAATAAATAAGTTAGCGTAAAGCTGCAAGAGGTGTGGGGTAGGGATGAATTTTCATTGATTGTAAGTTTAATTGATTGATTGTAGGTGTAGTTTTTATTGATTCTAATGTTGTTCTGCTGTGAATGCCTGCAAGAAAATGAATCTTAGCATAGTATATGGTGATATATATGTACTAAATGTGTTTTGAACTTTGGATGGCACAAAGTTTCAATCTGTTAGGGTGAGGCTCTGGGGATAAACTGGCAAATGATCATCTGGTTGCCAGACCAACTGTTACATGATCCTTTGTTCTTCAGGGGTATAAAATTAGACCAGGGGTTCCCAACCTTTTTTGTGCCCTGCACCCCTACCATTAACGAGGGATCCATGGACCCCAGGTTGGGAATCCCTGGCATAGACAAAGTAATGTGAAAGCTGCAAAATGCGGAGCAGCAGGTCAGGCCCGTCAAATCAGGTTGTGCTGATGGAGAAAAAACAGAGCCAGTATCACTGCTGGATAATCTGGCCTGCTCTAACACACACTAAAGCATATCCCTGAAGTTTTAGATTTTGGTTTAAATAGGGATAGCTCAGATGAACGAGAGGCTGCAGAGATGGTGCAGGAGACAGAGTTTCAAGTTCTTGGATCATTGGACTCTTTTTCTGGGGAAGGGGTGACCTATACAAGAGGGATGGGTTGCACCTGAACTGGAGGGAAACCAATATCCTGGCCGGGAGGTTTGCTGATACTACTCGGGAGAGGTTAAACCAGTTTTACAGGGGACTGAGAACTGGAGCCACAGGTCAGTAAGGGAAAGATTGGACCAGAATGTAGATGTCAGAAAAAGTGTTGAAAAACAAAATTGAAATAACAGGTATGATGGGTTGGAAAGTTTGAAGTGTGTATGTTTTAATGCTAGGAGTATTATGGGTAAGGGTGATGGACTTAGAGCATGGATCAGTACATGGAAGCACGATGTTGTCGCCATTACTGTAACTTGGTTGAGAGAGGGACAGGAATGGGTAATTAATGTAGTTTTACAGTTTTAGAAAAGATAGAGGGGAAGATAAAGGATCGAGCGGGGAGTTGCACTACTAATCAGGTTTAATAGATTACACTCGAGAGACATGAGGGGTCAGGCACTGAGTCCCTTTGGGTAGAATTCAGGAAGAGGAAGGGTGCAGTCACACTGGGTGGGATTGTACTACAGCAAGCCCCCCCCCCCCCCCCCACTAAGAGCCACTGCAATGTTGAACAGATGTGCAATCAGATTAAAGTAATGTGTAAAATAAAAAGGATTGTGGTCATGGGAGGATTTTGGGTCCCTAATATAAACTGGGACCCAAAAAGGTGTTCCCAATTAATGCTTTTTAGTTCCTGCCTAATGCCCTCGTAATTTGCCCTACTCCAATTTAAAATGTGCCCACAAGGACCATACCTATTCTTATCTGTATCAGAATGAAAGATTCCAAACTTAATTTTTCATCCTTAGCTTTCAGAAATATAAAGCATAAAATAATTGAGAACTGATCCTCTCCCAAACACTCTTCCCTCTAAGCTGGGCCGCACAGAAACTGAAATGCTCCCATGCACATAGCCCTTATTGCAGCAAGATGGAATTTTCTATTGTATAATAATAATATAATTTCAAATTATGCTAATATAATTTTTTAAATTATGTTAATGTAATTGTGAAATATCTTGTTAATAATTATATGTTTGGGTGACGGGTGGAGCTAGGTCTCTACCAAAGGAGGTGTAAGGCCTTTGAAGAGTATTGATAATGGCTGAGGTCACCCATCTTGTGAAGTCACTGCCCAGAAGAAGGCAATGGCAAACCACTTCTGAAGAACTATCATGGTCATGGAAAGACTGTGATGGCCCACGTCATACGACTCGGCACATAACAAACGAATGAATTATGTGTAAATGAATATAATCCATAAATGTTCTAAATAACAAATGTGCCACAACCTTTACTTTGAACATTTCAGAGCTTCAACGTGTTTACATTATCAGTGTTTCAAGTTACAACTTTGTTACAAATTGTAACAATAAGTAAATCCAGGAACAGACTAGAAGTGGAACATTTGGATGATCTAATGAGGATTAAGATGTATCTTTCATCTGGATGTGAAATTAACCTGGACAGTGTTTATAGACAGAGGATTTGTAATAATGACGGACGCAAACACATTTACAAAATATGAAAGATTATCTTTGTTGTACTGTATTTCGTTATACTCAATAAATAAAATCAAATTTTTTTTCTAAATTCTAAATATTCATAGAATACTTATTATATATAAAAAAGACATTTAAAGTGCTGTGCAGTTTTCAGACCATGTAAAAATCTCCTGCTCAGACCAGTGGTTGGTTTGTGCAGATGTAAAAAAAAATAGAACTTTGTTCTCAAATGTGATCTTCTCCCAAAGTAGTTTAGAAAATATAGAGTGGTGTGGAAGTTGGAAGTGTAGAACTTTCTGACCCAGAAACTGCATTCAAGTTGATTTGTTTAATTAGAAAAGAGGATTTCCTATTTTGTTCAGAGATATGGAGAAGAAAACAGCAAATAGGGTCTTGAAAATATTGCCATTGAAACTTAAGATAATATGATTCTGTATATCTTTTAAATAGAGTCTTGTAACTTGGTAAACAATTATGGCAAAGGGAGGCATTATATCCAGGCTTGACTGTGTGGCCTAAATTATAGCATCACTTTGTGTGGTGAGATCTCCAACAAAAAAAAAATCCTCTCGATTTCTTCTCCAAAACTCCTGATGCCAGGAAAATGAAACTTGACTAAAGGAGCCATCCAGTTAATGAAGAGGGAACAAGCAAAGTCTAAATCCTTTACTAGGCAAAGTAACAGGATAGTGAAATGGAGTTATGCAGGTACTTGGTACTTATATTAGCAACACACACGAAATACTGGAGGAACTCAGCAGGTCAGGCAGCATCTATGGAGATGGATAAACAGTTGACATTTCAGGCCGAGACCCATTTTCAGGACTGGGAAAAGAGGGGAAGACACCAGAATAAAATGGTGGGGGGAGGAGAAGGAGGATAACTACAAGGTGATAGATGAAGCCAGGTGAGTAGGGAAGATAAAGAGCTGGAGAGGAAGGAATCTGATAGGAGAGGAGAGATGAGTATAGGAAAAAGGGAAGGTGGAGGCCACCCTGAGGGTGCCTTATCTTGGCACAAGAGAAGGCCATGGACCAACAAGTCGGAATGGGAATTGGAATTAAAATGTCTGCCCACTGGGAAGTTCTGGTTTTGGTGGATAGAGCAGAACTGCTTGATGAAGCAGTCCCCCGATTTACATCAGGTCTCACCAATGTAGAGAGGCGGCATCGGAAGCACCAAACACAATCGATAACCCCAGCAGATTGGCAGGTTATCTGGAAGGACTGTTTGGGGCCCTGAATGAAAGTGAATGGGGACGTGTAGCATTTTTGCCGCTTACAGGGATACGTGCCGGGAGGGATGAATGGACAAGGGAATCATGGAGGAAGTGATCCCAATGGAAAGTGGAGAGAGAGGGTGAGGTAAGGGTAAGTTTGGTGGTAGGATCACTTTGGAGATGGCGGAACCTGTAGAGGATGATGTGCTGGATGCGGGGGTTCATGGGCTGGCAAGTAAGGTCAAGAGGAACTCTATCACAGTTAAGGCAGCAGGAAGATGGGGTGAGTGCTAATGTTCGGGAAATGGAGGAGATGCAAGTCAGGGCAGCATCAATGGTGAAGGAACCTTCCACTGGGATATTGCACTGGAACTTTATCTTGTAGATAAGGGGTGTAGTCTTCCTGTTGTTCACTGTTTCCAATCATTGGCATCTGGAAATGGGAAATGAGAAAATAAATCCCCATTTGTTAAGAGCAGAAAAATTGGTCCACAAACCCAGGAGTGTGTTCAATGAGTAAGAAAACCCGAACATGCATAACTTAGAAATAACAATAAAGTTGGTAAATGTAATTTCTCCAGCTTCCGGTAATTTCTCCTCCCCCTTCATTTCCCCACTCTAGCCTCTTACCTCTTCTCCTCACCTGCCTCTCACCTCCCCCTGGTGCCCTTCCTCCTCCCTTTCTTCCATGATCCACACTCCTCTCCTATCAGATTAATTCTTCTCCATCCCTTTATTTTTTCCACCCATTATCTCCTAGCTTCTTACTTCATCCCCTTCTCCTCCACCCACCTGGTTCCACTGATCGCTTTCTAAGTTGTCCTCCCCCTCTCTCCACCTTCTTTTTCTGGCTTCTGCCCCCTTCCTTTTCAGTCCTGAAGAAGGGTCTCAGCCCAAAAAGTCAACTTTTATCCATTTCTGTGGATGCTGTGTGACTTGCTGAGTTCTGCCAGCATTTTGTGTGTGGATGTGGGTGTGTGTGTGTTCTGGATAGATTTAAAGTGTGTGTTTAAATTACACATAATAGAAACCATGATAACTGAAACTCCTTGACCTGCAATGCTTCCAATGAAGTAAAATCATAACGAGAACCTTCATAACCTTTACAAGGATCATGCTATCAAACTGTCCAGTAGCTTTATAAACTAAATTTTCTCTGAATGTAGTGAACACTTCTTTGAATGTAATGAACTTATCTTGAATGGTCCTGTCTCAAGTATTCTATCTCCAAATAATGATTGTTTAAGCTATGCCGAAACTCATAGACTTCACTTCCTTGAAGATCAAAGGTTAGTAACAATCATACACGTAATCACAATAACTTTTGGAGTTCAAGGTCAAAAACACAAATTTCTTTTCAGGAGTACATTGAAACATAGCGTGAAGTGCAGTGTTAATAACCAATACATTGAGAGTGTACGCGGTTATCCCACAAGTGTTATCACACATTTCAATGGCAACATAGCATAGCCACTTTGTAAGTTATTTATTAATATATTATTATAATATAGATTATCCATTGTAAGTTATTGCCCCATCACTGAAATGTTCCTACAACCTACAGACTCACTTTCAAAGACTGTTCATCTCATGTTCTTGATATTTATTGCTTAATTATTTATTATTATTTCTTCCTTTTTGTATTTGCACAGTTTGCTGTCTTTTGCACACTGGTTGGAAGCCCAAGTTGGTGTAGTCTTTCATTGATTCTATTATGGTTATTATTCTATCATGGATTTGTTGAGTATGCCCGCAAGAAAATGTATCTCTAGACTGTACAGTACATGGTGATATATATGTACTTTGATAATAAAATTACTTTCTGCTTTGTTATCTTGCAGTCTGAAAGCTTAAGCTATTCTGGTCATATGTGTTGTGTTTTCTAGAAATGAATGTGCGTAACGGCACCGACATTGATGCTGGAAATCTATTCAAGTGTTTTAGCTCTTTGGGTTTCCACGTTATTGTTTTAAACGACCAGACTTGTTCTCAGATGAAAACAGTACTGCAGGATGGTGAGTAAATGTAGGGACTCCGACTTCGGCTTGAGCAGCTATAGCCGCAGGGCAGTGAAGGTTCGAGGTCAGAGTTTTCTTTCTCCTGGACGAGCTGCCGACCACAGCCGACAAGCCCCATTTGCCTGAAGGGAGCCAGTAACCCGCCTTTTCCCCTTCTTCTGTCAGTAGAAACGGTTCCGCTGGGTTTAGTAGCTAAGCCACACGTAAAAGAGGAGAAGTTGAATATCAGAGGCTATTTGAGGCACACATCATTAGGCGTATTTAATATGTAGTGGGATATTATCCCACTATCTCCCCTGACTATAACAACCTTAAGGAACCGTATAATAACTATGATACCAGTAAGCTAATCTTTTTCTGCAAGTGGCCTGTGATGGTCTTTTAAAGGGTAGTGGTTGTCCTTAGTATTGATTGTTGAGAAAGGTAATCAGATAGTGTAGCATTGGGGATGTAGTGATGCTGACATGTCCAATGTGGAAAGCAGGGCCAATAATATGATTGATTGCTTTTCTCCTTTAATTCCACATGTTCTATTTAATTTAATGCTGATCAGTATGAAAAATGGTACTTGGTTATCCAAAGAAAATACATCTTCTGGAATGCCTGACTTTTGGAGCTAAATATGTTGCATCTGTAGTTTCTCAGGAAAACCACAGCAACAATGCATGTTTTGCCTGTATCCTTTTGAGCCATGGCGATGAAGGCAAGATCTATGGCACCGATGGAGCGATGCCTATCAAGACCCTCACTTCTCTCTTTCGAGGTGACGTGTGCAAGACCCTTGTAGGGAAACCAAAACTCTTCTTCATTCAGGTAACACTGATGTTCATGAGCTTCTTTGCAAAAAGACTTCACTCATTTATTGAGTGAACATGTTTAAATTGTCTGTCAGTGTGGTTGGAATGGTGTATGTTATATTATAAACACAAAGACGTCTGCAGATGCTGGAAATCCAAAGCAACACACACAAAATGCTGTAGGAACTTGGCAGGTCAGGCAGTATCTATGGAAATGAATAAAGAGTCGATGTTTCGGGCCGAGACCCTTCTTCAGGACTGAAAAGGAAGGGGGAAGACACAAGTCTAAAAAGGTGGGGGGAGGGGAAGGAAGTTAGCTGGAAGGTGATAGTTGAAGCCAGGTGGGTGGGAAAGTAAAGGACTGGAGAGGAAGGAATATGATAGGAGAGGAGTGTGGACCATAGGAGAAAGGGAAGGAGGAGGTGATGCAGGGGGAAGTGGTAGGCAGGTGAGCAGAGGCAAAAGGTCAGAGTGGTGAATAGAAGAAAGGGAAGAGGGAAATGGTTTACCAGAAGGAGATTGAATTCTTCCTGTAGTGCAGAAAAAGAATTGGAATTTCCCCATTTACAGATTAAAGCAAAGATGAATGGAATCATTTGTGGCATTCACCAGCCCAAGTTTCACTAAAACTTCCACAGGGCCTGCAAGTGCTGCAAGGTGCTTTGAGGTTAACAAAGAACAGAAGGAAGAATTCTAAGATTCTATCAATAGAGGACCATTTTGGAAGGGTCTTTACAGTCATTTGAGCCTGGTTTTAGTTTCTATATTGATCACTATCTCTTGATACCTAGCAGTGAAATCAAAATTATGGGTGGCAGGGTGGAGATACGTCTCTACCAAAGGAGGTGTAAGGCGCTCCTTCCCTCTGCCAGCCTGCAGGTCATCCTTGGGCAAAGTGTAGTACATGCTTAGCCCTAATCAGGGTCACGTGAAACCATAGGAGCAGGTGGTGGATGGTCGTATGAGCCCCTGGTGCATATCACAATTCCTGGTTATGCGACTACTGACACCAGGCAGACAATCTCTGAAGAGTCTCGATAATTGCTGGGGTCACCCATCTTGTAAAGACATGGCCCAGAAGAAGGCAATGGCAAACCACTTCTGTAAAAAATTTCCCAAAAACAATCATGGTCGTGGAAAGACCATGATCACCCACGTCATATGATGATGTCACACGACATGGCGTATGATGATGATGATGATGAAGCAAACCAACTGTACGGAACTGCAGTTATTAAAATCAGACATGTTGATATATTTTGCCAACCTGCACAGTGCAAATGAACTCATGTAAATTCCGAGTGCCTTTTAAAATTGGGAGTTTTGAAAACTGCCAAAAATAATTGTGCTCAGACTTCAAGAATTCAATTAAAATGTTTGTTTTACACCTGATAATATGAAAATAACAATTGCATCATCTGGACAGAAGATAGCTTCCTTTATGGTAATTGTGTAACGGACTAGAGGAAGGTCTGCTCAACTAAAGTACTCTCCTGAACAAATATTTCATTGTGTATCTGTAGTCTAGTGTAGCTTTCTCTGGTTTTTTTTTTACGTAGCTCAGTCTAGTTTTTGTACTGTGTCATGTAACACCATGGTCCTGAAAAACATTGTCTCATTTTTACTATGTACTGTACCAGCAGTTATAGTCGAAATGACAATAAAAGTGACTTGACTTGAAATGAGGGAGTATTGCTCAAGAATGTGGAGAAAGGGTGGAGCTATTCTTACCTTCTCTGAAACAGTACACAAATCTTTAAAAGCATTCCCATTCCAGTCATCGTCATCATGTGTACCACATCATGTGACATGGGTGATCATGGTCTCCATGACCCTGATTGCTCTTGGCAAATTTTTCACTGAAGGGGTTTGCCATTGCCTTTTTCTGGGCAGTGTCTTTACAAGACAGGTGACCCCAGCCATCATTAATACTGTTCAGCGTTTGTCTGCCTGGTGTCAGTGGTTGCATAACCAGGACTTGTGATATGCACCGGCTGCTCATACGACTGTCCACCACCTGCTCCTATGGCTTCACATGACCCCTATCTAGGTGTGGGGGGCCTAAACAGCTGTGGCACCCTACCCAAGGGTGACCAGCAGGCTAGTGGGGGGAAGGAGCATCTTACACCTCCTTTGGTACAGACACATTTCCACTCTGTTACCCTCTTATTCCAATACATACATCATAGTCACAGAGTAATTTAATTTGACTTTCAAAGGATATATTGTTTGGGACATGATACAGACTCTGGCATACATTGTACCTACTTTATATCTTGGTCTCTTACCCCGAACTTACACTTAAAATCATCTGTAAGCCCTAGAACAGTAAATTTGCTGTCAATTGGTGCCATTGGGTGACATTATAGAAAACAAATTTGTTTTAATTTCAAAATAGAAACTACTTGAATTATAACTTGATAGTGCTTGATTAATTCAATTGGAATTTGGTTTAATCGCAAACAATACAGTAGGATTTTCAAACCACAGTACCAATAATTAACTCAATATAGAACCGTAACTGGGTGTGTGTTTTTAAAAAGCTGTACTAGGCTACACTCAGTGGCACATAATGTCATGCATTCAGAGATGCTCTTCTGCACACCTCTATTGTAATGCGTGGATATTTGAATTACTGTCACCTCCCTGTCAGCTTGAACCAGTCTGGCCATTCTCCTCTGACCTCCCTCCTTAACAAGGCGTTTTTGCCCACAGAACTGCCACACACTGGATTTTTCTTTTGCTTTTCCCACCATTCTCTGTAAACTCCAGAGACTGTTATGCATGAAAGCCCCAGGAGATCAGCAGTTTCTGAGATACTCAAGCCACCCCATCTGGCACCAACAACCATTCCACAGTCCAAGTCACTTAGATCACACTTCTTCCCCATTTTGACATTGGTCTGAACAAAGCCTGAACCTCTTGACTATGTCTGCATGCATTGAGTTGCTGCCACATGACTGGCTGATTAGATACTTGCATTAACAAGCTGGTGTATCTACTGAAGTGGCCTCCGAGTGTAATCTGTGGGAGGATCGGTATGCAGTAGTCATTTCATTGGTAAACCTAAGTACAGTACATCACAGATCCTTTTGATATCTTTGTGCCCAAAAGGTCCAGCATTGTTTTTGGAACACACTATACACTGATCTAAGATGAACAGCCAAAACACCCAATTGTTCTGAATTTAGAAAGGGAACCTTTCCAGCTTTATATAGAACAGTACAGCACAGTAGACACCCTTTGGCCAATGATGTTGTGCCAGTCTTTTAACCAACTCCAAGATCAATTTAAACCTTCCCTTCCACATAGCTCTCCACTTTTCTATCATCCATGTGCCTACCTAAGAGCCTCATATATGTCCCTAATGTATCTGCCTCTTCCACTGCCCCTGGTGCAAGTGGCTTGTAAGGAAGAGGCTGCCAGAACTTAAGTTCTACTGAAAGTAACTTGTACTTAAAATTACTCAATTATGCTAATTTGACATGGAGAAAACTGCATTTGAACAGAAGTACTAGAGGTTAGAAATTCTTTCTCTTGCGCGTTATGTGTGCTTTGCCTCTAAAGCAAAGGGTGGCATGGAATTGTAGTTGTTAGCTGCAACCCGACTGATTTCCCACAACTGCCTGTAAGGAGTTTGTAAGACACTCTCTCTGGGTTTCCCCGCAGTGCTCTGGTTTCCTCCCACAGTTCAAAGACATAACCATTTAGTAGGTTAATTGGTCATTGTAAATCATCCCGTGATTCGGCCTGGGTTAAATTGGGGGTTGCTGGGCAGTGCGGCTCGAAGGTCTGGAAGGGCCTTTTCCGCATTGTATCTCAATAAATAAATAAATACATATATACATACATACATACATTTAATTTCACTGACTTCAGAATACTTTAGAGCTGCCAAGTGGGTGAGTTTCTATTCTCAGTCCTATTAGGATGTGTATGTTATTCTCTGTACAATGTAATTTGAAGCCCTAAGTATCATGCCAGAGTGGCAGGATGGAGATACGTCTCTACCAAAGGAAGTGTAAGGTGCTCCTTCCCTCTGCTAGCCTGCAGGTCACCATTGGGCAAAGTATGGCACCTGCTTAGTCTCCCTGCAACCCCCGATCAGGGTCACGTGAAGCCATGGGACCAGATGGCGGATGGTCATGCGAACAGCTGGTACATTTCACAAGTCCTGGTTATGCAACCACTGATGCCAAGCAGACAATCTCTGAAGAGCATTGAAAATGGCTGGGGTCACCCGTCTTGTAAAGACACTGCCCGGAAGAATAGCAACTAGCAAACCACTTATGTTGAAATATTTCCCAGAACAATCTAGGTCATGGAGACCATGATCATTCACGTCATACGACATGGCACATAATGATGATGAAGTTTCATGTCGATTGCATTACATTTATTACATAAAATTATTATGGACACTGCTTTTCTTGGCTTGTTTCAGGCTTGTAGAGGTTCAGAATTTGATGAGGGAGTACAAACGGACTCAGGTTCCGCTGGCGAAGTAGAAACGGATGCAAATCCTCGATACAAAATCCCAGTGGAGGCTGACTTCTTGTATGCATATTCTACTGTACCAGGTAATGCACATACTAGAGTTAATCATGCATTAGATTTTCAGTAATAGTCTAGGCTAATACCTGTACTGCTTTGCCCACTCCCAATTTCCATGCATAGTCAATTTTATATATTGTACAGGTTGGGTTTGTCAGAGGGAACTTGCTAAAATATACAAGATAAAGTCATGCAGCACAAAAATTAGGCCCCACAGCTCAGTATGTCCACACTGACTCGCACCACCAGGTTCAGGAACGGTTATTACCTCTCAACCATCAGGCTTTGTAACCAGCTTAACTTGCCCCATCACTGAAATGTTCCCACAACCTATAGACTCACTATCAAGGGCTCTTCATCTCATGTTCTTGATATTTGTTGCTTATTTATTTATTATTATTTTTTCATTCTTTTTATATTTGCAATTTGTTGTCTTTTGCACACTGGTTGATCACCCAAATTGGTGCAGCCTTTCATGGATTATTGTTCTAATATAGATTCATTGAGTATAACTGCAAGAAAATGAATCTCAGGGTTGTGTATGGTGACATATATGTACTTTGATTATAGATTTGCTTTGAACTTTGACCATCAAGTACCTATCTATACTAATCCCAGTCACCAGCAGTTGGTACGTAGCCTTTTGTGCCTTAGTGATTCAATTGCCTAACAGAAATGCGTCTTAAATCTCCTGGAAGTCCCTGCCTCCAACACCCGTTTAGGCTTTCCAGATACCAGCTACCTGCTGGGTGATGTAAATCTTCCTTGGATCCCTTCTAGAAATTTTATTCTGTATCCTAAATCTATGCGCACTGGTTTTGGACACTGATTCTATGGAAAAATGCTTCCTACCATCCGTCACATTCATGCCTATTATAATTTTGTATATCTCTCTCACATTCCCTCCCTCCCCTACAACTTGCCTCCTCCACTCCAAGGAAAATACACTCTACCCTCTACCCAGTCTCTATTCGTAACTGAAATGCTCCATCCCAGACAGACCCCTGGGGATTCTCCACTCTCCCCCTCCAGTACAGAGGCCCTGAAAAGATTTGACAGGATGGCTGTGAATATTTCTTATTGTGAGAGAATACAAAACCTTAACAATGGCGTGGATCACATTAAAGACGGAGATGAGGCAATTTTTTTTTTGTATCTGAAGGTCGTGTGCTTTTGCAATTCCCTCTAACCAAAAGCTGATGGAAGAAGGATCTTTGAATAATATTAAGAAAAAACTAGCTAGGTTCTTGATAAGATTAGGGAATAAAAGATTAAGAATGGACTTGATGGGCCAAATGGCCTAATTGTTGCCAGTACAATTTTCTGTGCGGTGATGTGCTAGGGCAATGACATCAACATAGGTGATGCCAACAGCCTCAATAAACTGATTAGAACGGCTGGCTCCATTAGCCGGGTCAAACTGGACACTCTGGAGGCTGTGTTAAAACAAAGGACCCTATGAAAAATTCTGACAAATCTGAACAATATTTCTCACCCTCTGAATAGAGGAGCACTTTTAGTAATAGACTAAGACAATAGCGCTACTCCAAGGAATGTTGTATGAGGTCATTTTTACCCTTGGCCATTAGCTCTATGAGTCAACCTATAGCCAGGGAGGTGATGACCCCCTCCTGTTAGACTGTTTGAGGCAATTTATTTTTTATTCTTTCTTACTTTGCTTCTAATATCTGTATATCTCTGCACTTGTAATGCTAATGTGGTACTGTAATATCCTTTGGGATCAATGAACTATCTACAGTGCCTATAAAAAGTAGTCATCCCCCTTAGAAGTTTTCATATTTTGTTGCTTTACAACATTAAATCATGGTGAATTTAATTTGACTTTTTGACACTGATCAACAGAAAAAAGTCTCTTTCATGTCAAAGGGATCTAAGTTAATTACAAATATAAAACACAAAATAATTAATTGCATAAGTATTTGCCCCCTTTAATATGACACACCAAAGCATCACTTCATTTTAGAAGTCACATAATTAATTAAATGGAGATCACCGTGTGCAGTCAAGGTGTTTCAATTGATTGCAGTAAAAATACACCTCTGTCTGGAAGGTCCAAATGCTGGTGAGGACTACACCTAGCAAAACCTACACCATGAAGACAAAAGAACATTCCAAGCAACTCAGTGAAAAGGTTATTGAAATGCACAGGTCAGGAGATGGATCTAGAAAATTCAATCAACAAGAAATGGAGAGAATATGGCACAACTGTAAATCTGACTAGAGCAGGCCGTCCTCAAAAACTGAGTAACCGTGCCAAAAGAGGACTAGCAGGGGAGGTCTCCAGGAGAACTATGACAACTCTGGAGGAGTTACAAGCTTCATTGACTGAGATGGGAGCGACTGCGCATACAACAACTGTTGCCCGGGTGCTTCACCAGTCACAGCTTTATGGGAGAGTGGGAAAGAGAAAGCCACTGTTGAAAAAGCTCACGTGAAATCTCGGCTGGACATTGTGGGAGATTCTGAAGTCAGCTGGGAGAAGGTTTTATGGTCTAATGAAACCAAAATTGAGCTTTTTGCCATCAGACTAAACACGCAAGCCAAACACTGCACATCATCAAAAACCCACCATCCCTACCCTGAAGCATGGTGGTGGCTGCATCGTGCTGTGGGGATGCTTCAGTCCAGCAGGCCCTGTAAGGCTTGTGAAGGTAGAGTGTAAAATGAATGCAGCAAAATACGGGGAAATCCTGGAGGAAAACCTGATGCAATCTGCAAGAGATCTGTGA
Organism: Hemitrygon akajei; assembly: GCF_048418815.1. Lineage (NCBI taxonomy): Eukaryota > Metazoa > Chordata > Chondrichthyes > Myliobatiformes > Dasyatidae > Hemitrygon > Hemitrygon akajei. The sequence goes on from NC_133146.1 coordinate 58,850,090, forward strand.
CTTGGGAGAAGATTTGTTTTCCAGCAAGACAATGATTCCAAGCATAAAGCCAAAGCCACACAGGAATGGCTTAAAAACAACAAAGTTAATATCTTGGAGTGGCCAAGTCAGAGTCCAGACCTCAATCCGGTTTAGAACTCATGGCTGGACTTGTAAAGGGCTGATCACATAAGAACCCTTTGCAATCTGACAGAGCTTAAGCAGTTTTGTAAAGAAGAATGGGGAAAAAGTGCAGATTCCAGATGCGCAAAGCTGATAGAGACCTATCCACACAGACTCAAGGCTGTAATTGCTGCCAAAGGTGCATCTACTAAATACTGACTTGAAGGGGGTGAATACTTATGCATCAATTATTTTGTGTTTTATATTTGTAATTAATCTAGATTACTTTGTAGATATGTTTTCTCTTTAACACAGAAGTATTTTTCTGTTGATCAGTGTCAAAACAGCCAAGTTAAATCCACTGTGATTCAATGTTGTAAAACAATAAAACATAAGAACTTCTGGAGGGGGTGAATACTTTCTGTAGGCACTGTATCTATCTACCTAGTTCTGCTCCTATACCTTATAGTCTAAGATCAATTCTTGATTTTAAGGGATACAGGTTTACAATGTGATATTGAAGTTGCAGAGAGACCAGACCAGATCTGAGGGAACAATTGATGGACTTCTACTCCCAAATTGTAGGTACACAAGTCAACCATGAGCATTAGGCGGACTATATTGATGAATTCCCCACACTACCTATGCTAAGGTCGGGGTATTCAAAGTAAATTTATTATTAAAGTGCATGTATATCACCAAAAACTACCCTGAGATTCATTGTCTTGCAGTCATTCATAGTAGAACAAAGAAATACAAAAGAATCAAAAAACTACACAGAGATAAAGACTGGCAAACAACCAATGTTCAAAGCTGCATCACTATCTGGCATGAGGGAGGGGTGGGGCTACTGCACAGGATCGAAATAAAGCTGCAGAGGGTTGCAAACTTAGCCGGCTCCATCATGGGCACCAGCCTCCGTAGTATCCAGAACATCTTCAACGAGCGATGCCCCAAAAAGACAGCATCCATCATTAAGGACACCCAGGACATGCCTTCTTCTCATTGCTACCATTAGTAAGGTAGCACAGGAGCCTGAATTTTTAATTATTAACTTGTACTAATATCTAGATAATGAGTATATTTTTAAATATTTTCTAATTATCCAGTTGAAAGTGTATTTAAAGAACAAGTTAATGCAGTTGAGAGCTAGTTTCATTGTATGTCTATAAAATTCACACTATTGTATGAAGCGTTTTTGAGAATGATGCCTATCTGTCATTGCAGGATACTACTCGTGGAGGAATCCAGGCAAGGGCTCTTGGTTTGCACAGGCTCTGTGCAATGCTTTCAGAGAATATGGGAAGGATTTTGAGATCATGCAAATTTTAACCAGGGTCAACTACATGGTGGCCATGCACTTTGAGTCTTGGTCTGAAGACCCACGGTTCAGTGAGAAGAAGCAGATCCCCTGCATTGTTTCCATGCTGACAAAAGAACTCTATTTTAAGCAAAAATGAAGCTCTATCTTTCCATTAGTATTTCAGGGAAACGTTGAATTGTAAAATTTAAGTTGCTTTTTAGGTCTTTCTTTCAAGTGAAAATTTAAAACTGAGCTGAAGGAAACTAAGATTCAGGGAAAACACTTGCTATCTCTGTGAATTTATCGGTTATTTTTTTCTCTCTCTCCCTCTCTCACCTGGACTTCATACATTGGGACATAAACTGATAATGTCTCTTCTCTGATGTTGTCTGAATCACTTCACAATGCAGTTTATAAATGGCCACTTGATACAGCTGGAGTACAAACTGACTCATGAATTTGTCTCATTAATCTGTTACACGTTTTGCTTAAAGATTCAAAGTACTTTAGACAAAGCCAGCAGTATGATTTACAGTACAGATTTATTAATGGGCTGCGAATTTTAAACTTCTAGAAATATTTCAACTAATATATTTGATGGATGTGGTTTCGATCAACATTTACGGGAAGTTTGGTTTAGTACTTGGATGGGATGGGAAGGAGTGTGGAGGACTATGGTCCAGGTGTGGGTCGATGGGATTTAGCAGAATAACAGTTCGGCACGGACTAGATGGGTCAAAAAGGCCTGCTTCTGTGCTGTGGTGCTCTATGACTATACCTCAAAGTTGTATTCTTTAAGTGAATTGTTGGGGAGTCTGTTTCTTACATCTCAGTCCTGCACCATTCCGTCAAGCGCTGCTCACTGCAAAAGCAAGAAACCAAGAAACCTTTCCATCCACCAGAACTTGCAGAGTATCTCTCACCCCATTAATGTAGCCAGAATTTACATATTTTGTTCCAGAATCTGAAACAGCCAAATTAGTTTATCTAATTGCATGTGAACGAACACTTTTTCCCTCCATATCAGAATCTACTAATGAACATCAGATAATGGACTGGAAATAGAAATCTCTTAAACAAAATCTGCCTCTTTATTTTTGGACATCACGGTTTGCTCATGATGCAGAGGAAGATCACAGACAGACACACATACACACAAAACTGTTCTTTTATCTTGCAGTTGTTTGATGTTGCTAATACAGAATGCTACCCTGTTTTCTTAAAATGCTAAAAACTTGCTTTAAAAATTGTGCAAAAAGGTTTGCCTTATTTTAATTATTATTATGGTTAATAACTGGAAAAGAACATAACGGAGTATGACTTATTTTGGTAAAAGCAGGCAATGCCAATGCATAATCTGGTTTCAATTCAAAGCCAAAAGTTCAAAGCAAATTTATTATCAAAATATGTATACGTCACCAAATACTGCCCTGGTAGTCATTTTCTTGGATGCATTCACAGTAGGACAAAGTACAATAGAATCACTTAAATAGTACACACAAATAAAGACCGTGCAAATACAAAAAGAAACAAGTAATAATAAATAAATAATTCTGAGAACATGAAACATACAAAAACTACAGCACAATACAGGCCCTTTGGCCCACAAAGCTGTGCCAAACATATCCTTACCTTTGAAATTACCTAGGGTTACCCATAGCCCTCTATTTTTCTAAGCTCCGTATCCCTGTCCAGGAGTCTCTTAAAAGACCCTATCGTATCCGCCTCCACCACCATTGCCGGCCACCCATTCCACGCACTCACCACTCTCTGCATAAAAAACTTACCCCTGATAACTCATCTGTACTTGCTTCCAAGCACCTTAAACCTGTGTCCTCTCGTGTTAGCCATTTCAGCCCTGGGAAAAAGCCTCTCATCATCTAATACACCTCTATCAGGTCACCGCTCATCCTCTGTCGCTCCAGGGAGAAAAGGCCGAGTTCATTCAACCTATTCTCATAAGGCATGCTCCCCAATCCAGGCAACATCCTTGTAAATCTCCTCTGCACCCTTTCTATGGTTTCCACATCCTTCCTGTAGTGAGGCGACCAGAACTGAGCACAGTACTCCAAGTGGGGTTCTATATAGCTGCAACATTACCTCTCAGCTCCTAAATTCAATCCCACAGTTGATGAAGGCCAATGCATTGTATGCCTTCTTAACCATATTCCTAACCAGTTTTTCATCCTATCAATGTCCCGCAGTAACCTCTGTCAGTCCTCTACACTATCCATAACACCACCAACCTTTGTGTCATCAGCAAATTTACTGACCCATCCCTCCACTTCCTCATCCAGTTCATTTATAAAAATCACAAAGAATAGGGGTCCCAGAACACATGCCTGAGACTCACCACAGGTCACCGACCTCCATGCAGAATGTGACCAGTCAACAGCCACTCTGTGGGCAAGCCAGTTCTGGATCCACAAAGCAATGTCCCCTTGGATCCCATGCCTCCTTACTTTCTTAATAAGCCTTGCATGGGGTACCTTGTCAAATGCCTTGCTGAAATCCATATACACTACATTTACTGCTCTACCTCCATTGATGTGTTTAGTCACATCCTCAAAAAATTCAATCAGGCTTGTAAGGCACGACCTGCCTTTGACAAAGCCATGCTGACTATTCCTAATAATATTATACCTCTCCAAATGTTCATAAATCCTGCCTCTCAGGATCTTCTCCATCAACTTAACAACCTCTGAAGTAAGACTCACTGGTTTATAATTTCCTGGGCTATCTCTACTCCCTTTCTTGAATAAGGGAGCAACATCTGCAACCCTCCAATTCTCCGGAACCTCTTCTATGCCTATTGATGATGCAAAGATCATCGCCAGAGTCTCAGCAATTTCCTTCCTCGCCTCCCACGGTTGCCTGGGGTACATGTTGTCTGGTCCCGGTGACTTATCCAACTTGTTGTAGAGTCCTTGAAAGTGTGTCAGTAATTTTGTGTCCAATGATCAGTTCATGCAGTGGTGAGTGAAGATGTCCACACTGGTTCAGGAGCCTGTTGGTTGAAGCTGTACATAATTACTAGACAGTCTAACAAAATTTGTGTACTTATTCTGGCCATTTTAATTTACATGAATAATTTCATTCTCCCAGGTCAATGTTACGAGTGCTACCACAATCTGAAACTGCTGAATTAAATCTTACAAACTATTACAGGCAGCCACTTTTCCTTGGTATTCCATATTGCATTGAGGATGGAGACATTATGAAAAAAAATCTAAAGTAGCCATACATTTTGAAACATGATTGTGTTGCACCAAACAACAGTGTAGACACTGAGATTTCATCTCCTCTTCCAGAAGTAGACTATTTATTTATCTTAATCTGTTAGCATTATCATCATTTTGTGCCGTGTCGTATGAACATGACCAAATTTTTCTACACAGATGGTTTGCTATTGCCACCTTCTAGGTAGTGTCTTGACAAGATGGGTGATCCCAGCCATTATCAATATTCTTCAGAGATTGTCTGCCTGGTGTCAGTGGTCGCATAACCAGGACTTGTGATCTGCATCAGCTGCTCATACGACCATCCACCACCTGCTCCCATGGCTTCATGCGACCCTGAACAGGGGGTAAGCAGGTGCTACACCTTGCCCAAGGGTGACCTGCAGACTAGTGGAAGGAATGTGTGCCTTACACCTCCTTTGGTGATGACGTATCTCCACCCCACCACTCTATTGCACAGCCACAGAATCTAGGCATGTCCATATAGAACAGAGATGAGGAACAAAATTCTTTAGCTACATGGTGCTGAATCTGTGAATTTAATTGCCACAGATGAAGTCATTGGGTATAGTTAAAGTGAAGGTTGATAAGCTCTTAGTCAGGCGGGGTGTCAACGGGCATGGGAGAAGTGAGGAGAATGGTATTGAGACGGATAATAAATCAGCCATGATGGGGGAAATGGCCTCACTCAGCTCTTATGGTAGGCCTTATAGTCTTACTCAAAATGCTTGTATTAAGAATAGAGTATAGTTCATCAATTTCTGGTTGTGAAAGGTATTTATTATCAAGGATTTTTAATGATTTTGAAGTTGCATGCTTGATGATTACATGGAACACATAGGAGGACTTTGAATTGTATATTCCATATTTTGAATCTATGAAGTCCTGTCAGTCATAATTCAAGAAAAATAACTATCTTTTTGCTATTAATGTGCTAATGATTAGATAATATTTTTAAGTGACATTGGCTGAGGGATGACTATTATTCTGGAAACCAGAGAGAACTCCTCTTTATTGAGGTATACTCAGGGGTTCCCAACCTTTCTTTAATGCCACGGCCCAATACCATTAATAAAGGGGTCCATGGACTTCAGGTTGGGAAGCCTGAGGTAGTTAGAGATTGTAGAACTTGTACTTCCATACAAAAGAGGCAGACAGGCCTTCAGTTTCATAAAAGGATGGCACTGTCAGTGCCAGTCTGATACAGCATCAGCATTCCTTTGCCTCCACGCATGCCTCGTTGGCCCACAGCAGTCTTCCAGCATCTGCTGTTTCCTGTGTCTTCAGTCCGAACTTCACAGTCAGATCACTGGAAAAGGGAATTTATTTATTTATTGAGATACCGCGCAGAATAGGACCTTGCAGCCCTACGAGCTGCGCCACCTAGTCCTCTGCCAATTTAACCCTTGCCTAATCACAGGGCAATTTACAATGACCAATTAACCTACCCACCGGTAAGTATATCTTTGGACTGTGGGAGGAAACTGGAGCATCTGGAGGAAACCCACGTGGTCACAGGGAGAACAAACAAGCTCCTCACAGGCAGCGACAGGAATTGAACCCATGTCGCTGGCACAGTAAAGCATTGTGCTAACCACTACACTGCAATGCTGTTCCACCTTCTGATTATGAGAGCAACATTACCAGAGCATTTCTATATCTTCTTAGATAGTTCTGTGTAGAGATCGAATCAGCTTGTTCACTCGTGTTTTGAGATTCATCTGAAATATTTTCAACGGCTCAACCTCTGAGAAATGATCTTGATTCTGCATGAAGATGGCCTGCAGCCAATTTAGGCACAAACTAACTGCAGCCCAATTGACAGCAGCCATCTACTTTGCCTTCCCATTGAGAAGTTAATGAATAACAATCATTTTGTATTAGTCAATTATGCAATGGCAGACATTCAAGAACAAACCCAAGACACATGCATTTCATATTTTCTTTTTTATGGCTAATTTTTTGTTGCCTAATCACCAGATGATTGAACTATTTGTATACACACACACACATTGCAGAATCAGGTAATTTATCACTGTCTTTTATGACATGAGATTTGTTTTTGTGGGAACAGTACAGTGCAAAGACACAAAATGATTATAAATTTACAAAATAAATAAACAGTGCAAAAGGAAAGGAATGATGAGGTTGTGTTCATGGGCCATTCAGAAAGCTGATGGTGGAAGGGAAGAAGACTACTTAAGACTAGCAACACACACAAAATGCTGAAGAAACTCAGCAGGTCAGGCAGCATCTATGGGAAAGAGTAAACAGCCAAAGTTTTGGGCCAAAATCTTTCATCACGACTGGATTTCCTTTGGATATTCTCTCATGTTTGTGCTAACTATTTTATTTAACACATTGTGGACAACATTTTTAAATACAGCAAGTTGTCATACAGTATTTAGACAAATAGTTCTCAGATATTGAAATGCTATCAATTAGAACATATACAAGAAAAAAAACAGCATGAGCAAACCTAACTTATCCACAAATCCATGACCATACTTCCTTAGGCAACAACACTCCTGATGAAGAGTTTCGGCCTGAAATGTCGTCACTACCTCTTCCCATAGATGCTGTCTGGCCTGCTGAGTTCTGCCAGCATTTTGTGTTCTCACCATACTTTCTTAGTTTACTTCAATTTCACAACTAATGTTTTAGAAATAATTTACTGAATTGATCTGACTTTATTTCTAACATCCTTCACATACATGAGTAAAAATCTTTACGTCGCCATCTAAATGTATAACGTGCAATCATAGTAATTTATAATAAATAGATCAGTCAGTGTAACACAGAAATACATCAAATCAGCCTAAGTTCATCAGTCTGATGGCCTGGTGGAAGAAGCTGACCCAGAGCCTGTTGGTCCTGGTTTTATGCTGCGGTACTCATAATTGAGGTTGGAGTAACTCGGGTCCCCAATGACCCTTTGGCTCTTTTTACACACCTGTCTTTGTAAATGTCCTGAAGAGTGCAAAGTTCATATCTACAGATGCGCTGGGCTGTCCGCATCACTCTGCAGAGTCCTGTGATTAAGAGAGTACAGTTCCCATACCAAGCAGTGATGCAGCCAGTCAGGATGCTCTCAAATGTGCCCCTGTAGAAAGTTCTTAGGATTTGAGGGCCCACACCAAACTTCCTCAACCGTCTAAGGTGAAAGAGGCGCTGTTGTGCCTTTTTCACCACACAGCTGGTGTGTACAGACTACGCGAGGTCCTCGGTGATGTAGATGCTGAGGAGCTTAAAGCTGTTTACCCTCTCAACTCCAGATCCATTAATGCCAATGGGGGTTAGCCTGTCTCCATACCTCCTGTAGTCCTGTGTTTTTGCAACATTGAGAGAGGTTTTTTTTTGACACCATTATGTCAGAGAGATGACTTCTTCCCTGTAGGCCACCTCGTTATTGTTTGAGATTAAGCCAATCAATGTAGTATCATTGGTAAATTTAATTAGCAGTTTAGAACTGTGGGTGGTAACACAGACATGGGTGTACAGGGACTAAAGGAGGGGACTTAGTACACAGCCCTGAAGGGCTCCTGTATTGAGTCAGCGGGATGGAGGTGAGGGAGCCCACTCTTACCACGTGCTGGCAATCTAACAGTAAGTCCAGGATCCAGTTGCACAAGGCAAGGTCAAGGTCTCTGAGCTGGATGGAATTATGGTGTTGAATGCTGAACTGTAATTCAAGAACAGCATTCTCACATAAGGATGGTTATCTATGACAGCCATCTACATTGCCTCCATTTTACAGAATCTGTTATCTCCACTACAGTGCATTTTAAGCCATTTGTACTTCCCAAGTGTTGCAATAAATAAAACATTAGTGAAAAAACTGCATATAAAATAAAGACTTTGTTGATAGCGATGGACAGCGGTACTTTTACTACTAATCATACATTTGCGTCTGCAGAGAAGTACACTCATTCTACTTTTAAGCGAATCTGGGATCAAGGTCTATTGGGATTGTTTTGGGTGAGCATAAATTTATTTCTGCATAGATAGAAGTCTGCTGAGAAAGCAGCCCTTAGTGCTATCAAGTCTATGATCTAAAATATCCATTTCTAAAGATTCCCCTGGTTTTAAACATGGCAACATAAATTCTTGGAATATTATCAGTGAGATGTCATACCAATAGGAGATTATACTACTGATTTTTATACAGAACTTAATTTCAACAATAAGGCATTCCACACAATAGTCAGAGGCTTTTCCCCAGAGCTGAAATGGCTAACACGAGAGGGCACAGTTTTAAGATGTTTGGAAGTAGGTACAGAGGAGATGTCAGGGGTGTTTTTTTACACAGAGAGTGGTGAGTGTGTGGAATGGGCTGCCGATGATGGTATAATAGGGTACAGTAGGATCTTTTGAGAGACTCCTGGATAGGTACATGGAGCTTAGAAAAACAGAAGGCTATGGGTAACCCTAGGTAATTTCTAAAGTTTGGCATGTTTGGCACAGCATTGTGGGCCGAAGGGCCTGTAGTGTGCTGTAGGTTTTCTATGTTTCTGATCAAATACTTTTGAGTATTATGTTACAATGCTGCTCAAAATGACAAGAGATTTGCATCAGGAATACCCTGCCAATTTTTGGATTTTAGATGAACGAGAGGTGAGCTGAAATGGAGTGCTCAAGGAGGTTCTCTGGTTGAGGGCACTCGGAATTAGGTACAGAGCCTCAGAACAGGAACTGAGACATTTCTTCATTTAGTGAAGAGGAGCTGAATCCTTGCCCGAATGGACAATACGCTACCAATTCATTCCATTTAGAACAAGAGAAATTAGGGGATAGTTAGGATAGCTGGGAAGGTCAGTTATGACCTTTGATTTTCAATGTCTTCTACTTAAGTTTATTATATGCAGAATGGGCTCTGTGAAGTAAATTGCTGCTTCAGTCATTGGCTCCCAGTAACTCTATATTTGTACTGAAACAAAAATCATTATCATACAAGGCTTTATAATGATAACAATATTTATCAATGGATGGAGCCAGCAAAGTAAAAACAAATCAAATAAAAATGTACTTTAATACAAAACAACCTCCTTGGTAGTTTTAATTGTTCTATACCTAAGTAGGGTGGCGGGGTGCAGATACATCTCCACCAAGGAGGTGCTCCTTCCCTCCACTAGCCTGCAGGTTGCCCTTGGGCAAGGTGTAGCACCTACTTAGCCCCCAAAACAGGGTCACGTGAAGCCATGGGAGCAGGTGGTGGATGGTCGTATGAGCAGTCCTGGTAATGTGACAACTGACACCAGGCAGAGTATTGATAATGGCTGGGGTCACCCATCTTGTAAAGAGACTGCCCAGAAGAAAGTAATGGCAATGCACTTCAGCAGAAAAATTTGCCAAGAATAATCATGGTCAAAGACTTACGATCACCCATGTCATAGGACACAGCACATAATGATGATGATGATACCCAAGTAATGTGAATATTTGATATACACTTGCTGCTCAGAATAATCCCCATGCTTTCTCCATGCAAATACTAACCAGGTATGGATGTATCGCTCCAGTCATCCTGCGTCTCCTGACCCTACATCAAGAGGTGAGATATAGCAAGACTTCAGATGACTAGGCCTCTGCATACTGTTGAAGCCTGGTGACCTCTGATAGGAGAGAAGGTTGTGACAGAACCTCACCCTATCAAAGTCTCTTAAATATTTATGGTGATGATTAAAAACTATTAAATTGTCAATTTACAATGACCAATTAACCTACCAACCGGTAGGTCTCTGGACAGTGGGAGGAAACCGGAGCACCCAGAGGAAACCCATTTAGTCCCAGGGAGGAGAGACAAACTCCCTACAGGCAGCAGCATTAATTGAAGTGGGGTTGCTGGTACTGTAATGTGTTGTGCTAACCACTACACTATCAAGCCACCTGTAAATATAGAACAATACAGCAAGGTATAAGCATTCAGGTCCAGTGAGTCTCTCATCTCAGAAATTACTAATCTGATCCTGGTAAGGGTGCAGATGCATCCAGCACATGGTACATGGAACTGTGTGAAAAACTTGAATTTGAGGTACATAATTAAAGTATCGTATGCAAAACCCAAACTATCAAACTATCCCAAATAAAATCAAGCTTGTAATGAAATCTGGAACCTGGCCATGTGTTTACTTTTGCAACTTTCAAGTACAAGATATGTCAGAAGAGTTACCCTTTAAAGCGTTGTTCAGCAAAACCAAATGTACTTAGTCAGTGACCATTTCACATTATTGCCAAACTTGGATTCTACAAATATAATTGTGTACTTGTGGCAGTCTAAGTTCACAGAATATTTCACAGAATAAGTCCCCCCCGGCACTTAACTTGTAAGCGGAACAAGTGCTACACCTGCCTCTACACCTACTGCCTCACTACCATTCAGGGCCCCAAATAGTCCTTCCAGGTGAGGCGACACTTCACCTGTGAGTCTGTTGGGGTCCTATACTGTGGCCGGTGCTCCCGGTGTGGCCTCCTCTATATCAGTGAGACCCAACATAGATTGGCAGACTGCTTCAGCAAGCACCTACTGAAAAAGTAGGATTTCCCAGTGGCCACCCATTTTAATTCCACTTCCCATTCCCATTGCGATATGTCTAATCATGGCCTCCTCCATTGTGGTGCTGAGGCCACACTTAGGTTGGAGGAACAACACCTTATATTCTGTTTGGGTAGCCTCCAACCTGATGACACGTACATCGATTTCTCAAACTTCCAGTAATGGCCCCACCCCCCTCTCCTTCACCATTTCCCATCCTCTTTCCCTCTCTCATTTCCCTCTGGTGCTCCTCCCCTCTTTGCTTTCTTCCATGACCTTCTGTCTCTTATATCAACTTCCCCCTTCAGTTTTCACCTAACACCTTATGTTTCTCTCTCTCCTCCCTTCACCTTTTAAATCTACTCCTCAGCTTTTTTTCTCCAGTCCTGCTGAAGGGTTTCGGCCCAAAACGTCAACTGTACTCTTTTCCATAGATGCTGCCTGGCCAGCTGAGTTCCTCCAGCATTTTGTGTGTTGCTCGAATTTCCAGCATCTGCAGATTTTCTCTTGTTTGTCACAGAATATTTTCCTCACTTCCAGCAATACTGACAGCAGGCTGGCAGAGCCAGTGATATCACTGGTTTACAACAATAAAGCCATCAGGAAGAATTAGTGGACAGATTTGACGCACTCGTATTACAACCTGATCACAACCTGGTTTTGTTACAGCCCAGATATAAATCAATTGTGATGAGGCATCCCACTACCACACGCTCTTTTAGGAAGTGGACTCCTGAAGCTGAACAGGCCCTGAGAGACTGCTTCGGTACTACTAACTGGGATGTACTGCAAGGGGGGCTCTGTGGGGGCATTGAGGAGGTCACTGAATGCACAACGGACTATATTAACTTTTGTGTGGATGCAGTTGTCCCTGTTAGAACTGTTCGCTGCTATCCCAATAATAAGCCCTGGATCACTAGTCACATCAAAGGCCTCCTAAACCAGAAGAAGAGGGCCTTTAAAGATGGTGATCGGTTGGAGCTTAAAAGAGTTCAGAAGGAACTCAGAGTACAGATAAGGGGGGCAAAGGAGCAGTATAGGAGGAAGCTAGAACAAAAGCTGCAGAAAAAAAGCATGAAGGAGGTGTGGGATGGGATGAAGATCATCACCGGATGCGGTGCAAAGCGGGGGGCGAACATAAGTGGAGATGTGGAGAAAGCGAACCAGCTGAACAACTTCTTCAACAGGTTCGACAGCTCAATCTCATCCTCACCGCAGAAATCCACACCAGGCTTACTTCCCTCACAGGAAAATAGCCTCTCACAGGAGACCTTGCCCACACCCAGGATTACGGCTGCACAGGTGGAAGGTCAACTGAGGAAGATCTGTACCAGCAAGGCGGCTGGACCGGATGGAGTTTCCCCACGATTACTGAGGGCCTGTGCGACTGAGCTGGGAGAACCACTACAGCGCATCTTCAACATGAGCCTGGAGCAGAGAAGAGTACCCAGACAGTGGAAAACATCCTGTATTGTCCCGGTACCGAAGAAACCACAACCAAAGGAGTTGAATGACTTCAGACCTGTTGCCTTGACGTCGCACGTGATGAAGACCATGGAGCGGCTGATAATACAGAATCTGAGGCCACAAACCAGGCACGCCCAGGATCCTCTTCAGTTTGCGTATAAGGAGAAGGTGGGAGTGGAGGATGCTATCACGTATTTGCTGCACAAATCACTCTCTCACCTAGAGGGGGTCAGTTGTGCTGTGAGGATTACATTCCTTGACTTCTCTAGTGCCTTTAACACCATCCAGCCCAAGATCTTAAGGCACAAACTAACGGAGATGGGAGTAGACTCTCACATGGTGGATTGGATAGTGGACTACTTGACAGATAGACCTCAGTATGTGCGGTTGGGAGACTGTAGGTCTGACACGGTGGTCAGCAGCACAGGAGCGCCGCAGGGAACCGTACTCTCTCCGGTCCTGTTCACCCTGTACACATCAGACTTCCAATATAACTCTGAGTCCTGCCATGTGCAGAAGTTCGCTGATGACACGGCCATAGTGGGGTGTGTCAGGAATGGACAGGAGGAGGAGTATAGGAAACTGATACAGGACTTTGTGATATGGTGCAACTCAAACTACCTGCGTCTCAATATCACCAAGACCAAGGAGATGGTGGTGGACTTTAGGAGATCTAGGCCTCATATAGAGCCAGTGATCATTAATGGAGAATGTGTGGAGCAGGTTAAGACCTACAAGTATCTGGGAGTACAGGTAGACGAGAAGCTAGACTGGACTGCCAACACAGATGCCTTGTGCAGGAAGGCACAGAGTCGACTGTACTTCCTAAGAAGGTTGGCGTCATTCAATGTCTGTAGTGAGATGCTGAAGATGTTCTATAGGTCAGTTGTGGAGAGCGCCCTCTTCTTTGTGGTGGCGTGTTGGGGAGGAAGCATTAAGAAGAGGGACGCCTCATGTCTTAATAAGCTGGTAAGGAAGGCGGGCTCTGTTGTGGGCAAAGTACTGGAGAGTTTAACATCGGTAGCTGAGCGAAGGGCGCTGAGTAGGCTACGGTCAATTATGGATAACTCTGAACATCCTCTACATAGCACCATCCAGAGACAGAGAAGCAGTTTCAGCGACAGGTTACTATCGATGCAATGCTCCTCAGACAGGATGAAGAGGTCAATATTCCCCAATGCCATTAGGCTTTACAATTCTACCGCCAGGACTTAAGAACTTTTTAAAAGCTATTATTAATGCTTTTTGAGATAGTGATTTAGATGCATATCATATTTTTTACTGAGTTAAGTATTGTATGTAATTAGTTTTGCTACAACAAGTGTATGGGACATTGGAAAAAAAGTTGAATTTCCCCATGGGGATGAATAAAGTATCTATCTATCTATCTATCTATCTATCTATCTATCTATCTATTTCACAGAGCTACTGCAGAACTTGAACTGTGGCAGTTATTTCTATAAAATAAGTTATAATAAATTGTAAAATGACTTTGTAAATTTTGTAACATTAATGATACTCAGTGCTGCTAATCTTTGGATTTGGCTCATTCCATATTTGTTTCAAACTGGTTTAATAAAAATTCTCCTGTTCTTTTTAAAACATTCCCCTCTCACCTTATATTGTACCTTGTGCTGCCTGTTTGTTTTGTCGATACAACGCGGAGACAGCCCTTCGAGACTTGCTATTTAGCAGCCCTGATTAAACCTAACCTAATCACAGAACAATTTACAATGGCCAATTAATATCTGGTAGGTCTTTGGACTGTGAAGGAAACTAGAGCAGCTGGGGAAAACCCACTCATTCCACATGGAGGACGTACAGAGACTCCTTACTGAACAGCGCTGGAGTTGAATTCTGAACTCCAGAATGCCCTGAGCTGTAAGGGTGTTGTGCTAACCGCTACACTACCTAATCCTGATACCCCAACTCTGAGAGAAAGCATGTGCATTCACCCCATCTACACCGCTTGCGATCTTATATACTTCTAGAAGATCACAAGAAAATGGCAACATGGCTCAGCAAACAACCTTTGGATATTTTCACTCCACTGGATATCTGAGCTTGATCCAAAATTGCTATGACATGTATTTATAAATAACATAAAGCAATGTCGGCATCTTTGATGGCTAAGTAGCAAATTCTGCTACAGTTCTGCACGCCCTTATTTTTGAAGAGGATGTAAACCTGCCACGGAAATGTGAGCCATCTGAATTTGGGATCTTTCAGGGGAATTTCATTATTCATGCAGAACGTACGAACAAGTGTTGAAAATCAATAAAGGGCGCATTCTCAGCAACTCAGATATTCTGGAGGGTTGATCAGAAATGAAAATATGATTTAATTGCTACTCAATCAATTACTCTCATACTGAAAATCAACTATTCCAAATATGGTATTTTATTTACTCAGCTGATCAGTATATGAGGCTGTTGAGGTCATCTACTGTATCCAGTGCTCCCAGTGTGGCCTCCTGTATTTCAGTGAGACCCAACGTAGATTGGGAGACCATTTTACCAAGCACTTTTCTCAAAAAGCAGGAGCTCCCAGTAGCCATCCATTTCAATTCTACCTTCCATTCCTATTCTGACACACCAGTCCATGGCTTCCTCGACTGCCTTCCCCATTCCTGGTTCTGTCTTTCACCATACCACCTTACCTGCCCAACACCTCCCTCTGATGCTCCTCCTCCTTCCCTTTCTTCTATGGTCTTCTGCTCTCTTCTAACAGATACCCCCTTCTCCAGCCCTTTACTTCATCCCCTCCCCCTCTCCCAGTTTCACCCATCACCTGCCACCTTGTACTTCTTCCTCCCCTGCCCCACCTTCTTTCTCTGCCTTCTCCCTTTCCTTCCCAGTCCTGAAGAAGGGTCTCAGCCCAAAACGTTAACTGTAGTGTTTTCCATAGATTCTGTCTGGCCCGCTGTGTTCCTCCAGCATTTTGTGCGTGTGTTGCAATATATAAGACTCTTCAAATTTACAAGACCTTTAAAATCTACTCCAGGTCTTCCAGCTCTTCACCCCCCAGCAACCCACCTATTTGACCCTAACCTAATCACAGGACAACTTACAATGACCAATAAACCTAATAACTGGTATGTCTTTGGACTGTGGGAGGAAACCACAGCACTCAGAGGAAACCCGCGCAGTGATGGTGAGAACGTACAAACTCCTTACAGGCTGTTGTGGGTCTTGATTCTTAGGGTCCTTGAGTCTCTGAAGCTTGTAGAGGTGAGACTGAGACTCCCATACCTTAGGAGGACTGGACAGGCAAAGAGTTTGTCAAACGTATTCAGGAAAATTTCCTTAAACAATATATTGAAGTCCCAACTAAAGAAGGGCATGTAGGAGAACCTCTCCCTCAATGTTGAAAAAACAAAGAAGCTAATCATGGATTACAGAAGGAACAGAGACAGGCTAGCCCCTATTGACATCAGTGGGACTGTATTTGAAGGTGTGAGTAGTTACACATCACCAAGGGGCTCGCTGGACTGTACATACCAACTGTGTGGTAAAAAAAAGCACAGCAGCACCTCTTTCACCTCAGATGGCTGAAAAGTTCAGCATGAGTCCCCAAATCCTCAGGATTTTCCACAGGGCATCATAGAGAACATTCTGACTGGCTGTGTCACGGGCACTGTCCAACCCCCAATCGCAGGGCACTGAAGAGAGTGGTATGGACAGCCCAGTGCATCTGCAGATGTGAACTTTTCTCTTTTCAGGACACTGACAGCAGCAGGTGAGTAAAAAAGGGCCCGGAGGATCATCAGGGACTCCAGTCACCCCAACCACAAACTGTTTTAGCTGCTACCATCTGGCAAACTGTTCCACAGCATTAAGGCCAGGACCAACAGGCTTCCGGACAGCTTCTGTCACCAGGCCATCAGATTTATCAATACACATTGATCTGATTGCTTACCTGACTGTACACATGTATACAAAACAATATGTATACAATCTTAGTGTTTGGGCAATATCCTCCCACATTTCCCTTCCTTATTGCTTTACATTGCGACAGAGACACAACATGAAAGATTTTTACTCCCTTGGATGTAAGAAATAAAATAAATACAAATTCAAATGCCCTCTAAACCAGGCAGCATCCTGGTAAACCTCTTCTGCGGCCTCTCCAAAGCCTCAACATCCTCCCTATAGAGCAGCAACCAGAACGGTACACAATACTCCAGATGGGGCCTCGCCAGAGCCTCATAAAGTTGCAACATAACCTCTTGACTTCTGGACTCAAAGCCTCAACTAAAGAAAGCAAGCATTCCATTGGCCTTCTTCACCACCTTATCAACAATGTGTAGCCACTTTCCTGGAGCTATGAACTTGGATCTCAAGATCCATCTGCTCAACAACACCTTGCCTTAACAATGTACTGTTTCCCTGCATTTGGGTTAACCTCCACCTGCCATTTCTCACCCATATCTGCAATGGATCTATATTGCACTGTATTCTTTTCTAGCCTTCTGTACTATCCGCAACTCCGCCAGTCTTGGTATCATCCACAAACTTACTAACCCACACATCTACATTTTCATCCAGGTCATTTAGTTTGTAAATAGCAGAGGACGCCACACAGATCCCTGCAGAACACCACTATTTACAGATCTCCAGCTGGCACAGGTCCCCACATCACTACCCTGTCTTCTATATTCACAAGCCAGTTCTGAATCCAAAGAGCCAACCTGCCGCGGACCCCATGCATCCTAATGAGGGGCTTTGCCAAAGGCCTTACTAAAATCCATGTAGGCAGCATCCACTGCCCTACCCTCATCAATCTCTCATTTGAACTGTCCCGTTTAATAATTGTAGCTAACCAGAATGCATAGATTAAAGAAGTACAGGCACACAGCGTGAGTAATGAACAGATTCATTGAACAGAATCGGGATCAGAGCCAAGGATCTTTGAGATCCTCCCGACCAGTCATCGTAAATTGGAATCCACGCAGAAGGGCGTGCAACTTGTTCTTTCATCAATCCTTCTACACTGTGTTTTAACCTCACTCTTCCATATATAGTACTCATATCTTGTTATACTTTAAATCAGCAGCTCTTAACCTTTTATATGCATTGACCCCTTTAGCAGTCTGGTGAACCTTCTCAGAATGATGTATTTAATTGACATGCTTTGAAACAATATTTTTGTATGGTTTTCAAGTAATTTGTTTGATAAATCTGCAAATAAGTAATCTGTATGTTAATTAAGCAAAGTGAAGGATATTCAAGAAATTTTTCTGGGAAATAAGTAAAATAAGGCAGGTTTTACAATTTATACTAAGTTTTAACACTTCAAATGGCTTTTAGACACACGGATAAACAGAGGGATTACCCGCGGTAGCCCAGGCGTCAAGTCCTTTCTGGAATCGGGCTATGCAAGCCCATGGAGTGGCGTGGCCTTACGGAGAGTCAAAGAATTCTCATTCGAACTGTCCAGTCTGGCAAAACTTAAACAAACAGTAAAAACGACTCCCCTCCTTCTACGCTGATGCACCATCAATAACTCACTCTGAGACGTAGGAAGCGAGGTATCGGCTTTTATTGACTGGAAGAATGAACAACACTACATCCTGGGGAATGAGGCTGGGCAACAGGCCTCAGTCGCCTTTATACAGGGGTCTGTGGGAGGAGCCACAGGAGCAGTCAGCAGGGTCTGTGGGAGGAGCCACAGGAGCAATCAGCAGGGGGTCTGTGGGAGGAGCCACAGGAGCAGTCAGCAGGGGTCAGTGGGAGGAGCCACAGGAGCAGTCAGCAGGGGTCTGTGGGAGGAGCCACAGGAGCAGTCAGCAGGGTCTGTGGGAGGAGCCACAGGAGCAGTCAGCAGGGTCTGTGGGAGGAGCCACAGGAGCAGTCAGCAGGGGGTCTGCGGGAGGAGCCACAGGAGCAGTCAGCAGGGGGTCTGTGGGAGGAGTCAGCAGGGGTCTGTGGGAGGAGCCACAGGAGCAGTCAGCGGGGGTCTGTGGGAGGAGCCACAGGAGCAGTCAGCGGGGGTCTGTGGGAGGAGCCACAGGAGCAGTCAGCGGGGGTCTGTGGGAGGAGCCACAGGAGCAGTCAGCAGGGTCTGTGGGAGGAGCCACAGGAGCAGTCAGCAGGGTCTGTGGGAGGAGCCACAGGAGCAGTCAGCAGGGGGTCTGCGGGAGGAGCCACAGGAGCAGTCAGCAGGGGGTCTGTGGGAGGAGTCAGCAGGGGTCTGTGGGAGGAGCCACAGGAGCAGTCAGCGGGGGTCTGTGGGAGGAGCCACAGGAGCAGTCAGCGGGGGTCTGTGGGAGGAGCCACAGGAGCAGTCAGCGGGGGTCTGTGGGAGGAGCCACAGGAGCAGTCAGCAGGGGGTCTGTGGGAGGAGCCACAGGAGCAGTCAGCAGGGGGTCTGTGGGAGGAGCCACAGGAGCAGTCAGCAGGGGTCTGTGGGAGGAGCCACAGGAGCAGTCAGCAGGGGTCTGTGGGAGGAGCCACAGGAGCAGTCAGCAGGGGGTCTGTGGGAGGAGTCACAGGAGGAGTCAGCAGGGGTCTGTGGGAGGAGCCACAGGAGCAGTCAGCAGGGGTCTGTGGGAGGAGCCACAGGAGCAGTCAGCAGGGGTCTGTGGGAGGAGCCACAGGAGCAGTCAGCAGGGGGTCTGTGGGAGGAGTCAGCAGGGGTCTGTGGGAGGAGCCACAGGAGCAGTCAGCAGGGGTCTGTGGGAGGAGCCACAGGAGCAGTCAGCAGGGGGTCTGTGGGAGGAGCCACAGGAGGAGTCAGCAGGGGTCTGTGGGAGGAGCCACAGGAGCAGTCAGCAGGGGGTCTGTGGGAGGAGTCACAGGAGGAGTCAGCAGGGGTCTGTGGGAGGAGCCACAGGAGCAGTCAGCAGGGGTCTGTGGGAGGAGCCACAGGAGCAGTCAGCAGGGGTCTGTGGGAGGAGCCACAGGAGCAGTCAGCAGGGGGTCTGTGGGAGGAGTCAGCAGGGGTCTGTGGGAGGAGCCACAGGAGCAGTCAGCAGGGGTCTGTGGGAGGAGCCACAGGAGCAGTCAGCAGGGGGTCTGTGGGAGGAGCCACAGGAGGAGTCAGCAGGGGGTCTGTGGGAGGAGTCACAGGAGCAGTCAGCGGGGGTCTGTGGGAGGAGCCACAGGAGCAGTCAGCGGGGGGTCTGTGGGAGGAGTCAGCAGGAGCAGTCAGCAGGGGTCAGTGGGAGGAGCCACAGGAGCAGTCAGCAGGGGTCTGTGGGAGGAGTCACAGGAGCAGTCAGCGGGGGTCTGTGGGAGGAGCCACAGGAGCAGTCAGCGGGGGGTCTGTGGGAGGAGTCAGCAGGAGCAGTCAGCAGGGGTCAGTGGGAGGAGCCACAGGAGCAGTCAGCAGGGGTCTGTGGGAGGGGCCACAGGAGCAGTCAGCAGGGTCTGTGGGAGGAGCCACAGGAGCAGTCAGCAGGGGTCTGTGGGAGGAGTCAGCAGGGGTCTGTGGGAGGAGCCACAGGAGTAGTCAGCAGGGGTCTGTGGGAGGAGCCACAGGAGCAGTCAGCAGGGGTCAGTGGGAGGGGCCACAGGAGCAGTCAGCAGGGGTCAGTGGGAGGGGCCACAGGAGCAGTCAGCAGGGGTCTGTGGGAGGAGCCACAGGAGCAGTCAGCAGGGGTCTGTGGGAGGAGCCACAGGAGCAGTCAGCAGGGGTCTGTGGGAGGAGCCACAGGAGCAGTCAGCAGGGGTCTGTGGGAGGAGCCACAGGAGCAGTCAGCAGGGGTCTGTGGGAGGGGCCACAGGAGCAGTCAGCAGGGGTCTGTGGGAGGAGCCACAGGAGCAGTCAGCAGGGGTCTGTGGGAGGAGCCACAGGAGCAGTCAGCAGGGGGTCTGTGGGAGGAGCCACAGGAGCTGTCAGCAGGGGGTCTGTGGGAGGAGCCACAGGAGCTGTCAGCAGGGGGTCTGTGGGAGGAGCCACAGGAGCAGTCAGCAGGGTCTGTGGGAGGAGCCACAGGAGCAGTCAGCAGGGGTCTGTGGGAGGAGCCACAGGAGCTGTCAGCAGGGGTCTGTGGGAGGAGCCACAGGAGCTGTCAGCAGGGGTCTGTGGGAGGAGTCAGCAGGGGTCTGTGGGAGGAGCCACAGGAGCAGTCAGCAGGGGGTCTGTGGGAGGAGCCACAGGAGCAGTCAGCAGGGGTCTGTGGGAGGAGCCACAGGAGCAGTCAGCAGGGGGTCAGTGGGAGGAGCCACAGGAGTAGTCAGCAGGGGTCTGTGGGAGGAGCCACAGGAGCAGTCAGCAGGGGTCTGTGGGAGGGGCCACAGGAGCAGTCAGCAGGGGTCTGTGGGAGGAGCCACAGGAGCTGTCAGCAGGGGTCTGTGGGATGAGCCACAGGAGCTGTCAGCAGGGGTCTGTGGGAGGAGCCACAGGAGCAGTCAGCAGGGGTCTGTGGGAGGAGCCACAGGAGCAGTCAGCAGGGGTCTGTGGGAGGAGTCACAGGAGCAATCAGCAGGGGTCTGTGGGATGAGCCACAGGAGCTGTCAGCAGGGGTCTGTGGGAGGAGCCACAGGAGCTGTCAGCAGGGGTCTGTGGGATGAGCCACAGGAGCAGTCAGCGGGGGTCTGTGGGAGGAGCCACAGGAGCAGTCAGCAGGGGTCTGTGGGAGGAGTCACAGGAGCTGTCAGCAGGGGTCTGTGGGATGAGCCACAGGAGCTGTCAGCAGGGGTCTGTGGGAGGAGCCACAGGAGCAGTCCAGACAGGTATATGTAGTTCACCACATACGCAGCGGATGTCTGGGTCACAAATGTGGCAGCTGAACGAGTATGGGGCACAGGGCTGCCCGATAGCTGTCCAGCAGCGTCGCATATGAGTGATTACATTCGATTTAAGGGCAGGTCTAATAACTACCATCATTTCAGAAGTAGTGATGAGCGTGCCGTAAACGATATTTTGAGATATTTGTAACAAATGTAATATGATATAAAATATCTGTGATTTCTATTGGTGCTAAAATACTGCTCATGTTATTGTGGCTTATTGCCTACATTCATAATTGAAGGAAATTATAAATTTCAGTTAAAGGTTACTGAAAATAAAAATGCATTTTTTCCTATGTTCAGCAACTCCCCCTCCCCCCAGGAATCTATCCATGGACCCTCGCGTTAAGAACCCCTGCTATAAATAAATACCCCATAGCAAATTAGAAGTACTCTTTCTCCCTCATTGGTCTGAATCCTTGAAATCTGCTGATTTCTCACTGCACATCCTCTTCACAGATTTTCAGTAATTTCCTTGTTAATCCTCCGTCAACAAAGAGCGCTCTGGTTTAAGTTACGTGACCTGCTTTACACGTGCCTATCTGCTGTGTTTACCGGTAACTTTGGAGAAGAAAGCCGGAATAAGTCGACAGAGGACACACGCCCTGAACGAATGTAAGATTCGGGCAGATCATCTTTTAAAATAAAATCATGAAAAGCAGTAAGGTTTTAAACACGTTATTTTAAAGGCCACCGCATGGCCGAGGTTCTCAAAAGAAACAAAAAAAAAGTTGAGTGGTAGTTAGTTAGGTTGTTCCTGGTAGTCCGGCTTTTCAACATTCTTCAAATGGTTAAGAAACCATTCAACCTGACAAGCACTGTGGTGAACTACATATACCTGTCTGGACACGCCCCCCGCTGACTGCTCCTGTGGCTCCTCCCACAGACCCCGGTATAAAGGCGATTGAGGCCTGAGCCCTGCCCTCAGTCTCCAGGATGTAGCATGGTAGTCAATTACTGCTTGTTTTTTTTCCAGTAAATAAAAGCTGATATCTCGCCTCCCGTCTCAGAGAGTTATTGATGGTGCATGAAGCACATAGAGGTATTCTGTCATTACCTTGATTAATTCATCTTATTACCAGTAATTTTAAAAAGCCAGCCCACTTGCAGGGTGGAGATACGCCTCTATCACTGAGGTAAGGTGCTCCTTCTGTCCGCTAGCCTGCAGGTCACTCTCAAGCGAGGTGTAGCCCCTGTTTAGCTGCCCCTTCCCAACCCCCAACTACCCAACTCCCCACCACCACTAATCAGGGTCATGTGAAGCCGTGGGGGCAGGTGGTGGATGATCGTATGAGCAGCCGGTGCAGATCACAAGTCCTGGTTATGTGACCACTGACACCAGACAGGCAATCTCTGAGGAGCATTGATAATGACTGGGGTCACCCGTCTTGTAAAGACACTGCCCAGAAGAAGGCAATGGCAAACCATTTCTGTAGAAAAGTTTAGTCACCATGCCACTCCACACAGAACATAATGATGATGACGAACCTATGTTACAGATGAGAGCACAACCATACTCTGGAATATCCTAATGTTGTAAAATGAGATATCAGTGTAACATTTTGCTTTTGTCAGCCCAATCTAGAATGATCATTAATTAAAAATGGGAAAAATAAAGGGAGATACTGGAAATCTGAAATAAACACAAAAATAATCACTGACGAAAGTCAGTCGATCAAGCAGCGTATGCAGAAAGTGGGACAAGGTTAACGTTTCCAGATGAAGACCAATCATCAGAAATGGAAAAGAGAGAAGACATGTTAGATTTAAGTGATAGAGAGGCTGATGGGAAGAATGGACAGGAAAAAGGGAATAATTCCGATATGGTGAGGTCAGTGGTGCCCATGTGGTTGGCTGTGTATAGAGCCATCTGGTTGGTCGGTCAATGAGAGCTGTCAACGTAGATTTATTCTCAAAGTGTGCACACATTTTACAATCTTGGGATTCTCCTGCTTACAGGCAGCCACAAAACAAAGAAACCCATTAAAAAAAGACCATCAAACACCCAACGTGCAAACCACACAAACAACAAAAGCAAGCAAAAAGCATTTAAAACTGAAGATTTGCGAACGGCACAGAGCCTGGCATCACTGCAGCCAGAGCAGGCCACAGCTTCAGTCATCATAGCGCTCGGTATACATTGGAGAGAGAGGAATAAACCAAAGGAACACAGAAAAGATGGCATAGCAGTTAGAAATGCTCAGCAATTCAAGCAATGCTAGTAGACTGAAACACGTAGTTGCTATCACCCATAACCAAAAACAGAACAGAGAAAGCAAGATACTTGAAATCATAACCACATGATTCTGCAGATGTTGGAAATCCAGAGCAACGTACCCAAAATGCTAACGGAGCCCCTGATGTGGCCTCCTCTACATCTTTGAGACCCGACATAGATCGAAGGGCCACTTTGTCAGCCACCTTCTCTTCGTCCGCCATAAAAGGCAGGATTTCCCAGAGGCCACTCATTTCAATTCAACTTCCCATTCCCATTCTTACATATCATTCCCTGGCCTCCTCTACTGCCACAATGAGGCCACACTCAGTTTGGAGGAGCAACATCTCATATTCCATCTGGGTAGCCCCCCAACCCATGAACACTGATTTCTCAAACTTTCTCCCCCATGCCCCTTCTCCCTTTTTCCATCACTTATTCTGGCTTCCCTCTTAGCCATTCACCTGACCCTCAGTTGCCCACCATCTCCTTCTTGTGCCCCTCCTCCTTCCCCTTCTCCCATGATCCATTGTCTTTTCCTATCAATCTTTTTCCTTCAGCCCTTTACCTCTTCCACCTATCACCTCTCAGCTTCTTACTCAATTCCCCTTCCCCTAACTACCCACCTCCCTCCCTCACCTGGTCTCACCTACCACCTGCCAGCTTAGACTCCTTCCCCCCCCCACCCCATCTTCTTATTCCGCCTCACACCCCCTTCTTTTCCAATCCTAATGAAGGGTCTCAGCCCAAAACATCAACTCTTTATTCCTCTCCATAGATGCTCCCTGACCTGCTAAGTTCCTCCAGCATCTTGCGTGTGACCTTCCTCCACGTGCTTTGGTTTCCTCCCACATTCCAAATGTGCACTATTAGGGTTAGTGAGTTTCAGCACGCTACGTTGGCACTGAAAGCATGGCAACACTTGCAAGATGCCCCAGCATAATCCTCACAATGTGTTGGTCATTGATGCAAAAACTATGCATTTAGCTAGCTGTTTAGATGTACATGTGACAAATAAACCTGATCTATTAAGAGCTCCGTCAACTGTGGCACAGGGAAGTCATGATTCAGGAAGAATGAAAACTTCTCACAGCCATCCATAGAACCATAGAATACTACAGCACAGAACACAGGCCATTCGGCCCTTCTAGTCTGTGCCAAAACTTTATTCCGCTAGTCCCATTGACCTGCACCCAGTCCACAACCCTCCAGACCTCTCCCATCCATGTATCTATTCAATTTATTTTTAAAACTTAAGAGTGAGCCCGCATTTACCATGTCAGATGCAGCTCGTTCCACACTCCCACCACTCTCTGAGTGAGGAAGTTCCCCTTAATGTTCCCCGTAAATCTTTCCCTTTTCACCTTAAAGCCACATCCTCTTGTATTTATCTCTCCTAATATAAGTGGAAAGAACCTATTCGCATTTACTCTGTCTCTACCCCTCATAATTCTGTAAAGCTCTATCAAATCTCCCCTCAATCTCCTCAATGTGAAAAATCTCATTACTGGTTTTGATATAATGGAGATAAACGGGGTGAATGAACAGGTTGACAGGTTGAGGGGAGATCTGGTTAGCTGAGGGAGCCTGGGGCCTATTGATGGATATTTGTTTTTAAACTGATCATCCATGGTGTAAACAAAGAGATTGAGAAAGAGGTGAGTCAGAGGTGAGGCATGTGAATGAGCAGGTATAGGCATTGGTAGTGAAGTAATAATAATTTCTAGTTCTGTACAAGTGTAGGAAGCAATACCAACAGACTCGTGGATATACAGAAACAAAGCTGAGGGGGACAGTGTAGAACTGTAGTAAGGACTATTTCATGTTTCCCACAAGAAAACAGGTGTGGTTTTGGACCATGAGTTCCAATAGTGAAACGTTTGATCTGGATAAAGTTAAAGGTGAAAATGTTCACTATGAGGATGCCTAATGTCCTGGGAATTTCCTGCACTCTGACCCACAGTTCACAGCGTTTACATGTTCCATGGTTTTCAGACTGTCTGACTGCCCTCATCAACCATAACACAATCACTCATCAAGAGCTGATCAACATGACAACCTTGGATTCCCCTTTGTCACAGCTGTCTCCTTCGTCCTATCTATCCTTTGCCCACATTGTCTAGAACAGAGGTTCCCAACCTTTTAGGACACCTACCATTAACTGAGAGGTCCATGAACCCCTGCTCCAGAACTTAAAACTAATTTGTTTCCACTCTTTCACAGTTCTCATGAAGAGTCTTTGACAAGAAGCAAAAATACTGTTTTGCTTTCCATAAAATGGCCAGGCTCAGAATAGAGCCCCTCAGATTTCAGAATATCTCCATATCAAAACAATTAAAGTTAAAACAAAAATAAAGAATATTTTGCCCTGAGAAAAGTCTAAAGGTTTATATTTTAAGTCCAGAAAAATAAATATTTTTGTTGCTTATGATATCAAAGTATGCACAAAATATATAAAAGCCAGAAAGTACAATTCAATAGGAATTTATCGATAACGTAGTGACTCTGCAGTCTGGTGATATCTGTTTAAAACAGCTCTGTATTACCTAGATCTCCAAGTTAATGTTTAAACTAATAGAACATTTTTAATAAAAATTTCATTCTGACCAGAATGCCAACGTATTGAAGCAGAAAATGAGCATTTGTAGCTCCAGTGCCTTGCTCCATTGTCAGCCACAGGGTTCACTCCATGAGGTTTACAATTGAAGGAAGGCAATGCCAAGGTCAGCCTCTGCCACCAGCTCTTGAAACCAGGGAAAGGATGAAGATAAATACAAACGTCTTGAAGTAGCTCCAGAAACTAAATAGAATGAGAGGTAAAAACATGCAAGTCTCTGCTATGTCTTTGATCTCCTGCACCCTGAGTGTGGGATTTTTACAGATAGATAGTAGACCTATAACAAGCCATGTCTATTATTACCATCAACTGGCTAACAAAGCTGGTGAACAGTGTTCCCTCAGGTTTAGAGAAAGAAAATCTTCATCAAGCATGTCACAACCCCATTAAAACAATTCACTACAAAATGGAAGACATGACCCAATGGTGGGTCCATTCAAAAACTACTGTGGGAGAGACACCCAACGATACATCTCATTTCAGAGCAGTCTCAACTCATCAACAAACACACCACATGCAAAGATGCCATCACCAACCATACTGGAGCAATTCCTGAACTGCAGTACCTGGACAACATGAGCTAGTTGCAAATCCCAGAAGGTGGACCAGGCCATCTTTTCACACCTTTGGAAACTCCTGTCATGTCCTAGGTGCTATAACACAACTACAATCAAAAGACACTTTGTCATATAGACTATTACCTTTTGAATGGCATATGGCTGACATTCATGATTTCACACCAGATACCAATACAGACAATAAATCATGGATATCAGTATACCATCATTACAATAAGAGAACACTTGGTATAGTTATATCCTAGAATGGGGTTGGACTGATAATCTTTTGGTTCAAAGGCAATACTCCTCTCAGCAAAACAGTCAGCAGTCAAAATGATATTCAACAAGTCCATGTGTAATATTCTATTTCTACCATGGGCTTTGAAATTACTTAATGTGCAAAGGAAGATTGTCAGTGTGAAAATTATTTTGCAGAGTATGCTGGTTATGGAAGCATTCAGCCATGGCATCTTCTCACAGCGATAACCAAGGCAAGAGGAAAAGAAGCCTGAGGTCCCACCATCACATTCCACTACCATCCTGTTCTTGAACTAACCTGCACGACCTTATTCGCTACATCTGGACATTTTTAAAAATTTAATTGTGTTCTTTTTGTTTAATTTATTCTTTACTTCTGAATGCTGCTTTAAGAATGCTATGTGCCGGTGATGGTGCTGCAAGTGATGGTGATGATCCTGTACACTTGTACATATGACAAGTCGTTTGTTCATTATATGCCATGTTTTGTGACGTAGGCAATCATGGTCTTTTCAAGACCATCATTGTTCTAGGTAAATTTTACTATAAAAATAGTTTGCCATTGCCTTCTTCTGGGCAGTGTCCTGACAAGATGAGTAATTCCAGCCAATCAACACTCTTCAGAGATTGTCTACCTGGCGTCAGTGGTCACATAACCAGAACTTGTGATATGCATCAGCTGCTCATACGACCGTTCCACCACCTGCTCTCATGGCTTCATGTGACCCTGATCGAGCTAAACAGGTGCTATGCTTGCCCAAGGGTGACCTGAAGGCTAGCAGAGGGAAAGAGCGTCTTACACCTTCGGTAGAGATGTTTCTCCACCCCACAACTCTGCATATGACAATAAATATCAACTTTGATGTGCTCAGCAGCTGAGGAGCATATCCAGAGAGAGAGAGAAGAAACTTAACATGGAAGTCTCCATATTTTTTCCTTATTTCAGATATCAAAAGGTCAGCATCTGTCATTAAGGACGGCAGGATGGGACATGCCCTCTTCTCACTGCTTCCATCAAGGAGGAGATTCAGGAGCCTGAGGACACGCAGTCAACATCTCAGCAACAGCTTGTTGCCCTCTGCCAACAGACTTTTGAATGGACAACGAACCCCGTGAACATGACCTCAGCATTTTTCCTCTCTTTTTCCACTACTTATTTAGATACACACACACACACACACACACACACACACACACACACACACACACACACACACACACACACACAATTTGGGTGGTAAGATAGAGATACCTCTCTACCAAAGAAGGTGTAAGGCACAAGGCACCCCTGCACCCCTTCCCCCAGCTAGCCTGCATGTCACCCTTGGGCAAGGTGTAGCACCTGCTTAGCCCCTAATCAGGGTCAAGTGAAGCCAAGGGAGCAAGTGGTAGATGGTGGTATGAGCAGCTGGGGCATGTCACAAGTCCTGGTTATGAGAGACCACTGGCGCCCGGCAGACAACCTCTGAAGCGTAGATAGATAGGTACTTCATTGATCCCAAAGGAAATCAGTGTCTCAGTAGCATTACAAGTGCACAGATGTAAATATTAGAAGTGGAAAGAATAAAAAAAGTTACAAGAAACAGTTTAACAGGAGTGGGGGTGGGGGTGGGGGGGGTATCACTTCCCCGGCTGCAGGTTGACTCATTATAGAGCCTAATGGCTGGGGGTAAGAACCATCTCTTGGAGCAGCGCAGTTGTCTCAGTCTGTTACTGAAAGTGCTCCTCTGTTCAGCCAAGGTGGCATGCAGGTGAGAAACATTGTCCAGAACGCCCAGGATTATTCAAGCCATACTGGCCGAAAGCCAAAGGAAAATAAATTCCCGAGCACTGTCTCAATTCCCACACTCGCTCTTGAGTCATGGCATCTCATTGGTACCGAGGGTTTCAAACTTCAAGCTATGTGTAGAACTAAGAAACTTTTTTAAAAATCCCCTTCTTTCCCTTAGAGTTATTGGATGTGGCCCAACAACTCCCAGCTGTACTTCTGGTTCCTTAACAACTGTAGCAAAATCACTGGAGACGGTCACGCCCTGGGAGTTTTATTAATGATTACAGGTTGACGTCGACTGAAGTGGGGGGGAAAAGGAAAAGCACCGCGGTGTGCGATTTCCGGGTGGAATGTCCCTTTGAGAAAACTTAAGAAGCTTGTTGACAGTCAGAAGAGCAGTGAGAGTTAGCTGGTGAAGCGTGAAGTGTTCCCGGGAGGTGCGCGGACGGCATTGCTCGGGACTGAACTAACGCACGGAATATACCGGCAGAGTGACAAGCTCGCGGTACAGTGAGTACTACCAAGTTCTTCTCTCGAAATGGGTTTTAAAAAGACAGAGGCTTTACGGGGTTTTATAGAATTCCTCAGAACATTGAGGGCAGAGATTTTTAAAATGTTGTATATGTTACACAGGTTAAGTAATGGCGAAGTGCAACATCACAGGAAAAGAAATTGCCGAGTACTATCTCTATTTGCCACACTGGCAGTTGCGTTGACTGACTTGAATCATATTCGGCATCTGATTGGTACCCAGGACCATTGTTGCAGTTTTGGTCACCTAATTACGGGAAGGATATTAATAAGGTTGAAAGAATGCAGAGAAGGTTTACAAGGATGTTGCTGGGACTTGACAAACCGAGTTACAGAGAAAGGTTGAATAGGTTAGGACTTTATTCCCCGGAGCGTAGAAGAATGAGGGGAGGTTTGATAGAGGTATATAAAATTATGATGGGTATAGATAGAGTGAATGCAAGCAGGCTTTTTCCACTGAGGCTAGGGGAGAAAAAAAAACCCCAGAGGACATGGGTTAAGGGTGAAGGGGGAAAAGTTTAAAGGGAACGTGGGGGGGGGGGGGCTTCTTCACGCAGACATTGGTGGGAGTGTGGAATGAGCTGCCAGATGAAATGGGGAATGCGGGCTCACTTTTAACATTTGAGAAAAACTTGGACAGGTACATGGATGAGAGGGGTTTGGAGGGATATGGTCCAGGTGCAGGTCAGTGGGACTAGGCAGAAAAATGGTTCGGCACAGCCAAGAAGGGCCAAAAGGCCTGTTTCTGTGCTGTAATGTTCTATGGTTTTATCAGACAGTGGCTGATGATGTGTTGACGATAAGACATAGGAGCAGAACTGTTTGTCTCTGCTGCGCCTGTGATGGATTACCCCTCTTAACCCCGTTCTTCTGTCTTCTCTCCGTAACCTTTCACGCCCTAATTAAGAACCTATATACAGTACTTAAAGCATACCCAATTGACTTGGCCGCCGCAGATTCGTCGCCCTCTGGCTAAAGAAGAGCCTCCTCATCTCTGTTCTAAAGAGACGTCCCTGTGTTCTGAGCATGTTCTCGACTCCCCCACTTGAGGAAAAATGTTGGAGTTTCTCCATAACGATGTGTTTGATCCTAGGTGAGGCTCAGTACTGAGTCCGTTTCTCCGCAAGACAAAGGGTGCTGGAAATAAAAGACATTTGCAAGGATAGTAGATTATTTGCATGCCTGCAGGGAAAGAGTAAGGGAATGCATTGCTTCGCAGACAGCTAGCACAGACTAAGTGGGCCGAATTTACACCCCAGCACCCACCCCACCGACTGTGCTGCAACAATTGCTCTAACACTTGTGGCATAAATCGGCTAGAATGAGGTTCCTTCGTCCAGGCAGTCTCGTTCCACTTGAATACGAAATGAAATATCTTCGCTCGGGATTTGCGCCCGGAGCTGAAGTGAATAAGCAGACCTGTGGGAACTGTCAGGGCCAGCCGTATTGTAGTGTCCCAATGTTAACAACTGCGCGCCGATAAAGTGTGTTTGGATCGGCCTTCTAAACAGTCCAGGTCTGTGGTGGTGGTTTGGGAGGCCAGGTCCGGGACTGTCAGGTGCCCAGAGGGCTCGGTGCTCTCCAGGGCCAAATCGTTCGAACAATGCTTAACCGTTTGCGCGATTTTTTGTTTTTTGGCGGGGTGGTTTGTTATGTTTTTCCTTGAACGGCTTCCATGGTTTTCTTTGTTTTGTGGCTGTTTAGTTTTGACGACGATTCTCCGAGCTGAATCCATACTGAATACGTACCCTGTACTTTGATCATAAATGTACCATGAACCTTGAACCTTGAACGATGCAGTAGGAAGGTCACTTGCATCTCACTCTCTCTCTCTCTCTCTCTCTCTCTCTCTCTCTCTCTCGCTCTCTCTCTCTCTCTCTCTCTCTCTCTCTCTCTCTCTCTCCTCTCTCTCTCTCTCTCTCTCTCTCTCTCTCTCTCTCTCTCTCTCTCTCTCCTCTCTCTCTCTCTCTCTCTCTCTCTCTCCTCTCTCTCTCTCTCTCTCTCTCAACTTGATCATCACAACTGTTTCACGCAACTAGGACTCTTATTAAATTTGTTGGGCAAAACCGGTGTGAAGGTATTTGGCTTTCTTGTAGGAAAAGAAGTAAAACAGGAAAGCTTAAGCAACATCAGAATAAGATTCTGTACTCTCCAGTGTGTTTGTTTTTCCTTGCTGTGATTTGTAAGCTTTGCTGTGTGGTTATCATTTTCCTATAAAAAGTCCCTCTGGCTAAAGAAATTTCTGCTCATCTCGGTTCTAAAGAGATGTCCATGTATGTATGTATATAAATATGCGCTGGGGCACATCGTCAATGATGTAACCTGGGGTCATCGGGTGTTTCAGTTCCTCCAACGTCAGATGCTCTTGCCCAGGCGACCCAGCCAGGTTTGATCAGACCCCGGCTTGCGTCCCAGCAACACTGGTCCACAAAGTCGCTGAGGAACACCTTGTGCGCCGTTATGCAGCTCTTTTTCAAATTGGGCTAGTCTGCTTTAAGCACCCGGACTATAATTCCCCCTTCTGAATTTAGGTATTTTTGACCTTAACTGGACTTTGTATAAGTTGTAATATCATCATCATCGTTATGTGCCTCGTTATATGATTTGGGCAATCATGGTCTTCCATCTGATTGTTGCCTGTTGGGAAGATCCTGCACTCTGATGTTCTTATTCTTTTCTCTGTCCCTGACAACGATTAGAAACAGAAAACCTACAGCACAATACAGTTGTGCCGAACACGTCCCTACCTTAGAAATTACTTGGTTTACCTATAGCCCTCTATTTTACTAAGCTCCATGTACCTATCTAAAAGCCTCTTAAAAGACCCTATCGTATCTGCCTCCACCAACGTTGCTGGCAGCCCATTCCACGCATTCACCACTCTCTGAGTAAAAAACTTACCCCCTGTTCTAAAACCTCTGTACCTACTCCCCAGCACTTTAAACCTATGTCCTCTTGTAGCAACCATTTCAGCCCTGGGAAAAAGCCTCTGACTATCCACACGATCAATACCTCTCATCATCTTGTACACCTCTGTCAGGTCACCTCTCATCCTCCTTCGCTCCAAGGAGAAAAGGCCGAGTTCACTAAACCTATTCTCATAAGGCATGCTCCCCAATCCAGGCAACATACTTGTAAATCTCCTCTGCAAATCTTCCTTGTAAATTTTCTTAGTAAATCTTTTCTACAGAAGTGGCTTGACATTGCCTTCTTCTGGGAAGTGCCCTTACAGGACAGGTGACCCCCAGCCATTATCAATACTCTTCAGAGATCGTCAGCCTGGCATCAGTGGTCACATAACCAGGACTTGTGATATGCGCCAACTGCTTGTACAACCATCCACCACCTGCTCATATCACTTCACATGACACTGGCTGGGGGGGCAAAGCAGGTGCTACACCTTGCCCAAGGGGGACCTGCAAGCTAAAATGGAATGAAAGAGACGCATTTCCACCCCGCCACCTGAAATAGTATAAACTGATAAAATATAATATTTAAACATAAATGTTGAATGTTACCAAGTTCAATTCACTGTGTTCTTATTGTTAGTAAAGAGCCAATCTGAAATATTGGCACTGACTGGATCTTGGGATTTTTTTAGAACTACTGTATATTTTTGTTTAATATTCCTGGAGTTTGCTGATACATTTTATTCTTCTCCCACCAGATCTGTTCTAATAGTAAAAATCTTATTTAAAAATGAATAAAAAAGGTAATAATTTTACATTTTTAAATGGTTTCTATTTTTCAAAGAAAAATGCTTGATCACATTATTTAGCTTGCATTGTAATCAAAAACTTCTATGCTACATGAGAACACCAGAGAATCCTTTCTTCAGCACCACCTCCTCCGCGTGCTATTTTCACCAAAATTACTGTTGCTCCCTTTCACTGAAAATGACTAATGCTTCAAAATTGAACTGAGAATCTTACTTGGGGATGGGATTAAAAAATTCTTTGCCACCTGCATTAGTAACTCTAGACCCTTAGAGTCTGAGTATTTTGTTCATGCTACACGGCCAGATTTCTTGCCCGCTTTTTGCCACTTGCACAATTTGTCTTTTTTTCACAGATTGGGTGTTTGATGTTTTCTCACACGAGTTCAGTGGTGCTTCTTTGTTTCACGGCTGCCTATGGGAGGACGGATCTCTGAGAGTAGTATTCTGCATGATAATAAAGTTACTTAGAATCTTTAAGGGATTTGGCATGGTCTACCTTTAAAATTTTACAGATTCCATGCTATTTTAGAAGTTTAAAAATTTGGTACTATTTTTCCCTTGCTTTGGACTGCACTATCATGAAAGTAAACCAATGTGAAACCTGCTGAAGATATTTTGTTATTTGATATGGTACTAATACAGAGTTATCTTATAAAATACAGTTAAATTAATGCTACAATGTTTCAAAATAGGCAATTCAGCATTTTACTTGGGAAATGACATCAAGGAGGATGACATTTGCTATGAGGACTATCTGATAAAGTCACCACCTGTGAGTCAATTTGGAACACAGGTACGTTCAAAATATTCACTGAGATGTTGTATTTGACAGCTTTTTAAGCATTCATGAATATATTTCTGGTATTGAAAATACAGGAAAATTGCAAACAAAAACCCATGTAAGTATAATGTGATATGGAAGAAATCTGTATCTAAAAAATCATTTTGCATAATGTTTTCATACATAAAACCTGGCACGGTAGCGTAATGGTTAGCACAACACCTTACAGTATAGATGGCCCGGGTTCAATTCCTGCCGCTGCCTGTAAGGAGTTTGTATGTTATCCTCGTGTCCGCATGGGTTTCCTCCAGGTGCTCCTGTTTTCTCCTGCAAGCCAAAGACTTACTGGTTGGTAGGTTACTTGGTCATTGTAAATTGTCCCGTGATTAGGCGTGGATTTAATCGGGGCTTTGTTGGGTGGTGTGGCTTGAAGTGGGGTGGAAGGGCCTATTCAACAAATAAATATTTCTTTAAATTGAAGAGAATATTGCCTTTTAGCAAAACATCCCATCAATGCACTTAAAAATGTAGTGAACAGCCATTGAAAAAGTTGTCCTATCAAACAAAGGAACAAAAAGTTTAGTGAAATGACAGTTCCTTTCCCTCCACGATCAGAGTGTCTGAACAGACAAAGAACCCATGAACATTACCTCACTAATTTTGCTCTTTTTTTGCACTACCTATGTAATTTTTAAAATGTATTTCTTGTAATTTTTTGCATGTGTTGTGTATTGCACTGTACTGCTGTACAAGTTTCAGGACATAAATCTGTCATCACAAAGCTGATTCTGATTCTAATGTACTCTCGTTATATGTGCCAGAATTCCACTTGTAACTTAAATTTGAATAACCTATTGCACAATGTCACACAGCAAGATCAGGAACATTACCTGAAATGAATATTACCTGAGTTATTCAATGTTGTCCTGTCACTTTCATGAGTTACAGAAGAATATAGCACAGGAAAAGGCCTTTCAGCAACAGTTATGTCTGTTAATACAGGGTGAAGGGAGTGAATTTAAATGAGCAAAATAACCAGAAGACCATAAGATATAGGAGCAGAATTAGGCCATTTGGCCCATCGAGTCTGCTCTGCTGTTTCATCATGGCTGATCTATTTTCCCTCTCAGCCCCAACCTCCTGCCTTCTCTCAATATCCCTTCATGTCCTGACTAATCAAGAATCTATCAACCTCTGCCTTAAATATACCCAATGACTTGGTCTCCACAGCTGCCTGTGGCAACGAATTACGCAGATTCACCACTCTCTGGCTAAAGAAATTCCTCCTCATCTCCATTCTAGAAGGATGCCCCTGTATTCTGAGGCTGTGTCTTCAGGTCTTGGACTCCCCCATCATACAAGGTGTCTTTAAATATTTCTGCAAAAAATCTCAATGAAAGATATTGATAATCAAAAACACTTCCTTCAAATAAAAGGTGTAGCCATGGACACTCGCATGGGTCCCAGCTATGCCTACTTTTTGTCTGCTACATGGAACAGTCTATATCCCAAGCCTACACTTGTGGCCATCTGCCACTTTTCCGTAGCTACATCAGTGACTACATTGGTGCTGCTTCCTGCACCCATGCAGAGCTCATCAACTTCATTCACTTTGCCTCCAACTTCCACCCTGTCCTCAAATTTACCTGGTCGATTTCCGACTCCTCCCTTCC
Organism: Hemitrygon akajei; assembly: GCF_048418815.1. Lineage (NCBI taxonomy): Eukaryota > Metazoa > Chordata > Chondrichthyes > Myliobatiformes > Dasyatidae > Hemitrygon > Hemitrygon akajei. The sequence goes on from NC_133146.1 coordinate 58,885,592, forward strand.
CTTTCTCTATCTCTGGAGACAGCTTATCTACTGATGTCTATTATAAGCCTACTGACTCTCACAGCTACCTGGACTATACCTCCTCCTACCCTGTTACATGTAAAAACGCCATTCCCTTCTCTCAATTCCTTCGTCTCCGCCATATCTGCTCTCAGGATGAAGCTTTTCAACTCAGAACAAAAGGGATGTTCTGCTTTTTCAAAGAAGGGTGATTCCCTTCCTCCATCATCAACACTACCCACAACAGCATCTCTTTCATTTCACGCATATCTTCTCTCACCCGATTCTCCCACCACCCTACCAGGAATAGGGCTCCTCTTGTCCTCATCTACCACCCCACCAGCCTCTGTGTCCAGCACATAATTCTCCGCAACTTCCGCCATCTCCAATGGGATCCCACCACCAAACACATCTTTCCCTCGCCCCCACTTTCTGCTTTCCGGAGGGATCGCTCCCTATGTAACTCCCTTGTCCATTTGTCCCTCCTCACTGATCTCCCTCCTGGCACTTACCCTTGCAAACAGATCAAGTGCTACACCTGCCCATACACCTCCTCCCCTAACACAGCTTAAGGCCCCAAACAGTTCTTCCAGGTGAGGTGACACTTCACCTGTAAGTCTGTTGGGGTCATCTACTGTATCTGGAGCTCTTGGTGTGGCCTTAAATATACCCAATGACTTGGCCTGCTCAGCCATCTGTGACAACAAATTACACAGACTCACCACTTTCTGGCTAAAGAAATTCCTCCTCTCTGTTCTAGAAAGACCCCTCTATTCTCAGGTGGTGTCCTCTGGTCACCTATTTTAATTCCACTTCCTATTCCCATTTCGATAAGTCTATCCACAGCATCCTCTGCTGTCACAATGAGGCCACACTCAGGTTGGAGGAACAACACCTTATATTCTGTCTGGGCAGCCTCCAACCTGCTTGCATGAACATCAATTTCTTGAACTTCTGGTAATGGGCCCCCCCTTCACCATTCCCCATCCCCTTTACCCTCTCTCACTATCTCTAGTGCTCTTTCTCCCTTTCCCTTCTTCCACGGCCTGAAGTCCTCTCTTATAGATTCCCCTTCTCCAGCCCTGTATCTCTTTCACCAATCAACTTCCCAGCTCTGTACTTCACCTCTCCCTCTCCCGATTTTACCAATCACCTTGTGCTTCTCCTTTCCCCCCCCCCCCCCACTTTTTAATCGACTCATCTTTTTTTCTCCAGTCCTACTGCAGGGTCTCGGCTTGAAACATCAACTATACTCTTTTCCATAGATGCTGCCTGACCTGCTGAGTTCCTCCAGCATCTTGTGTGTGTTGCTTGGATTTCCAGCATCTGCAGATTTTCTCTTGTTTGTGACTTTCATATCAGTGCAGTTTTAACATTCATCCAGTGTACGATTTTTGTGAAAATTTGGTTGAATAAGTTAAAAGATATTTGAAGATCAAGACCTCTTACTTGGCACAAGACTGTTGGTCTGTCTGGCCTCAGTGAATGATGTCCCCTCTAGGCTTCTGATAGGCATAGGCACCTACAGGTGTTTCCAACTTGGTGTCCACAGGCCCTTTGCTTAATGCTATTGGTCCGTGGCATAAAAAAGGTGTGGACCCCCCACCCCCACCCCGGGCCTAGGTATGTGATCAATACCAGCAACTCTGAAAAATCCTCCAAGTTCCCTGAAAAGGTGAGTGAATCAGCATCAGCCTTTTCTCCCAACCACATCTCTGGCTCCGAGGCCTTTGTAGCACCAAACCAACAGCACTGGACTGGCCATATCAACTGCATGCTTGACACCGAACTCCCCAAACAGGGCCCTTATTCTGAGCTTGTGGGAGGAGGTAAGCAGGCAGACAGAAAAAGACTGAAGGATGTGCTCAAAGTTTCCTTAAAGTTCAAAATTCCCACTGATTCTTGGGAACCACTGGCCCATGACCATCTAAAGTGCAGCAGCATTCAGGATTGTGTTGAATACCTCGAGGATGTATATTAGGAGCACGCAGAATCCCCGTGTTAGAGGGGAAAGAGCACGGCATGTTACAACCTTGCCCCCTCAGTCACTTCCTGCCTATTCGTGGAAGAGTCTGCAGTTTACAGCGGGCCTCATCACCCACCTCAGAACACAGAACCTCACTGGAAGCAGGTCATCCTCAACTCCGGGGACTGTCATAGGACGTGAACTAAGAGACAAAATTATGAATCTATGGCATTTACTTACCACAGCATGGTGTAAAATTTGCATTTTCTGAAATTAATCTCTGTGAGGAGCAAACCTTAGGCTTGTTAGCACAATGCCACCAACTAGCCAATCTGCACTTCTAGCAAGTTTGCTCTTGGTGTGGGTTGGCCTTTACTCAGAATCATTATTTTCTTTACTTAGTCATCATGGAAAAAACGATACTTCATACTGGCAAAATCAAAAGAAGAACATGTTCTGAGTTACTTCAAAAACAAAGAAGTGAGCCGAAAGTCACTGCCACGGGGGGAGATACCTATAAGAAAGTAAGAACACAGCATTATTAAAGTTAATTTATTTTTCATGCATTGAAGTTCTGCTGTGGTTTATAGAATATCTATACCAAGTTCTCTTCAGAACAGTTTGTCTTTTATTAATTTGTCTGGTAAATTTTGGTGATTGAACCTGAAATGGCTACTCAATCAACTTTCACTTAAAGAGAGCAGTCTCAGCTTTGACTTAATTGAGAATGGTTCCTTTGACAGTTTTCAGTATTCATTCTGACTTATCTACTTAAGCCATCATCCCCTACTGGGGCATAGGCTGCCATCAGCAACTCACCAGAGTTCTCTGTCCTGGGCCAGTCTTTCAAGTTGTCACAAGTGTAGCCCATCTTCTCCCAGGGATGAGGTCTTTGGAGCTTCTGTTAACATTTCTGGAGCTCTGGCTTTTTACGGGATCGGGTTCCGAGCTGCATACCTAAACCTCCTCCTTTCACAGCTTGGCTTGGGACTATCCATGGCAGAATTGATTAATCCTGATCTACATACTACTTTCACTGCAAGACGTGTTCCATATGTAACCCATCCTCCATTTCTAGATCAAATGATGCTTCCTAATGTCAGCACTCCTGTGATATATTCCATCTTTCTTTTCCAAAGCTTTAAGTCTGTTAGAGTATCCTTGCTATATTGAATCTGATTGGCTATCCCTGACCCAAGTACATGCATGACTTAAAAAAAAGTGTTGAAGGGAAGGGCATTGCTATGTTTTGCTCAGTCCTGACATTGGAAAGCCCAAATAAATCTGAAGCCATCAGAAGAGGCTGAAGGGAAATGACTGTGTTACATCCCATTTTGTGTCATAAAAAACAGGTGACATTACTTGTACCTCCTACGCTTAATAAAGTGGCCACTGAGTGTACGTTCGTGGTCTCCCACTGCTGTAGCCCATCCGCTTCATGGTTTGATGTGTTGTGCGTTCAGAGATGCTCTTCTGCACACCACTGTTGTAATGCATGGTTATTTGAATTACTGTCACATTCTAGTCAGCTTGAACCAGTCTGACCTCTCTCATTAACAAGGCATTTTCCCCTACAGAACTGCTGCTCACTGGATGTTTTTTGTTTTTTGCACCATTCTCTGTAAACTCCAGAGCAGGGATTCCCAACCTGGGGTCTACGGACCACTTGGAGAACCGTTAGAGAGGCTGGAAACCCCTGTTCTAGTGACTGTTGTGAGTGAAAGCCCCAGAAAGTGAACAGCGGTTTCTGAAATCCTCAAACCACCCTGTCTGGCACCAACAATCATTCCACGGTCAGAGTCATTTAGATCACATTTCTTTCCCCATTCTGATGCTTGGTCTGAACAACAACTGAACCTCTTGACTATGCCTGAATGCTTTTATGCATTGAGTTACTGCCGCATGATTGGCTGATTATATATTTATATTTCCCAGCGGGTGTACTAATGAAGTGACCACTCGGTATATGTGTAGAATTCCTCAGGGAAGTGACCATTGCACAGTCATTTTTAGTTGCCACATTAATGACCATTCTACTGTCATTAGTTCAGGAATAAGCTGTACACCAGGCATTTCATGATTCTCTACTGTGCACAGAACCATGCCTAACTAAAACAGGATCTGGTAACACACAAGTTTGGGCTAAAAAGAGACAGAAATTTCCAGCTAAGGAAACCCAATCTGCTACTCTTGCCTTTAGTTAATGTCCCGGAAAACTCCATTAATGTACAACTATTTCAACATAGCTGTTACAGAGACAGAAGAGTCTTTGTACATAATGAAACAAGTATTAACTTCTGCCCTCTCAAATTCTGTCCACCATTGTAAACGTGAAGAAGATGATGAATGACTCACCTTTAATTAGAAGGGTAAAAATCAAGATTATTCCTTAGCATTTAACACCTTTTCCATATGCCAAAAGTGGAATTTCCCAGTGGCCAACCATTTTAATTCTATTCCCATTCCTGTTCCAACATTGTTCCATGATGAGCCACTCTCAGGGTAGGGGAGCAACACCTCATAATTCCATCCAGGTAGTCTTCAATCTGATTGGCTGAATATAGATTTCTCCTTCCAGTAATTTTTCCATCCTACCTCCCCTCCTCTTCTATTCCCCTCTCTGGTCTCTTATATTTTCTCAACACCCTATCCCCTGGTGCCCCCTCCTCCTTCCCTTTCTCCCATGATCCACTCTCCTATCAGATTCCTTCCTCTACAGCCCTTTACTTTTCCTTCCCACCCGGCTTCACCTATCACCTTCCAGCCTGTCCTCCTTCCCTTCTGCCCGCCTTTCAATTCTGGCACCTTTCCCTTCCTTTCCAGTCCTGATGAAGGGTCTTGTCCAGAAACGTTGACTGTATCAACATTTCCATAGATGCTGCATGACCTGCTGAGTTGCTCTAGTATTTAGTGTGTGTTGCTTAACATTTAATTGCTGTTTTAATCATTAAAGTTTTATTAATGTGATCAAAAGCTAACACAAACCATATTTGATAATCTTTCATATATTTCTCTTTATTTAAACAGCATTATAGAGTTATGCATTAGACCAGATTACCATCCCAAATGGAATACACTACAAAAACTTTTAAAATGTTCTTCTGAGAATGTTATGCTTGTGAAGACTGAAGAAAGAGAATACTTTTTTATCGGAGAAGCGTGAGTATTGAGAACTAAAGTGATCACATTTTGGTATCAACAAATGCAGAATGTTCTGAGAAGCTTGAGTGAAAATGTATAATATAACTAATATTATACAAATAGAGCACAGCAGGACATTGTCATGACTAATATTCTGAAGCTTAAGAATTTACCCAAGTTTACCAGTTAACCATGGTACTAATAAACTAAATTGTCTTTGATCCTGTCTCCAATTAACTTGCTGGTGACTTTCTAAGTATGGCACTGAAAACAGGCCCACTACATCTTGGAGATGGTCACACACAATAGTATTGCCCGTCAGCCTCATCTCTAGCACTGCTTAACAGAGCTTCTATCAGGTGCAGTTACAACTTACTATTTTTTGTTCCCACATCACCTTTGATTCTTTTGTCACTCACACTACAGAATTTATATTAGCCACTTGGAAGGAAATCAGTGCACCTATGTGGTTCCAAGAAAAATGAACAAACTTCAAAATTCAACTTGAATTTATTATCAAAGTACAAATATGTCAGCTTATACAACCCTGAGATTCAGTTCCTTGCATGCATGCACAATAAATCCAAGAAACACAATAGAATCAATGAAAGATGGCACCCAACAGGACAGACAAACAACCCGTGTGCAAAAGACAACAAACTGTGCCAATACAAAAAAAAAAGAAAGAAATATTGAGAACATGAGATGAAGAGCCAGACTGACATGACCCAAATTCAGGACCAAACTTGGGTCCCTGGATGGGGGTGACAGTAGAACCAGACACCATGGTAACATAGTGGTTAGTGCAACACTATTACAGCTCGGGGCACTGGAGTTTGGAGTTCAAGTTCAGATTCTGTAAGGAGTTTATACATTCTCCCGAGGACTGTCTGGATTTCCTCCAGGTGCTTCAATTTCCTCCCACAGTCCAAAGATGCACTGGTTGGGGGGTTAAGTGGTCATTGTAAATTGTCCTGTGATTACGCTAGGTTTAAATAGGTGGGTTGCTGGGCAGCTTGGCTCAGTGGGCTGGAAGGACCTGTTCAGTGCTGTATCTCTAAACAAATAAATAGATAAAGAACGAAACTGAGGCACTACTATGGTGTAAAGGTGATTTAGAAGTGAACTGTAAATAATTCCAAGGCATACACATCTGGAATTAAGGTGACAGAATTATGTGCTCGTATATATGGGGGAAGTCATTGGAAGTCCACAGAAGTTTCCATCAACCAAGCTTTTAAAGGTCATGAAGTTAGGGGAAGACTGGCAATAAACAGGGTGTGAAATGGTATCACTACATGTGTAACGGTGAGAATGTCCTGTAGATTACCTCTTTTAACTGTGTCTTTTCATTCTCAGAAAATCCTTAGAATTACTGCACCAAGTAATTGCAAGTCTGCGTCAGATGTGTGAAAGCCAAATCCAGGTAAGAAAAATTGACACATGCAAAACTAACTGTGGCTAAAAGTTTCAAATGCGCTTGTTCATTTAGAATCATCTTAACACCAATTAAAATGCTACAGGTGCTTCCATAATGTGTGCAACTTGTATTTATAATTTAGTATGAACTAGTAGTGATATGATTATTGGTTAAAGTATATTTAAATTGATCTTGTATCAACACTCTGGTGGTATTTTTATTGTCCAGAAATCCAGTGCCAAGAGGTGCGTGATTCTGCAATGTTTTATACAACTGAAAAATAAATACACAAACTAGGCTTAAAGTTTAGATTTCTAGGATGCTTGGTTTTCAAGTTTTAAATGATGTTTATCTACAGAATAATTCCTGTGAACTTGTGAATACCAAACTGAACCAACAATCACAATTTACACCACCAAATGAAGCTGATGAAATCTATGTCTCAATAGGTGAAGTTCTGCAGCAAGAGCAGGTAATGCGATATATTTCAATGCATTCTGTGGTGTTGATACTTCTTACTTGATGGCCATTGGGAAGGAAATCTGAAGCCTCATTGTCCGGGGTCAGCCGTGGATGTTGCATCCAAGCTGTCTAGATGTGCACACCAGGGCAGTACAGTATGGAGAGCAAGGTTTTATTCATGAGCAAGCTGCCCCTCTCCATACATCTGATAACCCAAATGAGCAGCAAAGACCGATACAGTTTGGCACCAGCAGCATCACAGGAGTTGCCAGTCAATGTTGCACTCAACATGGGACTGCATTAGGGACTCCAGCTCCTTGGGAGTATTTTTCCTTGGGGTTTGCTCCCAAAGCCTTCGCCGTGAGTGGATATAGCCCCAAGGCAGCAGAGATCAGAGTTTTTCTTCTCCTAGATGAGCTGCCAATCACAGCTGATGAGCCCCATCTGCCCAAAGCGACTGGTATCAAGGAAGTATACATAGGGTAAAGGTAATGGGTACCTTGGTGTTGCTCTTTAATATTAAGCCAGTTAGTTGAAGGTGTTTCCCAATGATTTGATTAACTGGATAATTTACTTTGGTAACATACTCCATCTTGTCAGAGTGTATGAAGTTTAGGTCAAAGAGCAGACTCCCAGGGTGCTTTTCACTTTAGGGAAAAAGAATAGCAAAACCTACATCATAATCATCATCGTCCCACCTAACGAATTCATAAGAAGCTCCATTACCGAGAGTGATGCAAACATGGAATTTTCTTCTGGAGAACTTAGATGAGAAGAATGCCAAAGGTGCATTAAAGGAGACGTTGGTTGAGCAAAGAGAGGAGTGTGGTTAGAGGGTTATAGAAGGAAAGATGCTAGAGTGACGTGAATTAGAGGCTCTTTTCAGTGATGTAAAATCTGCATGTGATGAGTAGACATTGCTAGAATGCCTCTAGAAGCAATTATAATTTCACATTGAATCAGAATCGAGTTCATTATCGCTGACAATATCTTGTTAGCTTGTTAAACTTGTTTTGGATGGTCAGTGACGGATTCTTGAGGTACCCCCTTGAAGATGTTCTCAATGGTAGAGAGGGTTGTGCCAGTGATGGGGCTGACTGAGCTGGCCACCACCCCCCCCCCCCCGAACCTGGAGGAACGGTGGGCCACTCTTAGTCGAGCCTCTACCCTTTGACCTGTTTGGTATGGGTGACCTTACCAAGAGCCAAAGCATAAAGACCTGACTCCAGCCAACATAGCTCTCCCAGTCATTGAGGCATGCAAGCCTTCAAACCCTGTGACAAGGTTGTGGTCCTCTTGGAGGTTGATGAAGGATCTCAGCTGGAAATATTCCCCTCTATAGATGCTGCCTGACCTGCTGCTGAGTTCCTCCAGCATTTTGTGTGTGCTACTCAAAATTTCCAGCACCCACAGCATTGTGTTTGGGACTCAGAACACAAGTTCAAGTTTATTGTTGTCATATGCTTACATCATGCTATGAAAAGCATCTTTTTGCTGCAGCAGCACAGTGCATTACGAGACGAGGATAAATAGAAGTTATACATTTAAATTAACATAAATTATATATAACTTGCATATTGTCTGCAGTTAACTTTGTGCACTGTGAACAGATTGAAGTTAACAACAATAGATAGATACCATAAAGATATTACAAAGACCAAAATGGCAATTTACCTTTTAGATCAAAAACACCTCAACATCGAAAAGCATAGCGGTTAGCGCGGTGCTATTACAGCTCGATGTGTCAGAGTTTGGACTTCAATTCCAGTGCCATCTGTAAGGAGTTTGCACCCCGTGACTGTGTGGGTTTCCTCTGGGTGCTCTGGTTTCCTCCCACATTCCAAAAACATACCAGTTGGTAGGTTGATTGGTCACTGTAAATTGCCCTGTGATTAGGCTGGAGTTAAATAGGTGGCACGGCTCGTTGGGGGGAAAGGGCCTGCTCCACGCCGTATCTCTAAAATAAAATTATAAAAATGTTTTGGGATGTTCGTATCTGAAGCACTTCTACGTGCATGAACGATGGACATATTTTGCACAGATTTAGAGATCATTGATTATTGCGATCTGCAGTTGTTTGAAAGTGAAGATGTGGTGAAACGTGTTGAACTTCTGAGGCAGCAGACCTTGCAGTAAAAGCATTTTGAGTTGACCAGGTGCTGAAACTACAGAAGGTGCTACAGACTTGAATGAATTTGATGGACTGGACAGACATCATTAAAAGATTATTAATGTATCCTTGCTTTCAGGCACACAAACAACAAAGGGTCACAAGCGATCCAGAACCATTTGTTGAATATACTTTCACAGAAGACTCAAAGTCCTATTACGATGTTCCCAGGAGTATACTACACAGGCTGTCACAGGTAGTGTAAATGTCCTCTTTCCAAACATTTGCCAGCGTTGCACTGCTAGAATCAGCTTTCTTACATCTGCGGTAACTGGGGTTCAAGCCTGACCACTGAGTTTGCACATTTCCCCCGGGCACACCGGTTTCTTCCCAAGCCCCAAAGACGTGTGGCTTGGAAGGTCCATTGGCAACCGTAAATCGCTCCTAGTTACAGGTGAGTGGTCAGCATAGATTTGGTTGACCAAAGGGTCTGTGTGCTCTAGGTAACTCTATAAGTTCTGTTCCAAGCTGAGAGGACTCTGCAAAAGCAGCTGGCTTTCCTGTGACAGGCAAGTTACAGAAGATGACAATAATAATATTAAATTATGAAATTATATTAAATCAAATGATTACAGGTTCCTTAAGGTTGTTATAGCTATGGTTGGTAATGGGGACAAGCTCCCACTACCTAGTAAATGCTCTGAATGGCATGTGCCTCAAATAGCCTCTGACAACCAAGTTCAGCTTAAGGCCTTCATTTGTGACTTGGCTTCTAAGCCTGGCGGAACCGTTTCTACTGACTGGAGAAAGGGCAAAGGCAGGTTACTGGCAACTTACAACCAGTCACTTTAGGCAGGTGGGGCTTGTCAGCCGTGGTTGGCAGCATCGGAGAAGGAAAACTCTGACGTCAAACCTCTGCTGCCGTGCGGCTATCCCCACTCATTGGGAAGGCTTCAGGAGTAATCCCTGAGGAAAAAAATCCAGAGCTGGAGTCCCTAAGGCAGTCCTACATTGAATTCAATGCTGACTAGCAACTCCCGGGACGCTGCTGGTACCAAGCTGTATCAGTCCCTGCCGTTCATGGAGCAGGGCAGCTTGCTACATGGCCAACGGCCTGCTGTCCATATTGTTCTACGCAGGCTTGTGTATCTAGATAGCTAGAGGCAATATCCATGGTCAACCCTGACCAACACAGGCCTCAGCTGACCGTGATTAGATAGGCACCTGGATGATGCAGAGCTGTTTAGGAGGAAAGGGTTAAATTGATCTTAGAGTAGGGTAAAAGGTCAGTACAACATTATGGGCCAAAGTGCCTGCAGTATGTGTAATGTCCTACATGCTAAGCAAAGGTATCAAAAGAGTAAGTTGTTTCGCTCATCTTTTCTTACTTGCAGCCCACACCAGAACCAGCCAACAAAGAAAAGCTACGTAGTTATTCACTGCCTGCCTCAGAGCCACCAGCCTTCTATGATGTACCCAGGAAGGTTATAGCTGCTGTAAGTTTGACAGATTTCTTTAAAAAAAATTGCTTCTTACCTACTTGTTTTTTTCCACTGTGGTTATATTAACACTTCCGTTAAATTACTGAACCAGTACCCAAAGCCATAAATTACCAATCCAGAGCCCTGAGTTTGAGTTTGTGTCTACCAGTTAAATAAAACAAATCAAAGTTCAAAGTGAATTTATCACCAAGGTACATATCTCTCACCATACACAACCCTGAGATTCATTGTGGGCATTTATAGTAAATGTAGAAACTCAATAGAATCATTGAAAGACATGCCCAACAGTTCGGACAAATAACCAGTGTGTAAAAAAAAACTGCAAACACAAAAAGAAAAAGAAATAATAATAATAATAACTGGTGACTGCAATTGTGGCTGTGAAATTACTCGATTGTTGTTAAAGCACAACTGGCATCAAATATCAAAGGAAGGACATTAGCAATCCTTACTTGATCGAGCTTATTGACAACTCCACCTCACCAATCTGGTCAGTGCTTATTGACAACTCCACCTCACCAATCTGGTCAGCATTTATTGATAACTCCACCTCATCAATCTGGTCAATGCTTATTGACAACTCCACCTCACCAATCTGGTCAGCGCTTATTGACAACTCCACCTCACCAATCTGGTCAGCATTTATTGATAACTCCACCTCACCGATCTGGTCAATGCTTATTGACAACTCCACCTCACCAATCTGGTCAGCGCTTATTGACAACTCCACCTCACCAATATGGTCAGCATTTATTGATAACTCCACCTCACCGATCTGGTCAGCGCTTATTGACAACTCCACCTCACCAATCTGGTCGGCATTTATTGACAACTCCACCTCACCGATCTGGTCAGCATTTATTGATAACTCCACCTCACCGATCTGGTCAATGCTTATTGACAACTCCACCTCACCAATCTGGTCAGCGCTTATTGACAACTCCACCTCACCAATCTAGTCAGCATTTATTGATAACTCCACCTCACCGATCTGGTCAATGCTTATTGACAACTCCACCTCACCGATCTGGTCAGCATTTATTGATAACTCCACCTCACCGATCTGGTCAATGCTTATTGACAACTCCACCTCACCAATCTGGTCAGCGCTTATTGACAACTCCACCTCACCAATCTAGTCAGCATTTATTGATAACTCCACCTCACCGATCTGGTCAATGCTTATTGACAACTCCACCTCACCGATCTGGTCAGCGCTTATTGACAACTCCACCTCACCAATCTGGTCGGCATTTATTGACAACTCCACCTCACCGATCTGGTCAGCATTTATTGATAACTCCACCTCACCAATCTGGTCAGTGCTTATTGACAACTCCACCTCACCAATCTGGTCAGCATTTATTGACAACTCCACCTCACCGATCTGGTCAATGCTTATTGACAACTCCACCTCACCGATCTGGTCAGCGCTTATTGACAACTCCACCTCACCAATCTGGTCGGCATTTATTGACAACTCCACCTCACCGATCTGGTCAATGCTTATTGACAACTCCACCTCACCAATCTGGTCTGCGCTTATTGACAACTCCACCTCACCAATCTGGTCAGCATTTATTGATAACTGCACCTCACCGATCTGGTCAGCATTTATTGATAACTCCACCTCACCGATCTGGTCAATGCTTATTGACAACTCCACCTCACCAATCTGGTCAGCGCTTATTGACAACTCCACCTCACCAATCTGGTCAGCATTTATTGATAACTCCACCTCACCGATCTGGTCAGCGCTTATTGACAACTCCACCTCACCAATCTGGTCAGCGCTTATTGACAACTCCACCTCACCAATCTGGTCGGCATTTATTGACAACTCCACCTCACCAATCTGGTCAGCATTTATTGATAACTCCACCTCACCAATCTGGTCAGTGCTTATTGACAACTCCACCTCACCAATCTGGTCAGCATTTATTGACAACTCCACCTCACCAATCTGGTCAATGCTTATTGACAACTCCACCTCACCAATCTGGTCAATGCTTATTGACAACTCCACCTCACCAATCTGGTCAGCATTTATTGATAACTCCACCTCACCAATCTGGTCAATGCTTATTGACAACTCCACCTCACCGATCTGGTCAGCGCTTATTGATAACTCCACCTCACCAATCTGGTCAATGCTTATTGACAACTCCACCTCACCAATCTGGTCAGCATTTATTGATAACTCCACCTCACCAATCTGGTCAATGCTTATTGACAACTCCACCTCACCGATCTGGTCAGCGCTTATTGATAACTCCACCTCACCAATCTGGTCAATGCTTATTGACAACTCCACCTCACCAATCTGGTCAGCATTTATTGACAACTCCACCTCACCAATCTGGTCAGCATTTATTGATAACTCCACCTCACCAATCTGGTCAATGCTTATTGACAACTCCACCTCACCGATCTGGTCAATGCTTATTGACAACTCCACCTCACCAATCTGGTCAATGCTTATTGACAACTCCACCTCACCAATCTGGTCAGCATTTATTGATAACTCCACCTCACCAATCTGGTCAATGCTTATTGACAACTCCACCTCACCGATCTGGTCAGCGCTTATTGACAACTCCACCTCACCAATCTAGTCAGCATTTATTGATAACTCCACCTCACCAAATGGTCAATGCTTATTGACAACTCCACCTCACCAATCTGGTCAATGCTTATTGACAACTCCACCTCACCAATCTGGTCAGCGCTTATTGACAACTCCACCTCACCAATCTGGTCAGTGCTTATTGACAACTCCACCTCACCAATCTGGTCAGTGCTTATTGATAACTCCACCTCACCGATCTGGTCAGTGCTTATTGACAACTCCACCTCACCGATCTGGTCAGCGCTTATTGACAACTCCACCTCACCGATCTGGTCAGCGCTTATTGACAACTCCACCTCACCAATCTGGTCAGCATTTATTGATAACTCCACCTCACCAATCTGGTCAGTGCTTATTGACAACTCCACCTCACCAATCTGGTCAGCATTTATTGATAACTCCACCTCACCAATCTGGTCAGTGCTTATTGACAACTCCACCTCACCGATCTGGTCAGGGCTTATTGACAACTCCAACTCACCAATCTGGTCAGCGCTTATTGATAACTCCACCTCACCAATCTGGTCAGTGCTTATTGATAACTCCACCTCACCAATCTGGTCAGTGCTTATTGACAACTCCACCTCACCAATCTGGTCAGCATTTATTGATAACTCCACCTCACCAATCTGGTCAGTGCTTATTGACAACTCCACCTCACCAATCTGGTCAGCATTTATTGATAACTCCACCTCACCAATCTGGTCAGTGCTTATTGACAACTCCACCTCACCGATCTGGTCAGGGCTTATTGACAACTCCAACTCACCAATCTGGTCAGCGCTTATTGATAACTCCACCTCACCAATCTGGTCAGTGCTTATTGATAACTCCACCTCACCAATCTGGTCAGTGCTTATTGACAACTCCACCTCACCAATCTGGTCAGTGCTTATTGACAACTCCACCTCACCAATCTGGTCAGTGCTTATTGACAACTCCACCTCACCAATCTGGTCAGCGCTTATTGACAACTCCACCTCACCAATCTGGTCAGCGCTTATTGACAACTCCACCTCACCGATCTGGTCAATGCTTATTGACAACTCCACCTCACCAATCTGGTCAGCATTTATTGATAACTCCACCTCATCAATCTGGTCAGTGCTTATTGATAACTCCACCTCACCAATCTGGTCAGCACATCTTTGCCCTCAGGAAAGGCCTGGTAAGTCAATCACTTCCAGGTCAATTAGATAACTGCAATAGAAGCTTCTCACGTATATGCAGTGGGCAAATTAATGAAAATATTCATTAATTACTTAATCTACAAAACTATCAAATCCTCTCATCTGGAAACTTTAAATAGCAAAACTGAGGTTCAAAGATTATTATTTGTAAAATGTATTGTAAAAGATGTAAAGTGCCCCAACACCTTTGAAATGTGCAAGAATTAAGATTTATTATCACTGGCATATGCCATAAAATTTGTTATGTGCAGCAGTATATTGCAATACACAATAATAAAAACTGTTAATCACAATAATAAAAAAATAAATAATGCAAAAAAAGGAAAATATATTGAGGTGGTGTTCATAGGCTCAATGCGCATTCAGAAATCTGATTACGGAGGGGAAGAAGCCGTTTCTGAAACGTTGAGGGTGTATCTTCAGGCTCCTGTACCACTACCTAGATGGTAACAATGAGAAGAGGACGTGTCCTGAATGATGAGGGTCCTTAATGATGGATGCCACCTTTTTGAGGCATTGCCTTTTGAAGATGTCCTCGATGCTGGGGAGGCGAGTGCCCATGATGGAGTTGACTGAGTTTACAACTTTCAGCAGCTTTTTCCGATCCTGTGCAGTGCCCCCTCGCCCCATACCAGATGGTGATGCAACCAGTTAGAACGCTCTCCCCAGTACATCTGTAGAAGTTTGTGAGAGCTGTTGATGATATACTGATTCCTAATGAAATACAGCTGCTGTCAAGCCTTCTTTATAACTGCTTCCATAAGCTGCGCCCAGGATAGATCCTCAGAGATGTCGACACCCAGGAATTTGAAATTGTTCACACTTTCCACTGCTGATCCCTCGATGAGGACTGGTGTATGTTCCTGCAACTTCCCCTGCCTGAAGTCCACAGTCGGTTCTTTGGTCTTACTGATGTTGTTCCCGGGACACCATTCAACCAGCTGATCTATCTTGCTCTTGTACGCCTCGTCATCAGTTACCAGCCCGAAGATAGTGGGGAGTAATTTGTCACTAATGTTTAAGGAAGCATTATTGTGATACCTTTACTCACATGCAGGTAAGAGGTGATAGAGCCCCACCTGGAGGAGTCGACTACCATTTCTGTCATCTGGGAGAACTGTATTAATGTGTTAAACCAGATGAAACAAAATGAGATTAGAGGACAGACTATCCTTTCTAATTCCATTGAGATTAGGCTAAATGATAGCACCATGACTCTGTATTTGATACCTCCATGGGAAACATTTGACAGTGACACTGCCTGTCCCTGTTCCCAAATTTAATCTCATCTTATTTAGAAGTTGCCAAAATTCCTTCAGATCCATTGCACAAGAAATTTTAAAAATAGCATTTCTTTTTGCAGGATTTATGTCAAGAAATTGATACATTAAAAAACCAGATCACCAGGGTTAATGTATTCATTAGGCAACGTGTTAACATTCAACAAAGATTGATCCACATGATGCTCTAACTAGTCCAAACTCAAAACACCCAAACAAGCAGTTTAGAATACGAACGTCTCTGGGTTTGTCACATAGTTGGAGATTTTAAAAGCTAACAGTGTGTTTGCAAAATGTGGCCAATTTTTATTAACTTTTTAAAAGCTCATTCAGTTTTTTTCCTGACACAAATCTAGAACTGGAGAAGTAAGAAAGGGGTATCGGCTGACTCAGGGATCTATGAGTCCATGGCCACAATGTGAGTATAAAAGAATTTCAGTAGTTAAAATAATAGGCCTCTGTAATTAGAAAGATATATGTTGTAATGTGAGTGTTATTAAAAGTAAGTTAATACTAATCAGGAAGCTGTTGGTAGCAAGAGGTGGGATCCGGGGTTGGCAGGGTCTTTACTTTCGCTTTTTTTACTCCCAATGTGCATTGTATATAATTTCTCCACCCAGGCCGCACGAGGTACCTGGAAGCCTCTATATTGTAAATATCATTTGCTGTCCCAGATAAAGATGCTCTTTTGGCCATCAAGTTGTTGAGTGGTCTTTTTGTAAAGTAGAAGTTACCACATATTTTTGGCGACGAGGTAAACTGGTTTTGTGGACGGGTCGGCCCCGTTTTCGATCGGGAGCTGTGAGCGGGTGAGGAGCCTCGTGTTCGGATAGCTGTGTTCAGAACGGTCGGTGTGATCGACAAGCAAATCAAGGAGTGGCCAGAGTACGAGGAAAGATTGGGCCACTTTTTCTGTGCTAATGAAATTACTGAGGAGGCTAAGAAGCGCTCTATTCTCCTGAGTGTGTGTGGGAGGCAAGGACGTACAAGCTGATACGGAACTTAGCTATGCCGCGGAAACAGGGAGAAATTCCGTACGACGAACTGGTCAAGCTCGTGGGGAACCACCACAATCTGAAGCCTTCGGTGATAGTTCAACGGTTCAAGTTTCACAGCCGTGTCCGGAAGCCAGGTCAGTCTGTGGGTGATTTTGTGGCCGAGCTTCGGCAGCTATTGGAGCGTTGCGATTTCGGAGCCGTGTTGGATGACATGCTCCGTGACAGATTAGTATGCGGCATTAATAATGCTGCCGTACAATGCTGCTTGTTGGGGGAAACCCCACCGTTGACTTTCAAGACAGCCCTAGAGATTGCCCAAGGCATGGAGGTGGCTGCTAATAATGCCAAGGATATACAGAAAGGATATGGGGGATCACAGTCGACGGCAGTGCTCCAAGTCAGGAGGGAGACTGGTAAACAGGCAAAGCGGGTGGAATGTTTTCAGTGTGGAGGAACGCACTATGCAAATGTTTGTAAATTCAAAGATACTGTCTGCCATGCTTGTAGCAAGAAGGGACATTTCATTAAAAAGTGCAGGAGCATAAAGGGTAAGGTTAAGCCTGGGCAGGGGAAAGCTCAACAGACTCAGGCAGCCACACACCACCTAGAAGAAGCAGACGAGGAGGCAGCGTGTGCCTACAACATGTTTGGGGTGGAAACAGTTGAGGAACCACCTGAACCATATTATGCC
This sequence comes from Hemitrygon akajei, assembly GCF_048418815.1. Taxonomy (NCBI): domain Eukaryota; kingdom Metazoa; phylum Chordata; class Chondrichthyes; order Myliobatiformes; family Dasyatidae; genus Hemitrygon; species Hemitrygon akajei. Next base: position 58,902,981 of record NC_133146.1, read on the forward strand.
ACAGTCACTGTCAAGGGAAAGGACATTAAGTTCGAGATTGATTCAGGGGCTACTGCATCAGTCATTAGTGAAGAGACCTACAGGAGGACATAGGGATCCAACCTGCCTCCCATCAGACCATCTAATCTCCAACTCAGGACCTATACGGGGCAGCCCATACCTCATTTAGGGGTGTTATATGTGGATATTTCGGCTGGGGGCCAGAAGGCTGAAGCCAGGCTGTTGATAGCTAAGGGCAGTGGGCCCAGTCTTTTGGGTTGCGATTGGCTTCGCAAAATCCGGCTCAACTGGCATGAAATTAAGTATGCTCACACAATGGAGGACATTCTGCGCGGTATAGTTACATTTTCAGGGACGAGCTGGGCACACTGAAGGACATGACCATGAAACTCTATGTTGACCCTGAGGACACACCACGTTTTTTTAAGCCCAGGTCAGTGCCCTATGCCATGAAAGGCAAAGTCGAGGCACAGCTGGTACGTTTACGGGGGCTGGGCATCATTGAGCCCGTCCAGTTTTCCAGGTGGGCAGCTCCTATTGTTCCAGTTTTGAAGGCAGATAAAACAGTGAGGATATGTGGGGACTACAAGCTTACGGTGAATCAGGTCTCTAAGCTGGAGGAGTACCCATTGCCACGGGTGGATGACCTGTTTGCGACCCTGTCAGGGGGTAAGCTGTTCACAAAGCTGGACATGAGCCACGCCTACCAACAGCTGCTGCTCGACGAGGATTCAAAGGAGTACGTCACCATCAATACGCACAAGGGATTATTCAAATACAATCGGCTGGTGTTTGGAGTGGCGTCTTTTTGTAAAGTAGAAGTTATCACAATATATATGTTCTAACAACACGCACAAAATGCTGGAGGACCTCAGCAGGCCAGGCAGCATCTATGGAAAAAAGTACTATCAACGTTTTAGGCAGAAACCCTTCGGCAGGAATTTTTTCCATAGATGCTCCCTGGCCCGCGAAGTTCCTCCAGCATTTTGTGTGTGTTGCTCGGTTTTCCAGCATCTGAAGATTATCTCCTGTTTTAACACGCACCTTCTTTGTTTCTTGTTTTGGAGATCACAATGAACTTCTTTAACAGGTACATAAAGATCCTGTTTAAAATTGAGTTGATTAGTAACAAACTCCAGCATTTTGTGTGTGTTGCTCGGATTTCCAGCATCTGCAGATTTTCTCCTGTTTTAACAAGCACCTGCTTTGTTCCTTGTTTTGGAGAAAACAATGAACTTCTTTAACAGGTACATAAAGATCCTGTTTAAAATTGAGCTGAGTAGTAACAAAATATGACTACACTACGTTTTGTTTATCTCTGAAGAGTATCTCTTCTGTCTTTGCCTTTCCTGTTGTAAGATCAAGTTCATTATAAGTTGAAAGTTCACCTTCTGCTATATTAGGAAAAATAAATAAAATCTGAAAGCATTGACCGTACCTCAAATGGGCTACTACCTACCACCCCACCAGCCTGGGTGTCCAGCACACAAGTGTTCTGTAACTTCTGCCATACATATCCAGCAGGATCCCACCACCAAGCACATCTTTCCCTCCCCCCCCTCCCCACTTTCTGCTTTCCACAGGAATTGTTCCCTACGCAACTACCTTGTCCATTCATCCCTCCCCACTGATCTTCCTCCTGGCACTTACCCTTGCAAGCAGAATAAGTGCCTCTGCACCTCCCTTCACCTGTGAATCTGTTGGGGTCATATACGGTATCCGGTGCTCCTGGTGCGGCCTCCTGTATACTGGGGAGACCTTATGCAGATTGGAGACCACTTTGTTGAGCACCTACACTCCGTCCACCAGAAAAAGTGGGATCTCCATTTTAATTCCAGTTCCCATTCCCTTTCTGAAATGTCCACCCATCCTCTACTATCACAATGAGGCCACACTCAGGTTGGAGAAACAACACTGTATATTCCATCCAGGGAAGCCTCCAACCTTGTGGCATGACCATCGATTACTTGAACTTCTGGTATAGCGCCCCCCTCCCCCCCCCCAGCCCTTCACCATTCCTCATTCCCATTTCCCTCTCTCACCTTACTTGCTTACCTGCCCGTCACCTCCCTCTTGTGCTCACCCCTCTTCTCTTTCTTTCATGGCCTTCTGTTCTCTGAGATTACCCCTTCTCCAGTTCTGTATCTCTTTCACTAATCAACTTCCCAACTCTTCACTTCAACCCTCCCAGTTTCACCTATCACCTTGTGTTTCTTCCTCCCTTTCTTACTCTGACTCCTCATCTTTTTTTCCTGTCCTACTGATGGATCTGGGCCCGAAACGTCGACTGTACTGTTTTCCATAGATGCTGCCTGGCCTGCTGAGTTCCTCCGGCGTTTTGTGTGTGTTGCTTGGATTTCCAGTATCTGCAGATTTTCTCCTGTTCCTGAAATGGGCTTGAGGCCTTTCTCATCTTCAAACAAATGGAAGAGTTAAACATTTGTTGGGCAGTCAGCTCTAGCACTGACATACGTTGCTAAACTTGCTTTGTGGCAGCAGTGCAGTGCAGTGAACAACTTGTTATATACCGTGTCATATGACATGGGCGATCATGGTCTTTCCATGGCCATGATTGTTCTTGGCAAACTTTTCTATGACACGGCACATGATGATGATGATTATATGAAAAATAGGGGTTAAGACTTTGAAAGTCAAGCCAACTACATTTCAATGTTTTTTATTATTTCAGTAAAGCCTGCCATGATTCGATTTCATCTATCGACTCTCTTGGATCTTCTGATCATATACATGAAAGCAGTTCTTTAAATCTCAAGACAACGTATGTACTTCTAACTTAATTACATCTGACCAGATTGATGCCAATCTTAAGAGTCATTGTTTACCTTTGGGGCAGTCATCCTCCCTAAATACAATTTACAAGCAGCTTGGCTGTTCTCTGTCTTATTGCTTTTATTACTCATATGTAAATTGGTTCCAAACTCTAGTAATTAATGAATGATTACTGTCCTTTCTGCACAGAATGATGTGAGTTAGGAGATCATGGTACAGAATCGGGCAATAGGTTAGATTTGGGCTTTTGGGTATGACAATAGAAAATTTTCTGGAACAAAAGTTATTAATGGAAATAAATCTGAAACACAACACAAGTGGAATTTACTACTCTATTATACATATGATGGATAGATCCCAGGAAACATTTTTATACAAGTCTGTTAAGTTCATTAGATAGTTCTACATCAATTTTATTGTTAAAGGCAACATAAATGAACTTTGATAGCGTTTGTAATCAATGTTTCCTTGTAGAAACTACCAGCACTACCACTCCATCCAAGTTATATAACCAATAAAACCATGTTATAATTTTATACTTTGCAAATGACTTGAGATATTTTTCAATAGACATTCTATTTTGAGGAAAGTTTGCAATTGAATGCTAGGGAGTTGGACAGTGTGGGTGTGAACCATTTTATCACCTTTGAAAAAGTTCGATTTAATACTGCTTATGGAGCTGAGTTCTGCTTTCTTCATCTGTGCACCCCAGTGGTGAGATGAAATTGAAATTAATATTTCCTCAAGTTTTTGTCATGATTTTTTGAAGAGAAACACTGTAGAAATCTGCAACAAATAGCAACACTGTCAGGAATACTCAAGAGGTCATGCAGCATTTCAGAGTTGTGATCAGGACTGCTGAAGCCTCCTGGTGCTTTAGACTTTGGAGCATAGAATATAGAATTGCGTAATGCAAGAACCGGCCCTTTGACCCACAATTCTGTGCCAAACTGAGTAAATTAGTAATCAAATTGCCCACTAAGCTAATTTCTTCTGCCTGCACAATGGCCATATCTTTCCATTTGCTCCATAGTCAGGGGTCCATCTAAGAGCCTCTTGAACACCTCGATCGTATCTCCCTCCACCACAACCTTGGCAGTGCATTCCAGGCATCCACCACTCTGTGGTTAAATATTTTTCAAAAAATTGGCTTGCACATCTTTGAACTTAACCTCTCTTACCTTGTATGTTTGACCTCTAGTATTAGATAGTTCAACCCAGGGAAAAAGATACTGGCTGACTATGCCTCTCATAACCTTAAACCTTTATCAGATCTCCCCTCAACTCTACTACTCCAGAGAAAACAGCCCAAGTTACCCAACCTTTTTTTATAGCTTGTGCCTTCTAGCAACCTGGAAAACCTCTTCCAGATCCTCTCCAACGCCTCAACATTATTCCTAGAATGGGGTGGGCAGAAATAAATGCAATACCCCGGCTGTGACAAACTCAGTAAGCAAAAACACTTATGTTGGGACAGGACAGAAGCAAAGTGGTTAGCACAACACTTCACAGTGCCAGCGACCCGGGTTCAATTCCTGTAGCTGCCTGTAAGGTGTTTGCACATTCTCCCTGTGACTGTGCGGCTTTGGGTAGGGTTAAATCGGAGGGTTGCTCTGCCACGGGCTCAAAGGGCCTATTTTGTGCAGTATCTCAATAAGTAAGTACATTTCTTTTGAACATGACAGGGCATTAAATAAAATAGACATAACAATTTGTATATGGTTAAGGTAAAACCTAGAAAACCATAATTCAAAAATTCAAAGTACATTTATTATCAATGTATACAACCCATTCAAAGAAAAACATCAAATCCCCAACATGCAAAAGAGAGCAAATTGCAAAAATGAGCAAAAATCACAAAATTAAACATCAAAGTACAAAATTAATGGAACTTAATGTCATTTCCACTTTTCCAAATATTGCTTACTTTGAAATATTTTTGTGTCGGGATTAATGTACTTTACATTAGTTTGCTTATTTAGCGAGGAATAGCCCTGGCTTAACATATTGAACTTAGTGCAGCACGACACATGATGAACGTGTGACTGACTGGAAGACTTCTTTGTTCAGGAATGACATGTTTCCAGATGGCTTCCTGGATGAAAATTGTCATCAGTCACCACTCGAAGAATCAAACAAGGGAAGACAACTTGCCAAAAAGGACTTGGAAACATTGCTTAGGTAAGAAAGCCTTCTTCCTTCCTTCCCTGGTGCAAATTCTCCACAGTAGTGTTGTAATGTCACTTCTCGGTTGGAATTCTCTCTGCTTGGAAAAGGTTGGGTAATTTAAGAAGAGGGTAGCCTCTTTGATCCCACTGTCTTCATATCAACTAATGTTGTTATTTTGCAGTAACTCTCAATTTCTCAAATTTTACGACATATGCCAGTGATATTAAATCTGCTTCTGACGAAAAATTTCTCTCAAAGGACTGAGCAAGAAAGAGTAGTTTACGAGTAGTTTAATCACGTTGCCCAGCAACCCCCGATTTAATCTTAGCATAATCATGGGACAATTTACAATGACTAATTAACCTACTAACTGTGGACTGTGGGAGGAAGCCGGAGCACTCGGAAGAGCCAAGGTTGGACTATTTAAGTTTGGCAGGATCCACTCCTGGCAAAAGTAACTGAGGAAATTCTTTTGTTCTCTAATTCCAAGGTGGGCATGTAGGGACCTCAACCTTCAGCTATCTGTAGATCACGTGAGTCAGTCGTGCATACCCTTCTGTATGCCCAGTGGCTGGCTACAAAACTGTATTGTCCAGCAATGAATTACTTGGACATATGATCTGTGAGACTTTTCAGAACAAATTTGTAGCTTTGTCAGGTCAACACCAATCTCAAACTTTTTTTGATGATATTTGCACTAGATTATTCTCAATATATACATAACTTCATTTTTCAGCAAAATTACAGAAGAAACCAAGCTGCTAAAATTGAACATAGCTGTTTGCCAACAGGACTTCAAAACCAATATTTCACTTTTAGAAGTGCAGGACAAAGTTTGGTAAGTCACTTTTGATTTTTTTTCTTCTAACATATTATGAAACTTTTAAGACCAACACAAACTACGTCATGAAGTAAAAAATTGTTCCTCTAAGTTGTTGCAAAACACTTTGTATGAAGGTGTGAATAAAGATATGTAAAATTCACTTGGTTAAAACAAATGTTAGTTCAGAATTGCTCAGAAAAGAGGATATTTCCATATTGCAGCGTACAAAGAGGGACAAGCTGTACAGAGACCTGGACTGCATTGGTGTTTTGAACAGAGCTGACTCAATGGCAGTCTTATCCATTTTGATCATATTTGCTGCCATTGCAGTACTGATTCAGTCCAAAGAATATTGATTTGTGAGTGTTACAAAAATTTGTTTGCAACAGCACATTCCATTTCCTGTTTAGCTTCAGTGTTGACAGCCAGAATACTGTTGACTTTCTTGTAACAAACATTCATACCACCTGCAAATTGCTCACACTGATAATTTGTCTTTCTTGAGCTTGACAGACTGCCAAGGAAGAAGAACATGCTGTTCTGTGAAAAAGTCTTAGGCACATGTATGTAGTTAGGATGCCTGAGACTTTTTCATAGTACTGTAATTGTCAACATGGGGCAGAGAGCGAGTTTGTAAACCTGGTGGGTGCAAAGGATGTTGGGAATGGCGAAGGTGGTGTGTCGAGGTAGGGGTGTGGGTCAGGTGGCAGAGAAGGAGTGTTAGGGGCGGAGGGTGGTGTGGGTGCAGGCACACCCAGCCCTGAGACATCAGGAAAGGTTATTTGATTCCAAACATTTGGGTTATTAATCATTACAGATGTCTCTCTGGTGCTTCACGTTCCTTCCTCTCTCCCTTCCCCTTTTTCCAACCATGACTCCCATCTCCCTGGCCCCTTCCCATTCCCAGTCCACATTAGAGACCCAAATTAGAATCAGGTTTATCACATATATCATGAAATTTTGTTTTTTTAATGGCAGCAGTAACAGTGCAATATATAAAATTACTACAGTCCTGTGCCAGAGTCTTGCACACACTAGTTATGTGTGTACCTGTACAGTATGTACCTGTGCACAGACTGTGTGGAAGTGCAGACTTTCTTCTTGAGCACAACATTCTGCATAAAGAAGAAATCAGGAAATAGGAGGCACGGCTGCAATAAAATTTGCATGATCTTCCATCCATTTGAGATGAATGCAGCGAAATTCAGGATATTTTATAGAAGGTTGCTTCACCCTATTCAGTTTTCCTCTGTGCATTCTACTCGGGCAAGCATATGTCTCCAAGACAAAAGGGGAAAAAGTGCAGTTTAGTGTTCCGTAAACTCATGCCTTATAGGTCAGGAAGTTGTGATGCAGGTTTATAAAAATTTTAGTTAGTTTACATCTGGAGTATTGCATATGGTTCTAGTCACCCCAGTTTAGGAAAGATGTCAAGGCTTTGGATAGAGTGCATGGAGATTTACCAGGATGCTGCCTGGATTAGAGGGCACGTGCTATAACAAGAGGTTGGACGAATGTGGGTTGTTTCCTCTGGATCAGCAGATTTGAAAGGCATAGGTAGAGTAGACAGACAGTTTCTTTTCTCCAGGGTTGAAATGTCTCATACGAGAGAGCATGCATTTAAGGTGAGGGGGGTATTTTCAAAGAAGATGTCAGGGGCAAGTTTTTTTACACAGAGTGGGGGGGTGCCTGGAAAATGCTGCCTGGGGTGGTGTAGGCATAAAGGATTACTTTAGTTGGACATTTGATTACTAATCTAATTGATTCAGCACTCTGGGCCAGAGTGCTGTACGGTTCTAAGTACGAAGTACAGCATCAACACAAAGCCAGGGTGAATCATGGCCTTGGAAACCGAGCAATGGTGCCACCCTGTGGCTGATTGCACACATCACCAGCTCCTAAAGTACATTTGCTCTTCAATCCCAATGGTCCTTTTTTTTAGCTAGTCACTTTGTCAAGTGTGTGATGAAGGCTTCCTAATAAATTCTTCATCTTGCTCACAGTGTCACGTATTCGGATGAGAAGTGTGCATTCAAACCTGGAGATCAAATTGTGGCAATTAACAAACTTCAGATCCGGAATGTGGAGGAACTGCGGATGTTACTAAACAGGTCAATGGAAGAGGAAGTATGTTGCATTTTTTATGTGGATTTAATAATGGTTGTTCTTCAGTCAAACTATGTGTTGGATATTGCTTTAGTAAAAATGAAGTTAGTTTTGACAAATATGATAATCCCAACACCACCATTCCACTCGCAAAACCAGGCCTTTCCCCTCTGGTCCTACTGTAGAATGTTTGTGGTTCCTCATTGTAAGTACACACATCTCCTAGGCTCCTGCACACTGCAGTGGGAGGTGCCAATTTGGAAATCATGACCCTCATCCCCGGAAAACAATAAAGAGAATCCCGTGGCCTTTTTCTCAAGTAGGATAAGGGAACTGCCCCCAACTTATCTCAGTCTTCAGGGACCTGAGCCATTCCCATGGACTAGGCTGTTAAGGTGATCTATTCTCACACAGAGAAGGTGTCCTAAGGTGCTGAGTATGAAGAAGTCCTACCCTTAGTCCGGTTCCAAAGGGAGGTTCTGTCTCATTAGGCCGAAGACTGGGGTCTCCAAGTTCTGGTCTGTTCTCCAGACCTCCTTTCATGGATGTGCCTTCACTTGGGCGGAGATGCACTGAAACATCCAGAGATCTCTGGTGTCATGGTTCGTACTGGTGCAACAACTAGAGATGGTTCCATCTCTCTTAGATAATGCACAGGGGTATAAATGTACATCCAGGCTTCCCTGTGTGGGAAGCTGAGAAGCTGCCAAGTGGTTTAAGATGGTCTGAGAGACCATTCAGGGGAAGAATTTCACAGACAGCTAAGTGGAAACCATATACCTATAGCAAAGAAAGATAAATTTAGGTAATCAAAAGCTTACCAGAAGAGTTAGAGGTTAAGAAGATTTTTAGAGGAACCTTTGACAAAGGATTTCCAGAGATTGAATTGTGATCAGCAAAAGGAAAAAAGGGGTTTATGCTTTAAGTGTGCAGAAGGGTGAAGATTAGAATAGGGTCAGCTGACAAAAGGTTTGAACTGTGTGAAGTTAAACCACCTTCGAAGATGTTCTTTAGTGCTTATTGGGAAATAAATTGGATGTTCTTCTGGAAGTTAAAGGAAATGATTCTTTCTCCTAGGTGCTTGCCACCATATTGCGAATGCCTGATTCTCCATCAGCCCACAATGAAAATATGGAAAAGCTAAGGAAGGAAATAATAAAAGTAAGTGTCTATGTCTTGTCTGCAGTGGAAATGGTTCATTTGAACTTTATTGTCCAGAAAACCACTGTGTTACTCGAGGCAATTTTTATATGTTCAGTTACAACGGATGTACAGTACTGTGTGAAAGTCTTAGGACATACATATAGTTAGGGTGCCTAAGACATTTGCATAGGACTGTAATAATTTTATGTACTGCACTGTACTGATGCTGTAAAATAATAACAAATTTCATGACATGTGTGAGTGATGATAAACCTGATCCCGTATTGTGGACTGAGAGTGGGAAGGGGGCAGGGAGAGGGGAATCATGAGTGGGAAAAAGGGAAGGGAGAGATGATGGAGTGGGAAGTACCAGAGAGACATTTTGTAATGAATAATAATCCAATAGTTTGGAATCAAGTTACCTTGCTTGGTGTCTCAGGGCTGGGTATGTCTGCAACTGCGCCACCCCTGCCCCTCGCATTCCTTCTCTGCCACCTGTCCCATACCTCTCCCATGGCACTTTGCTCCTACCAGATTCACAAACTGGCTCTCCACTCCACTTTGACAAATACGAAAGTCTTAGCCACTCCAGCATATATATGTACCTAAGACTTTTGCAAGGTACTGTATTCCCCAGAAAGTGGAAGCACTGCTTAATACAGAAGGGACAATGCTAGGGGCAATTGGGTATGGTAGGCAGCCTAACAGTATTACGGTGCCAGTGACCCAGGTTCAATTCCCACCAATTCCTTTTTGTGTTCTCCCTGTGACCACGTGAGTTTCCCCTGAGTGCTCTGGTTTCCTCCCACATTCTGAACACCGTACCATTTGGAAGATTAATTGTATGTAATTGGACATAAGGGCCTGTTACTGTGCTCTGTCTCTAAATCGGGGGTCCCAACCCTTTTTATGCCGTGGATCAAAACCATTAAGCAAGGTTTAATGTGGTCCCCAGGTTGGGACCCCCGGTCTAAGTGAAAATAAGCAAAGGCACATTTATAAGATAGAAGCTTGCCTTTGATTGCTGCTGTTTAATGTGTTTGCTGGATTTGGCTGACAGTTATTCTTACCTTCATACCTACGGTTCCACTTATGGCAATGGAAACAAGTGTACAACCAAAGACTAATAAGTTCACCAAATTTTTTCCCTCCCCCTCCCCTCTTCTTCTATTATCCACTCTGGCCTTTTATCTCTTCTCACTTGCCTTTCACCTCCACTGGGTCCCCTCCTCCTTCCCTTTCTCCTGTGGTCCACTCTCCTCTCCTATCTGATTCCCTCCTCTCCAGCCCTTTATCTTCCCCACCCACCTGGCTTCACTTTCAAGCTACCCTCCTTCCCCTCCCCCCAGCGCTGTTGCTCTTCCCCTTTCCTTCTAAGCTCCAGACAAGGGTTTCGGCCTGAAACAGCAGCTGTTTATTCATTTACATAGGTGCTACCTGACCTGCTGAAATCCTCCAGCATTTTGTGTGTGTTGCTAAGTTCACACACATTTAATGTTAGTGGACAGGGAAGAATGTGTGTGTTTAGTCGTATTGACATTGAGTTACAAGTTTATTGGACTCAAAGCATTTTCCTTTCAGCCTCCTTTGTTTTTCATTTGTGCATCCTTCCTGCTTTTATTCCACCAAGCAAATAATCTATTTGAATTACACCATTTCCAAGCATGGATGTACAGGACTAGTCTGTGTCCTTAGAACTTGACCACGGGAATAGCCTTGAAGTCATATTTCATATGGAGTACTGAAGGGCCATGATTGGCACAGGACTCGTGAGAAAGCAAGTAAGATGTGCGTTGAGTGACTGGAAAATGAAAAACAAATATCATCCATCTGAAGAGAAAATTTAAAAACATCTGAAATCTGTTTGATAGATTCTTGATTAGTCAGGGCATGAAGGGATACAGGGAGAAGGCAGGAGATTGGGGCTGAGAGGGAATTGGATCAGCCATGATGGAGTGCCTGAGCAGATTCAATGGACCAAAACGTCTAACTCTGCTGCTATATCTGATGGTTTTACGGTTTTATGGATGTCTTTGAAACAATGCTTAAGGAATGTTATGCAAATTAATGATATTTAATTTCTTTTTGCAAGGTTGTACAATGTGGTAATTTACACAAAGAACCACCAACAAGCCAATCACCATGAAAAGCCAGAAATAATCACCTTACGTTATCCGGCAGACATTCATCAGTACTCATTGAACTGGTATACTCTTCTGAATCTTATGGATCACTACTGATTTAATGATGAACATGTTTGCAACGTTTAGTTCTGGAAACATTCGTCGTCCTTTCATTCCTTGTGGTCTGAGTTCATTGACACCTCTTGCAAGTTCTTCTTAGATGTGTGACATCTGGACTATATACTTTTGACAAATCAGGAATCTTTCTTTAACACTTTGTTGCAGTTTATGCCCTTTACTTAATAGAACAAAGGAGGTCGTGTTAATATCTGCTGTTCATTTCTAAGACACTTTACATCATTATAAGCAGGAGCATCATGCCTAATTGCTCAACATTTTTCCCTCCAATGGTAATTACTCCTTGGCAAATGTACAGTTAATAGTCACTATCCTTCATAAATGTTTTCCCAGGGTGTAGTTAATAAAACGGTGTATTTTCATGTTGGAATGTAGTACAGATCTGACTTGGTAGTAATGCGCGTTTGCTGCCCTAGATCTGTTCTGAGATGATCTGACCTTGGTGCTGTTCTACCCATTCAGAATCAGAATCACTTTATTGCCAGTGTGTGAAACAAACTAGAATTGATTGTGGTTCGGTGCCAAGCATAAAACACAGGACAATACCATAACAGGCAACACAATAGCAACTGATAGTGCAAACAGCCTCAATCAGGTCTTCCCAAAGAACTGTCAGTCCTGCCATGACCACCTGCTTTGAGGTTTCTGACAATGACCATGTCAGGCCTCAGCGATGATGGCAAAACCATAACAGACAGCACAACAGTTAATAGGACAATAGTGCAAATAGCCACAAGCAATTGGCAATTAGTGCAAATGTCAATCAAACTGAAGTAAGTGTGAAGATATGAACAAACTCAATAACTATCAACAGAACAAGGAGAGCAGGAAGGACCATTTAATGGATGTTGTGCAGGGACAGCTAGAGTATTACACCAGAGTGAGTTTTATTGAGAAGCTGGATAGCTACAGGAAAGAAGCTACGGAGATGATATGCAGTCCTGGTGATGGACTGGCAGCGTCTCCCTGATAGCAGTTTGGTGAATAGATGACTGCCAGGGTGATAGTGTGCATCTAATTGCTCTGTGAAAATCCTCCAAATCAAGGAATTTAATAAGCAGCAAAACTTATTAGCTAACAACCCAATCATTAGTTTGGAATTCTGCATGTTTTCTGTGTCTTTTTGAATCCATGATTAAAATTGACATTTGGGCCTAAAGCTGCCATTTGTGTAAATGACAAGTTGAAAGCCATCTGCTGTCTCACATAGATAATTAAAGTTCTCATGGCAGTGTCCTTACCCAATGTTGTTCAAACAAATTATCTGCTCAGCTTTGTTTTGCACGGTATACCAAACTTTGCAATTCACACACTGAGCACTGTAGCTTCCGACACCAAGAATGAAACAACAAAAGAACTTCACTTGTGGTGAAATGCTGCAAGATATCCTGATGTCATGTCCTTTTCATTCTGCTATAAAAATGTACTCACTGCCACTGTATTCCAAAGCAATATTCTAAAAGTATACAGGAAATGTTATAGAACAAACAACATGCTAAGAACACTATTGAAATCTTCAGCAAGATTTGTTACTTTAAACTGTGATTTTATATACATAGCATGATGCCTATAGAAAATATGATCAATTATAATTGTCTCCTGCAAGTTGCACCAGGGTGTAAATATTGCAATGATGTATATATGTATAATTGTTATTTAGGCAGGTAGTCAGTGCATGTTTAAAACATTGGTTTCAAATCTTTAATATAAATTGTATTGGCAAATTAATCTAGTATTATGACATGATTTCTATGGATTGCATTATTTTCTAAAAGAAACACAATGTCTGTAATGGCACCTTGTAAATAATTGTAATGTCAGATCATTGAGAGCTCCCTTAGAGTTCAGTGATCAGTTGAGATATCAATCAGATATTTCAAGATTTTATGGCAATTCGTATCTGACCTTCCTAAACTTGAAATGTAACGTAGCGGTTGTTCATTGATGTACACTCCACACGTTTGAGTACACAATTGGTGAAATGTATGCTTTATGCAGGGGTTCCCAACTGAGGTCTATGGAGCCACTTGCTTGATAGGATTGGTCCATGGCATAACAAAGGTTGGGAACCCTGGCTTTATACTGCTTTGTGTCTTTAAATGAGATAATTGAACACCAACATCATTGAAAAACATGAACAGTCGAAGTTTTTGAAAAGGTACTATGTTTATCTTAAGACAGATTGTGGCTCAAGTGATGTGAGGCACTGTGCTGGATATAATCTGTAACACATTCTTTCCTCCGACTTTAAAATTTCATTTAGGGCAGAGGCTAACACACCCTCCAGCAGTTAGAAGTGGGGCTTAACAAGTTTAAAATTGGAGTTAGTTGAGCCATTGTCTCAATTATGCCCTTTTATCGTTTTTATTTATTCTGTATTTTTTTCTAGTGGCCTGATTTAGATGTCAAAAGAACCCCAACTGGCATAGATTAATGTTGCTGTGACTTATTGCAACTAGTGGGGTGCTGGTTTGTTGGGCTTTCCTGCTTTCTCCACCACCAGGCGGGATGAGTCTCCGCGTGACAAGTATTCTCGCAGCCGAATGCTTGGAGTTTGCTTTGCAGCTGAAGTAACAAGTCATCAGCTGGATGCTGGTAATTATAGCACATTAACGCACGGCTGCTAAATCTTAAAGGCTCAAAGATCAGGTCTTTCATAGTACCTGCTGCTCACTAGAGATTTTTAATACTCTGTTCTACAGGTTTTAATTTCACAATTGCATCCATTGTTGATAATGTCACTGGTCAGGTGTATGTTGCCAAATCATTGTCACTCCCTTTTTTTTGCATACTTTTAATATGTTATACCATTCATGCAAGAATACAGCATGAATGGCATGAATTCTTGTGATTTTCGTTACAGAATTACCAAGAAAGACAACTGAAGGAAGTAAATCCAAAAAGAATCTGCACTCTTTTTCGGTGTTGAGTTGTTTGTAGTTCTCCTAATCTCCAGTAGATGCCACAGTTATTGCATATTGCAAAACATGTAATGTAAGCATAATATGAATACTTTTACAATAAAAACATTTATGCCTGAATCAGCTCTAATTGTCAATTCCTATGTGTTCTCTGCAAAAGGTATTTGCGTGCAGTTCAAAATGAGTCTAAGTGACCCTGAATCTAATGTTCTCAGTCTTAGTTAAACTATATGACATAGGAGCAGAATTAGGCCATTCAGCCCACGTCTGCTCCGCCATTCCATCATGGCTGATCCCGCATCCCACTTAACCCTACACACCTGCCTTCTCGCCATATTCTTTGATGCCCTGACTGATAGGAAACTATCAACTTCCACCTCACGTATACCCACCAACATGGCCTCCACCACAGTCTACAGCAGAGCATTCCACAGATTCACTACTCTCTGGCTAAAAGAAATTCCTCCTTACCCCTGTTTTTAAAGGGTCACCCCTCAACTTTGAAGCTGTGCCCCCTAGTTCTAGATATCCCCACCATTGGGAACATCCTCTCCACATCCAGCCTATCCACTCCTTCCAACATTTGGTAGGCTTCAATGAGGTCCCCATGCATTCTTCAAAATCCAGTGAGTACAGACTCAAAGCTGCCAGATGTTTCTCGTATGTCAACCTCTTCATTCCCGGAATCATTCTCGTGAACCTCCTCTGAACTGTCTCCAATGACAACACATCCTTTCTGAGATATGGGGTCCAAAAAGTTACTGTCAATTTATGTGCTTTGAATTCAGTGTTATCTATTGAATCGCTTTAGTGATCTGCCAAAACACAAGGCATCCACTGCAACTTCCTCCTGTTTCCA
Organism: Hemitrygon akajei; assembly: GCF_048418815.1. Lineage (NCBI taxonomy): Eukaryota > Metazoa > Chordata > Chondrichthyes > Myliobatiformes > Dasyatidae > Hemitrygon > Hemitrygon akajei. Next base: position 58,918,053 of record NC_133146.1, read on the forward strand.
TCATTTCACAATCCAGTCGCCATCCTTGATACAGTTGGAAGATGGCAATCTTTGCTCATTTATTTAATTTGCTTTTCAACGACACTGTGCAGAATAGGCCTGGTGAGCCGTGCTGCTGAGTAACCCACCGATTTAACCCCAGCCTGATCACGGCACAACTTACAATGAACAATTAACCCACCAACTAGTACATCTTTGGACTGTGGGAGGAAACCAGAGAACAGGGAAAAACCCATGCATTCCATGAGGAGGATACACATGGAATGATGTGTATCCTCATCCCAGAGGATGCTGGGATTGAATTCTGAGCTCTGACACCCAGACCTGTAATATCATCATGCTAACCACTAAGCTACCAAGGCAACCTATAATATAACTGAGGAGAGGCAACTAAGTCTTAGAAGTCCTTTATCGCATTCACTCAACACTTGTTACAGTTTACAGTCAGTGCCATTTTGCACAGCTCTGTCCCTCTTGCCTCCATGCCAAAAACATAGGTGACAGAAGATTAAAGAAGGATTTAGTTCAAAATTAAATGAAAATTGTTGGCTACACATTATTTACACGAAGCCCTATTAACCCAGGTCACCATGACAGAATCCAACTCCCGAACTTTGGAAACAATTAACAAAACATTGCTCAGAGACTATTAAGAGGCAACAAAGCAGCAAATCATCATTTGAAGTCTGGAGTTTTACCACATATCGAACTTCCAGACTCTACGCACTGAATACAATACTCAAAATAACACATTGGTCTTACCCTGGAAAATTTCAGTCTTGCCCAAATCATCTTCTATCTGATTTCAGTGCAGATCTGCTGTTGAATATTAAAAATGATGCATATATGCCTTCATGAAGCTTCTGTCCATTTCAAAAATATGTTAGAGCTCATATCAAAGTTCAAAGTAAATTTATTATCAAAATATACATATGTCACCATATATCACCTCTGAGATTCAGTTTTCTGAGGGCATTCACAGTAGATACAAAGAAACACAATATAATCAATGGAAAACTACACACAACAACCGAAGTTCAAAGTAAATTTTATTATCAAAGCACATAAATGTCACCGTGAACAACCCTGAGATTTGTTTTCTTGCAGGCATGCTCAATGCATTTATAGAACAGTAACTATAATAGGATCAATGGAAGATCAACCAGAGAGCAGAAGACAACAAACTCTGCAAATGAAAATATAAATAAATAGCAATAAGTAATGGGAACACAAGATTAAGAGTCCTTGGAATTGAGTCCATCAGTTGTGGGAACATTTCAATGACGGTGCAAGTGAAGTTCAGTGTAGTTAACTCCTTTTGGTCACAAGCCTGATGGTCGAGGGGTAGTAACTGTTTCTGAACCTGCTGGTGTGAGCCCTGAGGCTCTTGTACCTTCTTCCCGATGGCAACAGCAAGAAGAGATCATGACCTAAGAGGTGGGGATCTCTGATGATGGATGCTTCTTTCCTACAACGTTATGTCATGCAGATATGCTCAATAGTTGGAAGCACTTTACCCATGATGGACTGGGCCATATCCACTACTTTTTGTAAGATTTTCTGTTCAAAGGCATTGTTGCTTCCAGGCCAGGCTGTATGGGATGAACCACTTTCCCCCCCCCCCTAAATCCCAAGGATGCACTAGTTGGTTAATTGGCTGCTGTGAGTTTCAGCTTAGGGATGGTAGCGGGATATGTTGCTGGCATGTGGGAACAATAAGTAGCAGGAATACAGAGACAGAAGAAAAGGGGGAAATGGGAATCAGGGGATTACTCTGGACCATACATTGACCTGATGGACAGAATGGCCATCTGTGTTATACTTAGAAAGTTAAAAGGAAGAAATTTTACAAGTTCCTGTACAAGCATTTTAAAAGCCAGCAGCACGATGGGCTTCATTGCTATGAGGGTTGGTGAACCACTCTGGGGACGCCAGCCTTGTGGAGTTTGATCTCTGGATCTAAGGAAGAATACGCCTTTGTTGGAAGCTGTGTAACAGATTTCTGGGGTGAGTATTTTGTCCTTCAGGGAGAAATTGAGTCAGAATGGTCTCTGTTCCCTGGAAGCCATCATTGAAACATCTGAAGAATTGACTGGCAATGTTTAAAGTGTTCCTTTTAGCTGGAAAGTCTAAAATCAGAATACTGACTTTTCAGATCACACATAGAAAATGGAGGGAAATGAACAGTCGATGTCTCAGCCTGAAATGTCAACTCCTGCTTTGATGCTGTCTGACCTGGCCTGAATATTTTATGTGTGTTGCTCAAGATTCCCAATATCAGCAGAATCTCTTGTTTCACACATAGGAAATGTTAATTTGTCAGGAAGGATATTAAAACAGCAATATTTTTAATAGAAGTCAGAGACACAGTATGAGGGGTCAGTTATGTGGGAATTTTTCTCTATTAAAGCTTGTGGGCTTTCTCTGCCAGAGGACTGCAACTTCTCAGTTTAATGGGACAGAAGATGCAGCTGGATCAGGGGCAAGGCAATGGGTCACCAGGATCTTTCTGAATGGCACAGTAGCGGTAGGGATTATATGGCTTCATCTTGATTCATTTTCTGTTGTTGTCCAGGCTGAGGTATACGTCAATGTTGGAGTAGGACTTCTTCCTGAGGTTCAGCAGAGATTTACTAACAGCAGATTGCCTCCGGTTTAGTACAAAGTGAGTGGTGGAGTGAAGATACTTCTCTACCAAAGGAGGTGTAAGACTCCTTATCAGGGTCACCCGAATCCATGGGAGCAGGTGGTGGACAGTCGTATGAGCAGCTGGTGCATAGCACAAGTCCTGATTATGTGACCATTGACACCAGGTAGACGATCTCTGAAGATTAGTAATTGTGGCTGGGGTCACCCATATCGTAAAGACACTGTCCAGAAGAAAGCAATGGCAAGCCACTTTTGTAGAACTGGCCAAGAACAGTCATGGTAAAGACCATGGTTGTCCATGTCATAGGACACAGCAGAGAATAAATGAACAAATACAACAAAGAACACAGACACACACAAGATTCTGCAGATGCTTGGAGTCCAGAGCAACTCACACACAACGCTGGAGAATCTCAGCAGGTCAGACAGCATGTATGGAGAGGAATAAAGAGTTGGGATTTTGGGCCGAGACCCTGTGTTAGGACTGCAAAGAACACAGCATGAACTTGTTGGAAGTGTTTTGTGAAAACACTGCTTTGGGATGATACCACGTGGAAGGCCCACGTTTATTTCTCATCTACAAACCACGAGCATGGACCTTCATCATAAATTGTAGCAATCATGAGGCCAACGACTCTTTCATTTCAAATAATGGTGTAATGATGCAGCTCTATAAAACTCTAGTTAGGCCACACTTGGAGTACTGTGTCCAGTTCTGGTCACCTCACTATAGGAAGGATGTGGAAGCATTGGAAAGGGTACAGAGGAGATTTACCAGGATGCTGCCTGGTTTAGAGAGTATGGATTATGATCAGAGATTAAGGGAGCTAGGGCTTTACTCTTTGGAGAGAAGGAGGATGAGAGGAGACATGATAGAGATGTACAAGATATTAAGAGGAATAGATAGAGTGGATAGCCAGCACCTTTTCCCCAGGGCACCACTGCTCAGTACACGAGGACATGGCTTTAAGGTAAGGGGAGGGAAGTTCAAGGGGGATATTAGAGGAAGGTTTTTCACTCAGAGAGTGGTTGGTGCGCGGAATGCACTGTCTGAGTGAGTGGTGGAGGCAGATACACTAATGAAGTTTTAGAGACTACTAGACAGGTATATGGAGAATTTAAGGTGGGGGGGGGTTATATGGGAGGTAGGGTTTGAGGGTCAGCACAACATTGTGGGCCAAAGGGCCTGTAATGTGCTGTACTATTCTATGTTCTATGCTGGTGAAGGACTCAAGGTTTTAGTCCAATGAAGATGAAGGGATAATGGAAGATATTCAGGTGTGGGCTCACACAGAAGGAGTCCTGAAGTTACGGCAGGTCTAACTTCTACACAGTGGACATTAATCCTGTGTTTCTCAGAATAAACTTAGGTCAATGCCCTACTCTTGGAGTGCTTGGAATTGGAGAGGGAATGTTGAGCTCAGTTCTGGTGTACTGATCAAGCGTTCTGGTTTTGATACCAATTAGAAAAATTCTAATCACAGTAGCATAGCGGTTAGTGCAACGCTATTACAGCTCGGGGTGTCTGGAGTTCGGAGTTCAAATCCGGTGCTTCTGTACGTCCTCCCCACGGAGTGTGTGGTTTTCCTTGTGTGCTCCAGTTTCCCCCTACAGTCCAAAGACGTAGTAGGTAGGTTAATTGATGATTGCAAATTGTCCCATCATTAGGTCAGGGTTAATCAGGTTTGCTGGAGCATCGTGGCTTGAAGGGATGGAAGGGCCTACATTGCACGGTGTCTCCAAATAAATAAATACAAGGAGCAGTCAACTGGTAACTTCAGCCTATGAATTATAAGTGATTCACCCTATGAGAACATGATGCATTGCTTTAGTGTCTGGATGGGAACCAAATTACCCTGAAAGCTCTTTGTTCCTCTTATGCCACTGTCAAAGAAGGGACTATAATTGATTGTTAAGTTTTTGATATTTTGACTGGTCAATCCTGTCCAAATCCCACTTAAACAAGAGCAAGATGAGTCAGAGATAAAGAATCAACAGGACAGAGAACAGAGGAGTATTGTTCACTCTGTTCCAGCTGTCTCGTTGCTAGTAGAGGTTTTCTCAGTGTGTTTATTCGTAGATGTGGGGATGGTTCTGAAGCAAAATAAGAAATGGCAGTCCATGTTTCAGGGCTTTTCCACAACGTTGCAAGTTTACTGAATATTGGGAATGGAGAACCTAAGTTATGAGGAAAGATTGAATAGGTGTGGACTTCTTTCCATGGACCGTAGAAGATTGAGGGGAGATTTGATAGAGGTATACAAAATTGTGAGGGGTATAGATAGGGTAAATACATGAAGGTTTATTTCCACTGAGGTTGGGTGGGACAAGAACCAGTGGTCATGGGTTAAGAGTGAAAGGTGAAAAGTTTAAGGAGAACATGAGGGGAAACTTTTTCACTTAAAGGTCATGAGATTGTGGAACAAGCTGCCAATGCAAGTGGTGCATGCGAGCTCAGTTTTCATGTTTAAGAGAAGTTTGGATAATTGCATGGATGGTAGGGGTATGAGGGGCTCTGGTCCCAGTGCAGGTTGAGGGGAGTAGGCATTTTAACTGGTTTGGCACAGACTAGATGGGACAAGGGGCTAATTTCTGTGCTTTTCAATGACTCTAATGCAGACAAGAGAGCTTCTTACAGGCTTGAGCCCAGGGCCTTCAACAGCAGGGAATCCAGCAGAGATCAGTGTCCACAATATATTACAGATACTGCAGTATGACTCCGTGACGGAAACTGTCACTAACAAAATTCTGCTGTCAAAAGGAAACCAGCTTCCTTTTAGTTCTTTCGTGCTCTCCCCTCGTTCTCTGCATCTGTTGTTATAGAATCATAGAACAGTACAGTACAGAAATACACCCTTTGACCCAACTTCTTCATGCCAACCAATGTTCCCACTTAAGCTCGTGCCATTTGCCCACATGTGGCCCATATCCCTCCAAACCAGGAGCTCTCAACCTCGGGTCCATGTGTTAATGGTATTGGTCCATGGCATAAAATAGTTTGGGAACCCCTGCTTTAAACTTTTTCTATCCCAATAGTTAGCTAAAGCTCTTTTAAATGCCGTTGTTATACCAGCCTCAATTACTCTCCCTGGCAGCTCATTCCTCATAATGCACCAACCTCTACATGAAGAAGTTATACCTCAGGTCCCTTTTAAATTGTTAATCTCGCACCTTAAAACTATGCCCTCTAGTGTTTAGTTCCATTTCCTTAGACTCTGTGAATTCATCCTATCTCTGCCCCTTGTGATTTTATGCACCAGTGTACAGTTGCCCTCAGTCTCCTATATTCCAAGGGATAAAGGCCCAGCCTGCCCAACCTTTCCATAACTCAGGCCACTGAATCCTGGCAACATTCTCTTCTCTGTGCTTTTCCCATCTTGATGACATTTTGCCTATAACAGGGTGATCGAAACTGAACATAATACTCAAGTGTAGCCTCACTAGTGTCTTACACATCTCGCATCATAAACTATTTCTAATTGCTTCCTGTTCTGATGAAAAGGCCACTTGAAATTTCCTACATTAGCAAATGCCAGATCCACACAGAAGCTCAGGCTTCTGGAAAGTGGAAAGAGAAACAGAGTTAACAAAAACTTTCAAACTTGCATTGCTAACTACATTTCCCCCTCCAGATGCTGCCTAATTGCTGACTATTTCCAAAACGACAGCTAAGGGCAACTCCTTTGCTTGCATCTTCGGAAACAGCTCTATATCCAACTTTAATATCTCTATTTTTCCCTTTCAGGGTTCTTTTGAAGACCCTGCCCTGGAGTTACACGCTGACTACAGTTCTTTGTGGGAATGGGACCCGTTCTCGGGATTTAATGACTGGCTGTTATTCGGCTCGCCAAAGGCATGACCTAAAATCTTCGCTCACCTTTGGAGGTGCAAGATTTCATGGCTCTGGAGATGGGGGGATTGAAGGTCGGTGTCCAGGTGGGAGATTGATGTGTTGTGGGAGATGGAAGATCTAAGGCTGTGTGCCCAGAGACCCGAGATCTTTGAGCACAGAGCTCAGAAAAAGTTACGCAACAGACTTTAAACATCATAAACCAGCGAGTTGTTGGTTATGTCTCCCCGCTCACTCTGAAACGGAGACTCCTCTTTCTCCCTTATCAGGGAGAGAGACAGAGCCTGTGGTATGTCGAATACTGGGTGAATGAGTAGTCTTTGTACTGCAAGTCTGTATCTTTGCTGTTGCTTTGCTCACACTTGAGTGCTCGGTGGTGGGTGCCGATGGGGTGGGAGATCGTTGCTTGCTGCAGCTTACACACGGGAGGGAGGGGAGCCGGGGGGGACTTTGGGGTTCTAACATTTAACTGTCATTCATTCTTTGGGGCACTCCTTTGTTTTTGTGGATAGTTGAGAAGAAAAAGCATTTCAGGATGTATATTGTGTACATTTCTCTGACATTTAGTGTACCTTTGAAACCTTTGACTGTTCCAGTTTTACTACAGAATTCTACCATGCATTCTTTCTGCTGCATTTTAGTTATTTATTGGGGAAATTGTTTCTGGTTTATTTTCCAAGTTCAAAATTCAAAGTAAATGCTATTACTGAAGTACATAAATGACACCATATACAACCCAGAGGCTCCTTCTCGTGTGGGCATACTCAATAAATCTACAGAATAATACCCATAGCAGAATAAATGAAAGGTCACCCAACCAGGGCATTCAACCAGAGGGCAGAAGACAACAAAGTGTGCAAATACAAAAAGAGTGAGTGAGGCCTCCGTTGGTCAGGGTTGACCATGGATGTGGCATTTAGCTGTCTAGATTCTCAAGCGTGGGCAGTACAATATGGGGAGAAAGCTGTTGCCCATGTAGTAGGCTCCCCCTCTCCACGCATCTGATGAACCCAAAGGCAGAGACCCATACAGTTTGGTACCAGCAGCGTCACAGGAGTTGCCAGGCAGCATTGAACTCCACGTAGGACTGCGTTAGGGACTCCTGCTCTCTACTTCTCTCTCAGGGATTACTCCTGAAGCCTTCCCCATCAGTGGGTAAAGCCGCAGGGCAGCAGAGATTTGAGATCAGAGTTTTCCTGCTCCTAGATGAGCTGCTAACCATGGCTGATGAGCCCCATCTGCCTGAAGTGAATGCTTTTAAGGCGCCAGTAACCCTCCTTTGCCCCTTCTCCTATCAGTAGAAATGGTTCTGACAGGCTTAGCAGCTGAGCCACATGTGAAGGCCAAGAGCTGGACATGGCTGCCAAAGGCTATTTGAGGTGCATGCCATTGGAAGCATTTAATAGGTAGTGGGAGCTTGTCCTTATTACCATCCCGACTATAAGAACCTGAAGGAACCAATATAAGAAGAATAAACAATAAGTAAATAAGCAATAAATACTGAGAACATAAGGTGAAGTATCCTTGAAAGTCAGTCTATTGGTTGTAGGAGCATTCAGTGATGGGGTGAGTGAAGTTGAGTGAAGTTATCCCCTTTGACTCAAGACCCTGATGGTTGAGGGGTGGTAATTGTTCCTGAACCTGGTGGTGCGAGTCCCAGGGCTTCTGTATCTTCTTCCTGATGGCAGCTGTGAAAAGAGAGCACGTGCTGGGTAGTGGGTGTCTCTGATGGTGGATGCTGCTTCCCTGTAAGTGTGTTTCATGTAGATGTGCTCAATCATTGGGAGTGCTTTGCCGGTGATAGACTGGGTCAAATCCAGTTTTACTTAAGAATTGTATGAAGTATTGTTTCTCCTGCATTTTAGTAAATTGTTAGGAAAGCATCTCCTGAATTATTTTCTGGATTGATTTGCAACTATTTCAGAGTCATGGAGTATTATAGCATGAAACAGGCCCTTTGGTCCAACTCACCCATACTGAACAAATTGTTTACCACAGCCAGCTCATCTCATTTGCCTGTGTTTGGCCCATTTCCTTTCCTACACATCTGCCTGTTTAAATGTTAAAACATTCTAACATTCATGTTCCTTTAGATTTGAATTGCCTGACAAGTGAAAATGTATATTTACTGCTGCCTTATCATTTAATTACAGGCCTCAATTAGTTTGTCCTCAGCCTCCTCTGAAGAGTCCCACCTTATTTAGGAGGAGGTTATGAGAATCTATTAATTCCTGGAGGCTCAAAATAGAGAACCTTGTCATAGCACTTTCTCTAACAATAAATTTCACACCATATAAAACCTGCCTCTGATTATGACATGCAGCAAAGTCTCTCGAATAATGTAGACATTTGTCTCCTGCAGAACCAAGCCAATCTTGTGAGGGTCCGACGTTGCAGGTAGCTTCTTTCCTTAGTTCATCAACTCTAGTGTTGGAGTTTTTATTGAAAGAACTTTTACACCATGATGTCCCCATACAAAGGAAGGCATCAGCTGCTCGGCCATTTCAGAATTAAACTTACCAGCAACAAACCTGTCAAGCTGTCCATCAGAGAATCTGATCTTTGAATTGCAATTACAGAGGGTCCGCTGTCAAAACCAAGTCCCAAAGTACAACCAACAAATGGGAATTGTGCCTTTCGGATTCCCCAAGTTCCACCACTGAATAATTCAACAGCTAATACCAGTTCATTCCATTAATTTATCAAATTCTCCCCATCATCAAGGACATCTTCAAAAGGCACTACCTCAAGAAGACTACATCATCATTAAGGACCCTCACCACCTAGGACATGGCTTCTTCTCATTACTATCATCAAGGAAGAGATACAAGACTCACACTCAACATTTTAGGAACAGCTCCTTCCCCTCCGTCATCAGATTTCTGAACAGACAATGAACCCATGAACCCTACTTGACTACTCCTTTTCTGCACTGTTTATTCATCTATTTATCTATCTACATATTTATTATTGAAACTTACAGATTTTTTATGTCTTGCATTGTACTGCTGCTACAAAAGAAGCAAAATTCCTGACATACGTCAGTGATAATAAACCTGATTCTGCAATACCATCAACGCACAAGGACAAATCTGAGGCCCTGTAACTTCCATCATCTCTGGAAACATTGGACAACAGGGGTGTACATTTAACTGTTGGACAGAAAGTCAGTGGCCGTTCTGGGACATAGCAAAACAACAGATCTCTTCTGCTGAGTGTGTAACTGACACAGACTCATTCCTCTACCTCCTTTGGATAACATTAGCCATTAGAAATGCTCGTTTTCACAAAGGGAGCTATATTTTAGAATAACTTCTTAGAGCATGGAAGAGCCAAGGCTCCTGCGTTGAAAGATTTCTCTCCAATTTTATTTTGAAAGCTCACAATGCATGGGTTATGCTGGATGTAATAGTCTTACAACAGAGACTTAAAACAAAATTATGAAAGATCCCCCTCCCCCATTTGCAAAAGCTCTATCTTTCCTGACTAATGCTTCTGAATGTTAGCATAATTTTAAAACAGTAATTAGCAGTAAAGACGCTATCAGAAACCACCATATTTGAGTAAAATCAACATTGGAGCATTTAGATTTCCTCTCGGTTTTAGTTCAAGTAGTTCTTGTGCCAAAAATCACAAGTCTGCTTAAAAGGTTATCCTCGCCGGTACTAAACACTATCAGACAAGACAGGCTGCTGTTTGCAAGCCAGCTGAATGAGCTTTAACATTTCCAGTGTGCTAATTATACTGAGACAAAATGTTTTTGAGTCTGGGAGGAAGAAACTTTCTCTCCATGAATGCATCAACTATTTTTTAAGTATAATCTGCTATTGATATTTTACAATATTAGTGAAAAGCCATTGCTTTGCTGTTTCATCTAAACCCCTGATCTCTGGAATTTTATTGCTGTATCTTTCCATACCTAACTAACCATGTCTCCTAATTTAAGACAACTTTAAACCATGGTATCATATTATCAAGCTTTTAGTCACATATCCCAAAGTTTGGAACACCTGTACAGCAAAGATATGTACACCAGGATGTTCTTTATTGATTGTAGCTCAGCATTTAACATCATCATCCTCTCAAAACTAATTAGTAAATTCCAAGACCTGGGTCTCAATACCACCTTGTGCAATTGGATCCCGGATTTCCTCACTTGTAGACCCCAGTCAGTTCAGATTGACAAAAACATCTCCCCCACAATCTCCACTGGCACAGCAGCACCACAGGAACGTGTACTTAGTCCCCTGCTCTACTCGCTTTTCACCTGTGACTGTGTGGCTAAGTACAGCTCCAACACTACATACAAGTTTGCTGACAATACTACTGTTGTGGGCTGTATCAAAGAGGGTGATGCATCAGCATACAGGAGGGAAATTGAAAACTTGGCCAAGTGGTGTAATAGCAACAAGCTCTTACTCAATGTCAATAACCAAGGAACTGATTGTAGACTTCAGGAGAAGCATACCAATTGGATTACCCAATTGGCCATTGGAGGATTACAGGTGGAGCTTGTCAATAACTTTACATTCCTAGGTGTCACTCTCTTTAACAACAGCTAAACCACTGACTCGCTTTTAACAATGAAGAATGAGGCCATTTCACTCATCAAATTCATGCAACTTCCTTGGGAAGAAACCACTTTATTTCTGTTTTTCCTTTCCTCATTCTCCTCTGCCTCTCAACTTGTCCTCTTGCAAATTTGCCAACTGAGGTTCTTTTTGCCATTTTCCTACACTAAGGTGTAATCCACCATGGTCAGTTAACACTTCAGTTATTCCAGAGCAAGGATTCCCAACCTGGGACTCAAGGATTCCTCAGTTAATAGTTGGGCATGGAAAAGGTAGGGAACCCCTATTCCCAGAAGGAAGGGTCTCGACCCAAATTGTCAACTCTCTTTTTCTCTCCACAGCAGCTGCCTGATCTGCTGAGTTCTTTGCTAATCGATTGGTTAACTAAGACTCACCAGCCCCACTTATTACATGGATTCATGGAAGGCATATCCATGGTGGCGAATCTGTTGAATTCATTGCCTCAGACAGCTGTAGAGGCCAAGACATTGGGTGTATTTGCAGTGGAGGTTGCCAAGTTCTTGATTAGTCAAGTTATCAAAGGTTGCAGGGAGAAGGCAGGAGAATGGGGTTGAAAAGGATAATAAATCAGCCATGATGGAATGGCGGACCAGACTTGTGAGCATAATGGCCGAGCTCTGTTCTTGTGTCTTACGTTGCGTTGAGTTCCTCGCTGCAGCTTGTGGTACATTGGGCAGCAACCTTGCCATTTCTTTTAACATTTGTCTGTTTTTTAGCTCGATGCTCAACCCAGCATGGATGGAAAGCATGCAAGGGGCTGACCAGGACCACTCTTCTCAAATTTAGGTGCAGATGCCACCATACCACTGGGCGGCTTATGGTTTTATGGTCAATTTGGAGATGTTCTCTCAGCACCTAAAATAGGTGACAGCCAAAAATTTTGCTCCTATATCTGTCATTATTCTTCCTGTCCAATAAATTAAAGTTAAGCAAAATTTGTAAGAAAATGCACACCAAGAAAAATTGCAACTGAATGGCTGACCCCGGGCTGATGAATCATAATCACAAACAATAACACCTCAAGATTCTAAAAAGTCAGTGAAGTGCTTTTAACTTCCAATATGAAACCACTGCGCTGAGGAGGGGTCAGGAAAATAATTATGATTTCCTGTTATCAAATGTCTTTCTACCATTATTACAAAATGCAGTGATCAAACTTATCTTAGCCACAGCTACAGAGAGCTTTTGCAGGTAAGCTGTTGCTACTAATCATGATTCTGTCATTTGACTTCCTCCGGCTTCAGAACACATTAGTCACATATACAGTATCTAATGGAAGGTAAAGACTTTCCAGGAGGAAATGGATTCTGCCTCCTTTTACTAAATGGTTTATTATTTCGGGAGTTGAAATAGGAGCACTTAGACAGGAGAAAAAAGAGAAATAAAGCAATATGGATTAAGGACAGAAATTTTGAAAGAGCTGACAATGGATGGAAAGGTGCGATCAGCGTTGGGATGAGACAAATGTTGGTAAATTATCATCTTAAAAGGAAAAAGGCAAGGGAGATAGTAAAAAGGTATGAGTGTGCTTTTGGTGAGACAGGATGGGCTTTAAAGTTCAAAGTAAATTGATTATCATAGTACATATATGTCACCATATACAACACCAAGATTGATTTTCTTGTGGTTATACTCAATATATCCATCTGGAATAAAACCATAATGGAATCAATGAAAGACTGCGTCAACTGTTCAAGGAAGAGGCTGAGGGCCCTCTAGAACCTCCTGACTTGGGCTGGAGGGTCTCCAGACTGAAACATTGACTCCATTTCAACGCACATAAAATGCTAGAGGAATTCAGTAGATCAAACAGGATCTGTGAAGGGAAATAAACAGTCAACTTTTTGGGCTGAGACTCTTGATCAGGACTGGAAAGGAAATCATCAGAAGCCAGAATAAAATGGTGGTGTTGCCTATTTAATATTTTAGTAATATTTGAATAATTTTGTATATGCATTGTTTGATTAAGCATTCTTGTTCATTTAAGTAATTAATTATGGGTTATATGTAAAATACGCTAATTGCATTTGTTGTCACCCTACCATGTGATATGTGCACACCTTGCTTAAAGTAAACTGGAAGTTACACCTGCATTCCTGGACTCCCATGTCTTTCGTTGAATTAATTTAGTGTTTTGAAATTACAAAAGGTAACAGGTAGGAGGCGGGAGAGGAGCAGAATTTGGCAGATGGTAGGTGAATCTAAGTGAGAAGATGGGAAAGAGGGAAAAATGATACAATGTGAGAAGCCTGACCTAATAAATATTCCCAGCACTTTCAGATCATATTAAAAAGATAACAAGCTTAAAATTCCTCCAAATTTGTGCCCAGTTTTCTCATTCCCAACCAACTCCATCAAACTGAGTAAGTAAATTGCAAACTTGTAAACATATAGTGAAATTTTGAACAGAGATCATGATGACGCATCATGATCATTTATCCAGGAGTCCCCAACTTAATACAACTGCCCACCTAACCTGGATGAATCCACCAACATTCAGATGAGAGAGTTTCCCAAACAGCCTTGTTCATGGGATGATTCAATGTCATGCCCCGATGCTCAACAGCTGGAAAAATTATATATTTCTGCTCTTTTAGTTGTAACTGTTCAAGCTTTTTATCAAAAAAATTACTTAATGGAGACAGCTCTGTATTTTCTGTCCTTTTGGTATATCTTTATTGTATAAGCATGGCAGATTTAGAGTTGAAAATCCTCTTCATTTGTGTGTACTGTAGCACCTTAAATTTTATGATCCAAAGAAGAAATACACATTTGTAAGCTCAACATTTCCTTGAACAATGCTTGTTTTTGCTGCATTACAAACACTTTAAATATGGCCACATCCTAACAAGATCAAGTGAATATCTGGGTTTAGCTTGATGCCTACTAAGCAGATACAGTACTATGCAAAAGTCTTAGGCATGTATATACAGCCAGGGTACCCAAGACTTTTGCACAATACTGTATTTGTCAACGTGGAGCAGAGAGTGAGTTTGTAAATCTGCTAGGAGCAAAGGATGCTGGAATGGCGAGGGTGAAGCACCATGGGAGGGGTATGGGGCAGGTGGCAGAGAAGGAGTGGCTGGGGTGTGGGGTGGTGCGGGTGCAGGCACATCCCGGCCTGAGACAACAGGCAAGGTGATTTGATTTGAAGCAATTGGTTTATTGAACATGACAGAATGTCTCTCTGGTGCTTCCCACTACTGCCCCTCTCCCTTGCCCTTTTCCCATCCATGATTCCCCTCTCCCTGCCCCTTCACATTCTCAGTCCACCACAGAGACCCATATCAGAGCCAGATTAGATTTCAACTAGATTCAACTTTATTGTCATTGTGCCGAGTACAGATACAAAGCCAAATGAAATGCAGTTATCATCTAACCAGAAATGCAAAGAATACTGTTATTTACAAAATAACTGTGAATAAAAAGTAAGTGCTACAGCACACAAATATAAAAGTACTGAAACAGTACAATATGGGTGCAATTCTGTTTAGTGCTGTGATGTGAGGTTCAGCAGGGTCACAGGCTCAGGGAAGAAGCTCTTCTTGTGCCTGCTGGTGCGGGAGCGGAGGCTCCTGTAGCGCCTACCGGATGGGAGGAGAGTAAAATTGATAATGCTTTGATAATGCTTGATAATCCTTGATAATGCTTTTTTCCCTGCCCAGGTAGCGTTTATGGTAGATGTTCTCAATGGTGGGCAATTAGGTGCGGATAATCCGCTGGGCAGTTTTCACCACACTCTGGAGTGCTTTGCGGTCCGATACGGGACAATTGTCATACCACACTGAGATGCAGTTGGTGAGTATGCTCTCAATGGTAAAAGTCTGTCAGTATCCTGGGACAGATGTGAGCTTCCTTGATGCTCCGCAGGAAATAAAGGTGCTGTTGTGCCTTTTTGATCAGGATGGAGGAGTTCAGGGACCAGGTGAGATCCTCGGAAATGTGGACACCAAGGAATTTGAAGCTTGATACATGGTCCACTACAGCTCCATTGATGTAGATGGGGACGCGAGTGTGGCTCCTAGCATGCCTGAAGTCCACAGTGATCTCCTTGGTCTTCTGGGTGTTAAGGGCCAGGTTGTTGTCGGCACACCACGCGGACAGGTGCTGGACCTTGTTCCTGTAGGCCGTCTCGTCATCCCCTCTGATCAGGCCAACCACCGTGGTGTCGTCTGTGAACTTGATTATGGAGTTACAACCATGTACAGGAACGCAGTCATAGGTGAAAAGCGAGCACAGAAGAGGGCTCAGCACACAGCCTTGAGGCACGCCGGTGTTCAGGGTGAGAGTGGAGGAGGAGAGGTTGTCTAACTTAACAGATTGGGGTCTGTTAGTCAAAAAGTCCAAGGTCCAATTCAGAGGGATGAGCTGATACCAAGCTGGCGAAGTTTGGCGATCAGCTTCGAGGGGGTCACAGTATTGAATGCCGAACAGCATGTCAATGAACAGCATTCTGAGGTAAGAGTTGGGGCTGTTCAGGTGGATCAGGGCAGAGTGAAGTGCCGTGGAGATGGCATCCTGTTGACCTGTTGGTGCGATAGGCAAATTGATGAGGGTCCAGGGTAGTGGGCAGACAGGATTTCAGATATGATAGAACCAGTCTCTCAAAGCACTTTGCAATAAAGGGGGTGAATGCAACTGGGCAGAAGTCATTCAGGCCTGTGGCAGTGGAATGCTTCGCATTGGCACCATGGTGGCAATCTTGATGTTTGTGGGGACAACTGCCTGGGCCAGAGACAGATTGAAAATGTCTGTGTCATCATTCGCATATGTCATGAAATTTGTTTTTTTTTGCGACAGCAGTACAGTACAATACGTAATACTACTACAGTACTGTACTGTACAAAAGTCTTACGCACCCTAGCTCTGTGTGTGTGTGTGACTAAGACTTTTGCATAGTACTGGATCTGAGTCAAAAATTTACAATTGACACCACAATGAAGCTGCAGTGTCAGAAAAGCACAAACACGGTATAATGCAACGTTGACAAGCACAAGGCACTTTGGAAGTAATTGCATGACAACGCGCCACAGACTTTGGCTCAATTGGTTTATTAGTTGGGGCTGGCTGGTAAAATTAAATCCTTGTCATTAGATACTTATCTAATATATTTGAAAGTATTTATAATAAAACTCTGAAGTTTCACTGCTGTGATTTAAATATATTGATGTACCATAAAGGATACAGTAGAACCAGAAAGAGTGCAGAAGAGATTCAGTAGGATGTTGTCTGGAATGGAGGACTTTACTTAGAAGAAGTGATTGGTAGGCTGGATTATTCACTCTGGAGAGCTGGAGGCTGAGGGGTGACCTTATAGAGTTTATAACATTATGAGAAGCACAAGACAGAATAGATATTGACAATCTTTATCCAAGGGTGGGTGTCACAATGTGCGCTGGTTATCGCGGAACTCAAGTGCGGAGACAGTAATGGGAGTTTATTCTTAGTGCACCTATAAGAACTTTGATGGCTTGGCTGAGCAACACTGCAAGGTGTTAACATTCTCAAAACTAGAAACCCGTGATTAGTGCTAATCGGACATCCACTTAAATAATACGAGTAACATGGAACCCCTGAGCCTATCAAAATAAGCTTAACAAGTTTAAACAGAATGCACTAGGAGACCTCATCACAAAGAGTGAGTCGCTCAGGAAAGCCACAAGCAACTCCAAACAATTTATAAAACTCATTAAACAACAATTAACCAATTCAGGTGCTCTAAAAACTGCAGGGCCCAATGCTCTCTGGCACCCCCCACAGGTACAAAGGGCTCATTACACGTAGGGGTATCCAAAACTAGAGGACATATGTTTAAGGTGAGAAGTCAAAAATTTAAAGGAGACCTGAGGAACAAGTTTTTCACAAGGGCTGGTGAACACTGTTCCTTCGAAGCTGTGCAGGCGCACGGCCACACAGTAACTGAAATGCCCCTATAGCCTTTGTTGTCATGCAGCTGGCATTTTCTTTTGTATAATATCAATATAATTTTGAAATCTATGTTCATGTAGTTGTGAAATTCCTTGTAATTAATTGTGTTGATAAATAAAATCCATAAATTTTCAAAATAATAGACATACCACAATCCTTACTTCGAAACATTTTAGAGCTTCAATGTATTTGCATTGCCAGTGTTTCAAGTTACAACACTATTACAAATTGCAACAATAAACACAGAATGGAAGTCAGTAGCTTGTTGTTCATAAACCGTCAGCTTGCTAAACACTGGCATCATCTAGTCAAAACATTTTACTTTTACCATTGTGCCTGTCAGTTGTTTTGACTGCCTGACATCATTTACTTGCGTTGTGAATTGTGGTGATGTTTGTTTGAAGTTCATATTACAAAAAGATATACAAAGTGCCACACAGATTTCAGACTATGTTAAAGTTTCCTGTTCAGAGCAATAGCTGCTCCATGCATCTGTAAAAAAGAGCTGGAGGGGACATTGGCGATGGATATACAGAACAAGCTGCAGAGGAAATTAGAGAGGTAGGGACAATCATTTCATTTTAAATAATTTTTATAGATACGAGGATAGGAAAAGAATAGAGGAATATGGGTCGAATACAGGAAAATGAAAATAGCATAGAGAGATGCATGGAAGAGTTGGATCAAATAGTCAATTATTGTGCTGTCTTGCTCTATGACTATGAGTCAATGAGTCTAAGTAATAAATCCATATTATAGCTTTATTTAGCATCAGCGATAAAAAGCCAGAAGAAAGTAACTAAATGGCTAGAAACATTCTACTGAGCTTCATTTAACATTTGTAATACTCATCTCTGTGCTAAACTGATACTGTGGCCTACAACAAGGCTCCTGAATCAGTTGCAATGTTACCTGGCTTCGTGTCTGTGACTCACTTCCGTGAACTTCAGTTCTGAATGTTATTTGCTTACTAGTACTGTTTGCACAAGTTGTTTTGTTTTTCTCTGCACTTTGTGTGTTTGATGGGTTTTTTTTTGCGTTAATGGGTTCTATTGGGTTTCTTTGTTTTGTTCCTGCCTGCAAGGGGACGAATCTCAAGGTTGTAGAAAGTATACATAATTCCCTCTGTTAGCCTCAGGTCACCCTTGGGCAAGGTGTAGCACCTGCTTAGCCCCCCGATCAGGGTCATGTGAGACATGGGAGCAGGTGGACGGTCGTATGAGCAGCCGGTGGATATCACAAGTCCTGGTTATGAGATCACTGACGCCAGGCAGACAATCTCTGAAGAGTATTGATAATGGCTGGGGTCACCATCTTGTAAAGACACTGCCCAGAAGAGGGCAATGACAAACGACCTCTTTGGAAAAATTTGCCAAGAACAATCATGGTCATGAGACCATAATCGCCTACGTCACATGACAGGGCACATAATGATGATAATGAGAGGCATGAACATTAGTCTGGACGCTGGGAGGGATCCCCTGTTTATCCTGTCGTCAGTAACACAAAATTCAGGAGGATTTTTTTCTCTGTTTGGAACTCAATATCACATCCAGCAAACGAGGCAAGCAGCAGAGAAGCCAATGATTCTTGAAAGCCAAATGAGCACTTCAGGAAAAAGGAATACAAGGTCATTTTGACACACTGAGATTATATCATTTGAATCTGATGCAACTTCTGTGGAGATTTTTAAAAATACCCACATTGATTGGTTGAGAGCATGCTCCGTTCCTCTGATGTAAACTTAATACATTTCAATAGCATGTATCACCTACAAATTGCACTGTAGAAACCCATTGTCAGCAACTCGAAAACCTCAGACCTCCATCACCTAGAAGAGAGGAGAACACATGGACCAGAATGCTCCCAGTTGCAAGTTGCCCTGCTTCCTGACTTGGAAAAATTACTTGTTTGATCATTATGTACTGTTTCGTATGACATGGCTGTTCATGGTCCTTGCCTTTAATTGTTCTTGGCAATTTTTTCTACAGAAATGCTTTGCCATTGCCTTCTTCTGGTCAGTGTCTTTACAAGATGGGTGACCTCAGTCATTATCAATGCTTTTCAGAGATTGTCTGCCTGGTGTCAGTGGTCGCATAACCAGGATCTGTGATATGCACTGGCTGCTCCCGTGGCTTCACGTGACCGTGATCGGGTGAGGGGGGGCTAAGCAGGTGCTACACCTTGCCCAAGGGTGACCCGCAGGCTAGCGGAGGGAAGAAGCTCCTTACACCTCCTTTGATAGAGACGTATATGTGGAATGCTCTGCCCCAGAAGGCAGTGGAGGCCAAGTCTCTGGATGCATTCAAGAGAGAGTTAGATAGAGCTCTTATAGATAGCGGGGTCAAGGGATATGGGGAGAGGGCAGGAATAGGGTACTGATTGTGTATGATCAGCCATGATCACAGCAAATGGCGGTGCTGGCTAGAAGGGCCGAATGGCCTACTCCTGCACCTATTGTCTATTGTCTATATCCATCCAGCCACTCAGAAAAATTATTGCTACTTCTTAATTGGTAGGTTTAAATCTCAGAACTCTCTCCTCAACAACACTTTCACCCCCATGGACTCTTACACCTGAATAAGGATACTTACTTTTGTTATTGCAATGGCTCTTAGAAATGTATGATAAATACTGCTCTTGTCAGCAGTGCTTAAATCCTCTGGATGTTCTTAAAAATTGCTGCCTTGCCTTTTTTTTTTGCACCTACTTCAAAACACATATTTCAACACCTAATAAAATGACAGCACCTTTTATTATAATAATAATAATAATAACACACACGCACACATCTTTGGAAAAGCGTAAACAGTCGATGTTTCAGGCTGAAACCCTTCATCAGCACTGGAAAGGGAAGGCAGAAGCTAGAGTAAGAAGGTGAGGGGAGGGGCGGAAGGGGAGGGGGAGGGGGAGAAAACATTAAAGTTAAAGTCTGTCCTGAGACTTACAGGCTCATCAGTTCAGTGCTTACGCCAGTTTCCGTGGCGTGAAGCGACTGAGAGTATGAGAATCCCCGCTGGATAGGACGCCAGATTAACCCCCAGCATTTTGCCGGTGCCCATTTTCAGCTGGGTGGACTGGAGCAATGTGTGGTTAAGTGCCTTGCTCAAGGACACAACACACTGCCTTGGCCAGGGCTCGAACTCACGACCTTCAGATCGCTAGTCCAACACCTTAACCACTTGGCCATGCACCACCCAGTGAGGGGTGGAGTTGCTGAAGTAAAGAGCTGAGGAGAGAGGAAGGGCTGCAGAAGAGGGAATTTGATAAGGTAGGACAGAAGCTCATAGAAGAAAGAGAAGGAGGAGGAGCACAAAAGGGAGAAGATGGGCAGGTAAGGAGATAAAGCGAGAGAATGAAGCAGGAATGGTAAATGATGAGGGTGGGCAATTACTGGAAGTTCAAGAAATTGATATTCATGCCTTCAGGTTGAAGGCAACCCAGAGGGAATATAGGGTTTGTTCCTCCAACCTGAGTGTGGCCTCATCACGACAGTAGAGGAGGCCATGGACTGACATGTCAGAATGGGAATGGAATGGGAAGTAGAACTGAAATTCATAACCCAAAGCACTTTTTATATCAGAATTCTCCCAGTGTAACACTAAATTACCAGCTCCAATTATGTGCTCAAGTCTGTGGAGTAAAACCTGACCTTACGACCTATCGACACAGAGGCGTATCAAGCATTCTTCAGCAAAATTGCCGCGAGTCACTGATATGGTCATTTAGAGGGTTTTGGCACTGATGTAGAGACCACATTTTAACACGAGAAAGCAACAACATTTCAAGGATTTATTTTAGTGATCTTGAGCACCCAATTGCATTAATCTGTAAAAGTGAATTTAAAAAAACAGAAACATAAACTACTTTATTCAAGAATTTATTCACAGGAATTATAATTAAGCTGGAGTGTTCCATTATCCCCAGTGATGCATTTAATCTTATGAAGCGCTAATATTCATACACAACAATTTTCATAGGTAATGCATTAAAGTTTACAAACCTCACTCTTCATTTAAAAATTAATTGGATTTTAGGAAGAAATTAACACTACACATGCAGGTCCAACTCATTCAGTTCATGTCGTACAGTAGCAAAGTTTACCATGAGAGTTGACATCATAATTTTCAATAACTCAGCATAATCGTAGGTCAAAGAATAATTAATTTAAAAGAGGACTGAACAAGCTGTTGAGGATAGAGCTCCAGTAGAAAGAAAACACGCACTTATGACTACTATTTTTAGAAGCAGCAATTACACTGGCACTTCCACTCTGCCTGTGTTAATCTTGCTTTTATCCTAAATGCAGCTGAGAATATAAAGGAAGAGATATTATCAGCCATTATAGTACACTCAGATGAGGAAGCTCATACTTATTTTCTTGAATTGGCAATACAAGTTGAAATATGCATGAGTTCTCAGGGCATTTCTTTTATATGGAACTTCTTATAATAATAGAATGGAATGTGAATATATTGTACATGAGATCTGCAACCAGTGTCTGCTCAGTGGGAAGCAGTGAATGCCAAGATATTCAGAAATACCTGGCTGTTGCTTTCAAAGTTTAAAGTAGATTTTATTATCAAGGTATAGTACATCACTCTATAATCGTCTGAGATTCATTTTCTATTGACAGTAGAACAAAGCAATACAATAGAATCAATGAAAAACTAGACACAAAGACTGACAATCGATGTGCAAAATAAAGCAAACTGCAAATGCACAATTTAAAAAACAAATAAATAAATAGATAGATAAATAAAAATAATACTGAGAATATGAGTTTGACCATAAGATATAAGAACAGAATTAGGCCATTTGGCCCGTTGAGTCTACTGCACCATTTCATCATGGCTGGTTCATTTCCCTTTCAACCCCAATCTCCTGCTTTCCCCCCGTAACCCTTCATGCTCTGACTAGTCATCTTCTGCCTTAAATATACCCGATGACTTGGCCTCTACAGCTGCCTGCAGCAATGAATTGCGCAGATTCATTGCGCTGTAGCTAGAGAAATTTCTCCTCATCTCCGTTCTTAAAGGACAGCATTCTGTTCTGAGGCTGGGTCCTCTGGTCTTAGACTCTCCCATCATAGGAAGCATCATCACCCACATCCACGTTATCGAGGCCTTTCAACACTCAATAGGCTTCAATTAGATCCCCCCCTCATTCTTCAGATTTCCAGTGAGTACATTAATTGGTCCTCGTACGATAACCCTTTCATTCCCGGAGTCATTCTTGTGACCCTTCAACGTTAGCACATCTTTTCTTAGATGAGGGGCCCAAAACTGCTCACAATACCCTAGGTGAGGCATTGCCAGTGCCTTATAAAGCCTTGGCAATACATCCTTCCATTTAGAGTTATAGATTCCTTGAAAGTGAGTCTATAGATTATGGAATAAGTTCAGTGTTGAGGTGAAGAAAGTTATCTACGCTGGTTCAGGAGCCTGATGACTGAAAGTTGCTAACAGTCCCTGAACCAGATAGTGTGGGATCTAAAGCTCCTGTAGACAATAGACAGCAGGTGCAGGAGTAGGCCATTCAGCCCTTCTAGCCAGCACTGCCATTCACTGTGATCATGACTGATCATACACAATCAGTACCCCGTTCCTGCCCTCTCCCCATATCCCTTGACCCCGCTATCTATAAGAGCTCTATCTAACTCTATCTTGAATGCATCCAGAGACTTGGCCTCCACTGCCTTCTGGGGCAGAGCATTCCACATATCCACCACTCTCTGGGTAAAAAAGTTTTTCTGCATCTCTGTTCTAAATGGCCTACCCCTTATTCTTAAACTGTGGTCTCTAGTTCTGAACTCACCCATCAGCGGGAACATGCTTCCTGCCTCCAGCGTGTCCAATCCCTTAATAATCTTATATGTTTCAATCAGATCCCCTCTCATCCTTCTAAATTCCAGTGTATACAAGCCCAGTCGCTCCAATCTTTCAACATATGACAGTCCCGCCATTCTGGGAATTAACCTTGTGAACCTACGCTGCACTCTCTCAATAGCAAGAATGTCCTTCCTCAAATTTGGAGACCAAAACTGAACACAATACTCCAGGTGGGGTCTCACCAGGGCCCCATACAGCTGCAAAAGGACCTCTTTACTCCTATACTTAGCTCCTTCCCAAAAGGCAAACTCTGGCATATATATATATATACATAGAAAATGTAGGATGCTATTTTAACAGCATTTTACCAGTTAAAAGACAGGGCTAGTGATGTCATTAGTTTTTCCCTGGTATTAAAATGACTCCATGAGATGTTCAAAAAGAATTCTGGAGGATTTACCTGTATACCTGCTGAATAGCAATTCATTTCAGGCTGGAATTATATTCTAGCAACATATACAAAATGCTGGAGAAACTCAGCAGGTCAGGCAGCATCTATGGAAAAGGCAGTTGACATTTCAAGCCAAGTCACTTCATCAGGACTCATTGTGTCTCATGTTTGGAATTATATTCTCCTTGGAATTTAGCCCAAGCTCTGGACTTAATCTTCTAGAGCTCTTCTCTTAATGTTTCTCTTAGAAAGGCTGGAAAGGATAAATTCTGGTATTTCTATTTGCTCAGAGTTACTTTTCTTCATGGGTTCTTTTCTGTCTTCAGAATAATTGTTAGAAGCATCACCAATGATCAGGGCTCTTTGGAGTCCATGCCATCTGAAACCATATAAAAAAATCTTAAGTCTTTTACACAGTACTGTACCCCCATCGGAAGAGATATTCTCTCAGCACCCACACTGTCAGACCCCTGTCAGGTGAATATGCTCTTGGCATCTCCTGCTCCAGTAAGATGTTTAATTGTTCACCACCTTTCATAAGCAGATGTGGGAAGGCTGCAGAACTGCATGCCATAGAAACTCTAGGAAAACTAGCATCAGAGTAGCCACTTTACAGAGCATGAGTGAAACGGCACCTGGACCACTGCATTGAGTTTGAATCCTATGATTTAACAAAGGATGTGTTTGCATTGCAAGTAGGTTCAGAAGGATGAAAGAGTTGATCTATGAAGAAAGGTGGAATTGGCTGGGTCAATACTCATTGCAGGGAAGAGAATTTGGAAATACAAGGTGATCTTATGAAACATTTGAAGATTGGGAGGGGGTCTGACAGTGTGGGTGCTGAGAGAATATTTCTTCCGATGGGGGTATAGTACTGTGTAAAAGACTTAAGATTTTTTTATATGGTTTCGGATGGCATGGTCTCCAAAGAGCCCTGATCATTGGTGATGCTCCTAACAATTATTCTGAAGACAGAAAAGAACCCATAAAGAAAAGTAACTCTGAGCAAATAGAAATACCAGAATTTAGCCTTTCCAGCCCTTCTATATATTACAGTATGGATACATTTTTTCACTTTTCTGCACTCTACAACAATTTAAAACTATGAAAAATTCAGACATAATTTCTCATTCATAAAGAAGACGACCATTTCCGCAGTGCTGAGGACTCACTTTTGGGGACTCTACAGTTAATGTTATTTCTTTACTTTGGATTGTTTGCACAATTTGTTCTTTTCTTGCAGATTGAGTGTTTGATGGTCTTGTTGTGTGGGATTTTTCTTTGAATGGGTCCGATTGTGTTTCTCTGCTTTGTGGCTGGCTGCAATGAGGCAGATCTCAAGGTTGTGTACTGAACACACACTTTGATAATAAATGTATTTTGAACTTTGGACAGTTACTCCTATACAATGGTCTTCCAGATCAGATATCAGAGACAAAATTTGAAAAGGCATGTTCTGGGTTCAAAAGCTTCCTTCATCCATGCTATTTCTGCAAATGCATTTAACTTCAGCTTTTAAAATTATTTTACAGTGATTCACAAACAAAATATCTTAAAAACTGCATCGTTTATACAGAAAGTGGGAACATCCAGAAACTGCTTAATACATTTTAAGAGCTGTTCGCTTGCAAATCCATCAAGTGCCATGAGCACCATGTAAAATTTACAGTCCATCGTGCTCTGAATCTGGTAATTGTAAATCCTTTGAGTGTTCTTGACATCTATGGTTGCTCAGAAGCCTCAGCAAATCAACGCTATAATTTTTAGGCACTTCAAGTGAAAGTGTCTGTATCTGATATCCATTTTGTTCTTTTACTACTATTTGCTAGTATATTTGTCTCTACTTTGGCTCTTGTTTTGTATTCTCTTATGGTCTTACCAAATCCACTTAGACAAATTTTACAAGATTTTCACATTTCTGCTAACATTTTATTGGACACACAAAGTAACCCCACATAAATTCCTCACTGTGTACGTTTTATTAGCCATCAGTTATATATTACACATAGTGATTTACTATGGACTTATGAAATATCTCTGATTTCACTATTTCATATTTTAAGGGAATTTATGGAAGAACCCAGCAAATAAAACATTGCCATGGTTTGGATATAATATAAAGTCTTGAATAGTCCCCATCTGATCTTGTATTCGGATATGGGCACACCACCACTGGGAAAATATTTGAGTCCCAGCTGGGGACCAACACAGGTTCACAAAGGCCAGAGTTTAGAATTCACTTACGAAAACAGATTATACATTCAGTGGCCACATTATCTGGTATCTCCTGTTTCTAATAAAGTGGCCTCTGAGTGAATGTTTGCAGTCTTCTGATGCTGTAGCCTACCCACTTCAAGGTGTGACGTGTTGTGCATTCAGAAATGCTCTTCTGCACACCACTGCTATAATGCATAGTTATCTGAGTTCCTGTTGCCTTCCTGTCACCTTGAACCAGTCTGGTCATCCTCTGACCTCTCTCATTAACAAAATATTTTTGGCTACGGAACTGCCACTCACTGGATTTTTTTTTAAAGTTTCTTGCACCATTCTCTGTGAACTCTAGAGACTGTTGCACATGAAAATCCCAGAGGTCATCAGTTTCTGAGATACTCAAATCACCCCCTCTGGCACCAACAATAATTCCGTGGTCAAAGTCATTTAGATCACGTTTTTCTCCATTCTGATGTTTGGTGTGAACAGTTGAACCCCTTGACCATGTCTGTATTGAGTTGTGTCCACATGACTGGCTGATTAGATACTTGCATTGATAAGCAGGTGTTCAAATGCCCCTCTAATAAAATGGCCACTGCATGTTTAACCTTGACTTCTATTCCCTTGAGTTTAGAAGTTGAGGGATGACCAAATTATTTTCAAATGATGAAATAAAGTTTGAGAATTCTCTACACAGAAGGATGCATACATCACGTCAGTTGATATTTTCAGGCTGTGAGTGGCGTGTCTTTTATTAGATGTGGGTAACAAAGGGAAAGGCTTAAGACTGAGTAAATGGAGTTGGTGCAATGGGCAGCCAGGATCTAATTAAAAAGAAGAACAAGTACACATTCTTGTTTCAATATCTCATTATGGGACTATGTTCCAGTGTCAACATTTGCTTTGTATGACATAATTACCTCACTGTTCAGTTCTTTTCCCCATGGCATCCTAGAGAAATTATTTTCTTCTAGTGATGCAGTCCAGCACTAGGGAGGAGAAGAGGTGAAGTTGGAAACTTTAGAACTAGTTGAAATTGACCTTGAACTTGAAGCCTGTTGGAAGGAAAATCAGTAAATATTTTTTACTAAAATATCATGAAAATGTAGGATTCTCCATCTAAAAGGTTGTGAATGTTGTGTCAATTGACATTTTTCAAGTTAAAAGGAGAGGATTTTATGAAGTAAAAGCATTGAGGAATAAGAGTTAAGGTCAAGTAAATGGAGATAATAAAGGGGCAGCCAGGATCTCATTAAATGGAAGAACAAACTCAAGGTCCCAATGGCCCGCTTTAGTTTAGATGCTCATGCTGTGGCACCATATTCTGGTGCTGACATAAGATTGAAAGAAGTCAGTATTTTATAGTTCTTTTTTTAACCTGCCAAAATATTTATTTTATTTAATGATGTACAACTCAGAACAGGCTCTTCTGACTCTTCAAGCTACACCACTCAGCAATCCTCCAGATTTAATTCCAGCCTAAACACGGGACAATTTACAATGACCAACTAACCTACCAACCGGTACGTCCTTGGACTGTGGGAGGAAACCCACACAGTCACAGGGAGAAAGTACAAAACTACTTACAGACAGCAGTGGGAATTGAACCTGGGTCACCTATGCTGTAAAGCATTGTGCTAACCACTATGCTACTGTGTCGCCCTAGACAGGAATCATTCCATCATACAATAATAACATTTTGCATATGTTAAAAATACACAATCATCTCCAATTACAGCTTGGCAAACTGTTGCACAGCATGTTCCATTTGCCTTACAAACATAGGTCATCCACACTGATGAAATGACCCGTCTTAGCCCCTCATTAACAGCCTGATAGGTGGCAATCAGAAAGCAGTTCCTTCTAAGTGCAAACTGCTGCACAGATCTGGTTGTAAGCCTGTATACATTGACTCCAACATGCCGTTCTTATCAAATAAGTAGTAAATCCTCCTTTGAGGACAGAATTACAATGTGTTTCAGTGACAGAGGATAAGAAATGTACACTGTACTTAACTCTATTAAATATGACCTAGCAATATTTCATTCTGTTACGAATTTGCAAAGGTGGAAATGATCTCCTCTGATCTCCTTTCAAGCACAAAAAAACAGCCTTTGAGATAGTTATGTCAATTCAATGAGCATAGCTTCAACTGTTTAGTGCTATTTACTTTGATCTACTTAGAAATAAACAGAATCATCTTCAGAATTAGACAGATTTCCTCTAAAGCAAATAGATTTTAATCAGATGTGATAAACAAGAAACCCTAAAATTTCATGGCCTAGTCATCCCAGGAGAGGAGATGCACTGGATGGCTAATTAACTCCATCCAACATGTGACCTTGCTTCTTTAAGGAAAGTGAGACTTTTGATTTAATGCCCGTACAACCACGGTTATGATACTCTATCTAACTGGGCACCTTGAATCTACAAACAATAACGGCATTTTCCCAGTAAGTTCAAAACGACAACAAGGATCGATATGAAGTAATTTTCTTCAGAAGCTTTGATATAAAATGCTGAGAACATTTGTGTTACTAATAAATCAGCGAATTGCTTTTGGGCCTCAATATGAAATATATATCAAGAATTCTATTTCATGGCAGTCTCCATTGACCACTCCACGAGCACTTGATCTGCAATATATAACAGAGGAATTCTGAAGCTTGTTAAAGAGACACAGACAATTTCGTTGATTTACGAGCCTGGAAGTCTAGGATTCAAACCAAAGATGGAATTTTGTAATTCAATACAGTTGGAAAGGATTGTAACGGCACAGCAGGAGGATCAAAAAATTTTATTGGACATCAACATCAGGACAGGCATGTACATTCCCATCAGCTTAATATAAGCTTCAAGCTGCCAAAAACTATTATTCAATGACAACATATATATAGCACTTAATACCAAAGTTTTCATGTGGTAAGAGGGTCTTGAACCTTGCAATGCTTGACAGAGTTTCATAATTCTGATGATATTCTAATATTTCAGGCTCAAGTTTTTATCGAAGTGAAAAGGATGTTGGTAATATTCCTCCAATTTAATCATGGTGTTATTGCAATAATGGGATGTGTGGTGTGTTGAGGGAGGGGTAGTACCTCTAGTGAAAGGGCTTGTCGTGACCCTTGGGCAGCTCACTCAACTTTGGTTCCCACCAGACACTCAGCTCTCACCTGTGGCTCCAATAACTATTTGCAAACAACAGTGGCCACACCCCAGTACATCACTTCAACTAGACCAGGTAGACCAGGTGAGTGTAGTTGGCGGGCTTCATACCCCAGTGAGGTAGGGACATGTCTTCACTAGCATATGAATTCAGCTCTGGTGGACTGGGCAGATGAGATCAAAGGGAGATCTAATGGCCAGGACGGCAGTTCTGGAAAAACTCAATGGAGAGCAAAGGGCCTGATAAGGCACAGAAGAAGTTCAAAGTAAATTCTATTATCAGAGTACATCAATGTCACCACATACAACCCTGAGATTCATATTCCTGTGGGCATACTCATCAAATCTCTAGAATAGTAACTATAACAGGATCAGTGAAAGATCAACCAGAGTGCAGAAGACAACAAAATGTGCAAATACAAATTTAGCTAAATGGTAATAAATAATGAGAACATGAAATAACACGATACAATTCCTCAAAGTGAGATCATCGGTTGTGGGAACACCCAGTGTATGGGCAAGTGAGTGTAGTTATTCCCTTTGGACAATCATGGTCACCCACTGCAACCAAGGAAGTGATGTTGAGACAACAACTTGTACCACTGGACCCAGACTCACAAGGTCCAGAGAGTGGAACTGCCCCAGTGCAACACTCTTCCACTTTAGAAACTCCCCTGCTCGGGTTCTTTTGCGCTCTGTCATCGTCAGATATGACGGGCAACCAATCAACCAACCAAACTGCAATAATGAAGGAAGGTGCCTTGTCAGTCATTTTCTTTCAGATGAAATCAAATTGGTCAATGTAGATGCACAGCCAAAGTGAATTCTCATGTGACTTTTTTTAAAATGAGATGGATTCCCAGAGAAATAGCCATTATTTATCTTACAGCTGATATTTGAAAAATATATTGGCCAGTACTTGCGAGCCTCTCACACTCACCATTGATTTACATGTCAAGCCATCCAAAGGGGTGGGCCTCTGTGATGGGAATTGGCCAGTATGAGCAACATTCATGAAACAGCTGGAATAAACTCTGGCAGTTTGCTAATCCTTGGGTTTGAATGGTTATCAAACCTGCCAAGAGTTTGAATGATTCCCCAAATCATTAAGACCCAAAATGTATTAAAAATCAATGAAGCAATTAAAACATTAAAAATATTAACATGAAAAGATGTAAAAATTCAGAAATACTCTTAAATAATTAAAGCTAAATTATTTCAAAAAATTAAATAACCATGTCCTTACATGGCTCAATTGCATCTGCTTCCTTTTGTTGAACCCTTATAGGTAGATTGACCGTAAGACCATAAGGTATAGGAGTAGAATTAGGCCATTCAACCCACTCAATCAACGCTGATTTATTTTTCATCTCAATCCCATTCTCCTCATAACTTTTTACACCTCTGAAAAGCCTATCGATCTCTGCTTTAAATCTACCAAGTGACTTGGCCTCCACAGATTTACCATCATCTGGCTAAAGAAATTCCTTCTCATCTCTGCTCTAAAGAGATGTCTGTACATTCTGAGACTGTGCCTTTTAGTCCTAGACTCTCCTTCTATAGGAAACATCCACTCTAACTAGACTTTTCAATATGCAATAGATTTCAATGAAATTCATCCTTCGTCTTCTAAACTTGACCAAGTACAAGCCCAGAGCCATCAAATGTTTTAGATTCATTAACTTTCCAATTCTTGGGATCATTCTTGTAAACCTCTTCCAGACCTTCTCCAGCACATCTTTTGTTAGATAGGGGGCCCTAAACTACTTATAATACACCTATTTTGGTCAGACCAATATCTCAAATCCTTGTATTTATATTCTAGTTCCCTCATAATTAAAGCTAACATTTCATTTGTCTTCTTTAATGCCAACTAAATCTTTAGTCTTTTTTAAGCAAGTTAATTTTCAGGGAATCCTAATTCCCTTTGCACCTCTGATTTCTGAATTCACTTCCCAATTAGGAGATAGTCTATGCCTTTATTCCTTTTACCAAAGTGCATGCCCAGACACTTCCCTAAACAGTATTCCATCTTCACCCATTCTCCTAATCTATCCAAGTCTTTCAGCAGACTCTCTGCTTCATTCACACTACCTGCCTCTCCACCTGTCTTCATATCATCTGTAAACTTAGCTACAAAACCAACAATTCCATTATCCAAATCATTAACATATAACATGAAAAGAAGTGATACCAACACCTACAGAACACCACTAGTCACAAGCAGCCAACCAGGAAAAGCTCCCTTTATTCCCAATTGTTGCCTCCTGCCAATCAGCCAATCCCCTATCCATGCTAATATCTTTCCTGTAATACCATTGGCTCTTATCTTATTAAGCAGCATCATATGTGGCACCTTGTTAAAGGCCTTCTGAAAATCCAAGTACACAGCATCAATCAATTCTCCTTTGTCTATCTTACTTGTTATTTCCTCAAAGAATTCCAACAGATTTGTCATGCAAGATTTTCTGTTTAGGAAACCAGACTGACTTTGGCCTATTTTATCATGTGCCTCCTTAACAATCAACTCCAACATCTTTCCAACCACTATGGTCAGGCTAATTGGCCCACAATTTCCTCTCTTCTGCTTCCCTCCCTTCTTGAAGAGTGGAGTGACATTTGCAATTTTCCAGTCCTCCAGACCCAGGCCAGTATCTGGTGATTCTTGAAAGATCATTACTAATGCTTCCACAATCTCTTCAGCCACCTCTTTCAGAACTCTGGGTGTAGTCCATCTGGTTCAGGTGACTTACCTACCTTCAGCCCTTTCGGCTGCCAAAGCATCTACTCCCTAATAATAGCAATTGCACTCACTTCTGCCCCTTGACACTCTCAAGCTTCTGTTATACTGCTAGCATCTTCCACAGTGAAAACAGATACAAAATACTGATTTAATTTGTCTGCTATTTCCTTGTCCCCCATTACTACCTCTCCGGTGTCATTCTCCAGTGGTCTGATATCTGTTCTCTTTTACTCTTTATATACCTGAAAAAACTTTTGGAATCCTCTTTGATATTGATATTATTTTCTATCTTCATATTTCGTCTTTTCCCTCCTTATAGCTTTTTTAGTTGCCTTCTGTTGGTTTTTAAAAACTTCCCTTTCCTCTAACTTCCCACTTGCCTCGATCTTCAATCTTCCTTGGCGCTTTAATCAGCGAGATCAGCAAGCGATGGAGTTGATTATGGTCTCCAGGCTTTCAGGCCTCCATACTGCACACTTTGCTCACAGTCTCATGGAACCCTCTCGGACACAGCAAAGCGTCCGATCGCCTGATCAGCTCAAAATCACACCACCAGACTGTAGATAACAGGCTCTAACAATAGCAGAACTATATCTGAAATAGAAAGACATAAAAGAAGTGAACAGAAATGCTTTGTGACCCTTATTGGGATGTTGCCTTTGGTAGCGTTGGTCACTAGGACCATCTTTCAATTGCCCTCCCTTATGATTACCAAATCCTACCTCTTTTGTAAGGGACATGTAAATGGAAACACAAGGAAATCTGCAGATGCTGGAAATTCAAGCAACACACACAAAAATGCTGGTGGAACACAGCAGGCCAGGCAGCATCTATAGGAAGAAGCACTGTCGACGTTTCGGGCCGAGACTCTTCGTCAAGACTGCAGGTCCTGACGAAGGGTCTCGGCCCGAAACATCAACAGTGCTTCTTCCTATAGATCAGTGGTTCCCAACCTTTCTATGCCCCACACCCCTAGGAAATGTAAGATTAATGTTCGCACCCCCTACAAAAGTAATATCACATTTGAAGATGAAGTCTAATTTCTAATTTTTGAACTACAAGTTGGACCACATACAATACTGCAGGTGAACAAATTGAACTTAAAAAAATAAGCTTTTAACAGTGCATAAAATGCAAATATAAAGAGTAATTAGGTTCTAATTTATTCAGAAAAAAAACAGTAAAATCAATCCCATTTGTGACCATAAAATTCAATGACTTTTTTGCTCCTGCTTCTCATTCATGATTTTGTCAAAACTAGGAACTTCCTTGCTGACTGTGACCCACAGGTCTGCCTGTGGATTCAGGCGATTCCTAGATTTTGTCTTGATTGACAAAAGAGAACTGAAACCAGATTCACACAAGTATAATGTTGCAAATGGAATGAGGACACAAAGTGCTTTTCCACCAAGTCTTGGGAACATATCCAGTGCTGCACACCAAAACTCTTCCAAAGTCTTGCTTTCAAATTGCATTTCAAGAGCTCGGTTTGTCTGCAAATCAATAAGATCTTCCTTCAGCTCTTCATCATCTGACATTTTCTCCAAATTGTGGGAATATGAATTCATGATCCATTCTTCTGAAATCTTCAGGTCTCCAGCAGCAAAATATCCAACAGAAGGTTCTGACAGCATTTCCAAATGAGCCACAACTTCTTCACGCACAGTAGGAGTTATGGATCCAGCATCATCAACCATCTCTTCTAGTGAAGGAAAATTTGAGAGACTGACTCTTTCCATCCTTCGACGCCAAAGACGTAACTTTTCTTTGAAGACATTCAACTTTTCACAACCCTTCAATATGTTTATCCCTTTTCCTTGAAGACAAACATTCGGGTCATTCATACAAGTGAAAATGTCAGCTAAGCAAGCCAGCATTTGGGCGAATTCCTGTGATTCCATTGCCCCAACCAGATCACATTCATGCTCCTCCAGAAAAACTTTAATTTCTTCCCACAGTTCAAAGAAGCGGGTTAAAGCTTGTCCTCATGACAACCAACTGACTTCTGTGTGGAAAAGCAAAACTGAATGCTCACTTCCCAGATCCTCACAAAATGATTTGAAGATGCGATGGTTCAAAGCATGCCCCCCTGATCCAGTTGATGATCTTCACATAAGTATCAAGAACTTTCTTCAAATTTGGAGGCAATGTTTCTGATGCCAAAGCAAGCCGATGAAGAAAACAGTGGGTAACTTGCAAGTCTAGAATCTCCTTTTTCATCAATGCAGAAAAGCCAGATTTATTTCCAAGCAGTGCACACAGAACCAATGACTTTGATATCTAAATCATGTTTGGCAAAGAAATCTTTCACCAGCTGCATCACATCCTTTGCAGTTGTGTTTGTTTTCAGATCTTTACAAACCAAGAAAAATTCCTTCACAGCACCATCATTGACATACCTCACTAATGTGATGAGTTGACAACAACTGGAGACATCAGTTGACTCATCCAACTGAATAGAGATTTCAAGAGGGTTAGCTCTGACATCTGAGATGACTTGGTCCAAAATATCTTCACTCAAATCACTGATTCGGTTATGAATGACATTATTTGATAGGGGCACCTGTTCAGATTTTTTTCTTGTTTCTTTGCCCAGGATAATTGTTGCCATTTCCAGTGCACGTGGCTTGATGAGATCTTCCGCAATTGTATGGGGCTTCTTGGATTTGGCAACTTTATATGCCACTTGGTATGAAGCAAGAAGTAGTGGGTTTTCAACAGAAACAAAACCTAATTTTGGAAGAGTTCCTTGTGAATCAAAACAAGCTCTTTTGATTTTCAATGACCCAACATCATGTCCTTCAACATCAGCTCCGCCATGCTTGTTCTTGAAGTGCTCTTGAAACTTGGATGGCTTCAGATTTGAGTTGGAAAACACAACGCTACAAATAAAGCACTGGGGTTTTTGCAAGCATCATTTCCTGTTGTGCAAGTGAAACCAAAGCACACATAGTCATCATTCCATTTCCTTCTGTTTGACATGATGAAGGGTTAAGGGTAAAGAGAAAAATATGAGCTAATATGAGAAAAACTATCTGACTAAGTCAGGGATGACTGCTTTACTCAACCAGACATGCCTATAGCAAAGTATCGCGAGAAATACGCTTTTGAATATTATATTATGATATTATCTGCGGTTACGCCAAGATAAATCGTCAGGTGGAAATGCTACGGGGACACGACGCAACTTATTAGGCTACGCTCTACTGAATTTACACACCTATTTCCGATGATTACCGGAGATATGAACTCCCATCACACGATTCAAAGTCCTCGGTGCTAACCATGATACCTCCTCAACTAACACAATTCAAAATTATCAACGACTCAAGAAAAAAACCTTTTAAGAGGAAAAAAAACCTTTGAAATTCAAAAACTTCTTTAATGCGTTGAGACAAATACGAATGAATAACTTCAGCTGCTTTTTATCAAAATGCGGCTTTAAAAATTTTTATAATTGAATAATTTACCTACTGTCTGCGGGTTTGGTTTTAATGCGAAGTCGTTACTGGATGGTTGATTCGGGATATATAAAGATTTTGGCATTATGAGATGATTTTTAACTCTGAGATGTAAACTTCTAGCTAACACTGATAAGACTCCTCAACTCTGAGGTGCGACTGTCCAGGTAACACTGATGAGACTCCTCAACTCTGACTCAGGCAGCGGGAGACTGGAGTGTGCTTGGGACAAATGTTACTACCGCTTGCCAAGGCACACTGGCTCATCACTCAAGGACACAAGCCACTCTTTGTTGCACCCCCTGAAATTCCATCTCGCACCCCAGGTTGGGAACCCCTGCTATAGATGCTATGTTCCATCAGCATTTTGTGTGTGTTACATGTAAATGGAGCTGTTTTAGCAGTTCAATAACATGATCACAAACACAGTGACTAGTTCAGAAAGTTGGATATCTTTACTGACATTCCACTTATTGCAGGGAGAAGATTAGAGAAGCAACTTATTGTGATGTAACTACCTCTCTTCCCTTTCACCTTGCTTTTTCAAATGCTTCATGATACCATAATGTTTAAACCTTTGCCGTTACTACGCACTAAAAGATAACACAGTCCCATTAAGCTCGTCAGTCAGTGCATAATTCACTTGTGGCGCAGCTGTATTTGTTTCCATTGGTTTCAAACAGTCCAAGCTAACCGAGCCCAAGAAACCAATACAGAAGACTTTGAAACAATAAAGTTTCTCAGAGATCGAATTAGAATCAGGTTTATTATCACTGACATACTGACATTGACAAGGGTTCAGACGAGGCTCACAAGAATGACTCTGGGAATGAAAAGTTTATCATGTGAGGAGTGCTTGATGGCTCTGGGTCTGGATTCACTGGAATTTAGAACAATGAAGGGAGGCACGGGTCTCATTGAAACCTATCAAATGCTGAAAGGCTTCGATAGAGTGGATGTGGAGAGGGTGTTTCCTATAGTGGGGGAGTCTAGGACCAGAGGACACAGATAGAGTGGATGTGGAGAGGGTGTTCCCTACAGTGGGGGAGTCTAGGACCAGAGGACACAGATAGAGTGGATGTGGAGAGGGTGTTTCCTACAGTGGGGGAGTCTAGGACCAGAGGACACAGATAGAGTGGATGTGGAGAGGGTGTTTCCTACAGTGGGGGAGTCTAGGACCAGAGGACACAGATAGAGTGGATGTGGAGAGGGTGTTTCCTACAGTGGGGGAGTCTAGGACCAGAGGACACAGATAGAGTGGATGTGGAGAGGGTGTTTCCTACAGTGGGGGAGTCTAGGACCAGAGGACACAGATAGAGTGGATGTGGAGAGGGTGTTTCCTATAGTGGGGGAGTCTAGGACCAGAGGACACAGATAGAGTGGATGTGGAGAGGTTGTTTCCTACAGTGGGGGAGTCTAGGACCAGAGGACACAGATAGAGTGGATGTGGAGAGGGTGTTTCCTATAGTGGGGAGTCTAGGACCAGAGAACACAGCCTCAGAATAGAGGAACACCCATTTAAAATGGATATAAGGAGGAATTCCTTTAGCCAGAGGGTGGTGAATCTTTGGAATTTGTGACTTGGAGTCCAGGTCATTGGATTTATTTAAGGCAGAGGTTGATAGGTTCTTGATTAGCCAGGTGTGAATGGATACAGGGAGAAGGCAGGAAACAGATCGGCCATGATGGAAATGGCGGGACAGACTCGATAGGCTGAATGGTCTGATTCTTCTCCTATGTTTTATGGTCTTATGGACATACCGTATGTCTTGAAATATGTTATTTTGTGGCAGCTGTACAGTACAATACATAAAATATGCCGTAAGTTACAGTAAGAAACATAAAAATATATAAATAAATAATGCAATAAGAGAACAAAATAGGTGGTGTTCATGGGTTCGTTGCCATTCAGAAATATGATGGTGGACTGAAAGGAGTTGTTCCTGAAAAGTTGAGTGTGTGTTTTCAGGCTCTTATACCTCCTTCCTGCTGGCAGCAATGAGAAGACCTGGGTGATGGGATCCTTACTGACGGATATTACCTTTTTGAGACTGCCTTTTGAAAGTGTCTTGTATGCTGAGGGAGACTAATAACCATGATGGAGTTGGCTGACTTTACAAATCTCTACAGCTTTTTCCAACTCCTATGCATCGGCTCCTCCGTATCAGATGCTGTTTGCAACCAGTTAGACTGCTCTCCACGGTACATCTGACTGAAATTCACTGGGTTAACAATAGCAAACTTTGTATTTGCTGTTACTAGACTGTAAAACTGAC
Source organism: Hemitrygon akajei (assembly GCF_048418815.1). NCBI lineage: Eukaryota > Metazoa > Chordata > Chondrichthyes > Myliobatiformes > Dasyatidae > Hemitrygon > Hemitrygon akajei. Next base: position 58,955,210 of record NC_133146.1, read on the forward strand.
AGCAGCTTCTGAACTATGCACATATACAGTTCAGTGAGAGAAACCAAAAGCTGCTGTTAGTAATTCCCAACTGCTCCACAGCATTCATTGCTTTAAATCCTCTTCCAGCATGGCATTCCTGAATTAGTGAAATTGTTGAAAACTTCAGTTCAAGATTCAAGTACATTTATTATCAAAGAATGTATAAATTATACAACCCTGAGATTTGCTTGCTCACAGGTAGTCACAGAGAAAAAAACCCGGAAGAACCCATTAAGGAATTTTAAAAAAATAAAAGAGCAACACTCGATGTGCAAGAGAAAGGCAAAAAAAATCATGCAAACAACAGTGTTCCCAACTCCCAGTTAGTAATTCCTTGCTAACTGTTCCTGCAGTAAACCAAACTAAAACATTAGGCTGTGTTGCATGAGCTTATAATAATGTTCTCTTTTTTGTTAATGCTTAGCAAACTTTACCAGTAAATAACTAATTTTTTGTGTGCGAGTATTTGTAAATATATATTCATCCATAGGACGTGGGCATTACTGATATTGCCAGCATAGAACTTCCATCCTTAATTGCCCTTAAACTAAGGCCACATTTAGAGTCAATCATACTCTTCACTGCTATCCATATAAATAAGCATTTTAAAATTTAAAACAATATGCCAAGATTATTTGTATTTCAATTTGAATCATAACCTCGCAGCTGAAGAATTTTTTAAAAATTTATTTTCTACTGGCTGGCTTGCTGTCTGGAAGAATTCTTTAGTTTGATTGGCTGGTTGTCCGGGACTGAGTTTAGAAATGGAAAGCTCAATGCCACAGAGATCGTCAGATGTTTACTGAGAGTTTACTTCAAGACCAGTGGCTGCCAACCACAGAATTTGTGCTAATTTAATTTTTAATGCACAGCTTCACATTGATCTCCACAAAACTGATAACCATCAAACACTTAAAGTTCAAAGCAAGCCTGTTTTCAAAGTACATGTATGTCATCATATACAACCCTGAGGTTCATTTTCTTGCGTGCATGTTCAGTAAGTCCATAATAGAATCAATGAAAGACCACACCAACTTGGCTGTTCCACCAGTGTCCAAAAGACGACAAGCTGTGCAAATACAGAAAGAATGAAAGAAAGAAATAGATAAACAGGTAGACAGATAAATAAATAGATAGATTCATGTGCACTCAGTGTAATTTTACTGCTGTCCAGACTTCAGACCCTAAAGTCTGTTCACTTCCAGCTGAACTCCTCAAATTTTTCAGTTTTCGTAGGAAAATTAAACTGCAACAATCTGAATGTCTGGCTTACTGTTTCTTCTTCAGTGAGGTCTTTCTCGCTTCCAGCTCAGAAATTCCAAGGCCTAATTCTTGTACCTAATTTAGAAGTATATAATACTTACTCATGAGTTGCAAGTATGGAAAAATGTTCTATTTTGGAACATAATCTTAATGAGGATTTAAAAAGGCATTTATCCTGCTGTTCCTGTTTGCTTTGCATCTTATCTGTTTATCTTATCTTGAAGGAGTTTTGATACCACTTTGAATACCTTACTTTTGGGATTGCTCGCTGCATAAACAATAAAACAGACTCTAAGTTCAGGCTACATATTCGAGCAGAGTCTATGACCAAGCACATAGGACAGATGATAAATTGCATGTGGTACTGCAAAAAAGATCAACTGGGAGTTCTGAAAGGATTTACATTTTTTGTGAAAAATGCTAGGAAAGCAATCTGTTAAGTTTTAGTTCTAAATTCCATTATTCCAAATCACAGTATAATTGTTTCAAGTTGTGTAAAACAGAGATTTTCAAATTAGGTCTGGGTGGTTATCTCCATCTGGCTCTTGATGTTTTGCTTGCTGCAAGCTGTTTGTTTATATAAGTGCACCATTCAACATCTCATTTGGATCCATGGGCAAGAAATATACAGTATCTATAATCTTTTACTGACAGCTGTGCAGTGTCCATAGTGAGAGCCCTATGCTCATCCAGGATTCTTCTGCCAAATTTCAGATGAGGTGTCCCTGATCCTCTGTCAATATTTCTAAGATGTTCCAGGCAAGATAAAGCCTTCATAAATAAAATCACTCTAGCTCCCACTCAGTCAGAGATGTTGATTGGAATTGGGCTCTGAAACCATGGTAGCCAGTTCCACACAACATGAGCCATCTCTTAGGAATATCCTCAGTGTCATTCCACACCACACAGTACAAGCTGCTCCCACACACTCTCCACTTCCTTACCTTTATCTTCCATTGGGACATGCCACGGTAGTCGCTTCTACAACCTAACAGCGGGGGGTGGGGGGGGGCACGGTGGTGGTCTCTCTAAGTGGGAGTCTTGACCCTTTACATTGCAGACCAGCAGTGGAGAGTGTTGCATAGAATAGTGTCATACTAGTTTTACCTGGTTCAAGGCCTCCCTGGGCTGTTTGCCAGTTTTTGCAGCCTAGAGAAATCTGTGTTCTATGTGAAAGGTTGCAGTCTTCAGGTGAGTGCGCAAAGCAGCTGGTCTGGTTCTGGTGCACATCAGCCCCAGACCTTTGGCACCAAGTGTGTGGGAGCGGGGTAGGTGGTAAGTGAGAGGAGGGTGGTGGAGGGTATGTGAGTAGCTCTCTTCATTGGTCAACTCCTGGTCCTGGTTAAGAAGGTGATTCACAGGTTCAGGCAGTGGGTCACTGAAGGGCTGTCCAAGCTGACTGCTTGCCAAGGATATGTTATGTCAGGGTAGTCTTGGAGAGAACGCTCACAGAGCTGCTGACTCATCGGACAACCTTCTGGCCTGATGGGGGTTGGAGTACATCCAGGATGAAGGATAATGATGTTTAATTTGAAAATCATGCAAATATTCTGAATATGTAAACAAATCTTCGATGTAAAAACAATAAATTGCTAATGTTACTGCATAATCATCTGTAGGTTCTGAAGTTATTCCATGTGAACATACTATATCTGTTTTATAAGATTTCAGATTGGATCCTGAAAATTAGATGAAGAAAGAAACTCTATTTTTTATAAGATATAACATTCATGGAAGTGCAGGTTGAGTACTTTTCATCCAAAAATCTATCATCCAATAAACATCAAAATCTGAAATTATTTTTGGGCACTGACATGATGTCAGAAATGGAAAATACCACATGGCATGGGGAGGTTCCAGGCAAAGCACAGGTCTTTGTGTACCACAGCCAGTTCTGAGAAGTGACCAGAAGTTAATGAAAAATAGAACACTGCATTAAGCAAAAAATGAAGCACTCGATCATGTATTGAAAGAGGGGATTCATCAGCGTCAGAGTGAACGTGTGCCACTTAACAGTGTACTGATCATGAAACAAGTAAAGATCTATCATGACAAACTGAAAATTGAAGGTATTTGTGAATATTCAGACAGCTGGTTGCAGAAATTTACGAAAAGCCATGGCATTACATTTTAAAGCGTCTGCTGAACACAAAGCAGCAGAGAAATTCATTGATGAGTTTGCTGAGATTGCTGCTGACGAAAACCTAACACCAGAACAAGTCTACAATACCTTCATAAAACCTATAGATAGAGTGTACTGTGACTTCTTAATCAAAACACATCATTGGTGATGGAGAGTGAAAGCTTCCTGGTGTATGTAGTTGTCCAACAGCTGATTCAGGTATTCTGTTACTGCTGGGCTGCTTTTGTTACCCTGCAAACATTCTATTTTCATCATATTAATGGCAGGCAATAATTTTTACTGTTAAGTACATATGTGTGATGAACAAGGGTGAGACAAAGACTGCTTACCGGTAGCACATAAATTCATGGTGCTACCATGAAATGCATCAGGAATGATGGTGATCTCAAATTAACTCATTATATATTCCAAAGTAAAAAAATCCAAAGTACTTTCAGCCCCAGCATTTCAGATAAGGAGTAAGCAAATTGATTTACTACCTTTCGGTTTGAGCAAGTTATAATAAAAATAGGTTGTATGCAATTGTTGAATTTCCATTACTATTATCTTGCAGAATACAGGTTTGAATTCTTTTTGCTCGGTTTGTCAATTTCAGTGCCAGTGCTACAGTTATAGCATTTAATGTCTGTATATTTTATGTGCAGCTTGCACATAATCATCTGAGAAACCCCTCAGGAAATATCAAAGTATTTCACAGCAATCTTTTATCCGATGTAGTTTGTTCCAGTAACTAAGGAGGTGCAGCAACCAATCCATGCATCTGAAAAGATAGTCCTATATACGCAAACAAGACAGTTTGTTGGATTAATTGGTTGAAGGAGACACATTGTACCTGAATGGTAGCATAGTGATGCAGCCAGTAGAACTTCTACTCCACATCTTCACTAACCTGGGTTCAGATGTCGATCTCCAATGCTAGTGTTTGTCTATTCTCCCTGATAATGCATGGGTTTCTCTGCAATGCTCCTGTGTCTTCACACGACTGAAGGACATGTGAATCGGCCACTGTAGATTTGAACTTCTGCTGGGAATTGATGGAGAATGGTGTGAGATCAATGTAGAATTAGGGTAAATGGCACGTGATAGTTGATACAGACTGAGTGTGGCCAAATGAGCTGTTCGCATGCTGTAAGATTCTGTGGTTTCTTTCCTCAACTAACAACAGAGAATCCTATTTATTTAGCAATACAGTGTGGAGCAGGTCCTTCCTGCTCTTTGAGCAGTGCTGCCCCAGCAGACAATGACAACCCTGACTAAACCTAGCCTAACATTGGGACAATTTACAATGACCAATTAACCTACCTGATATGAACTTGGACTGAAGGAGGAAACCAGCGCACCCATGAAAAGCCCAGGTATTTCATGGGGAGGATGTACAGAGACTCCTTACAGACAGCGCTGTAGTTGAACTGGGAACCGTAATGGCATCGTGCTAACTGCAACACTACCGTGGCTTGCAACTGAACAGATAATTAGACAGTTTGCTTTAATGTCTAAAATTTGACATCTGTAACAAAGCAGCCTCCCCCAGCCATGCAATGAATATCTTGAATCACTGCATCACTGCCATCTTTCAAACACATTCGTATTGTTCCCTGATAAACCTAATCAGAGCCATCTGTTCTTCTTCACCTGAAACTTTAACAAAGGGACCAGAATGAACATTTTGTCTCTCTTTCAACCATGTTCTCATCTTCTACAGCTGCATTTTGTCAGTCTTCAATCAGAGTAATCTGATACGTGTTCTTTTCAAGATTTACTTAAAAGACAACATGTTCTAAAGCTAGTACTAATGCCAAATGTTTGGATCCTATCAGCGAAGGATTTGCATATGACAAATTAGTTTTTCCTATAATCAGTAATAAAAATGTTGTAAGTCATTGTTTCAGAAATGTATGTATAAAGGAAGACCATGCCTTCAATGGCATATCATGTTACCTGTTACACTATTATTTTGATCAGTATTAACACTCAACAATTCAGAAACAATTTCTTCCCCTCTGCCATCTGATTTCTGAATGGACATTGATCCTATGAACACTAACTCATTACTTCTATTTTAATTTTTGCACTACTTATTTAACAGTTTTATATATTTAAAGAGTTAAATTAAAATATATATATATATATACACACACACTTACTGAAATTCACAGTTTTTTCTCTATTATTATGTATTGCATTGTGCTGCTGCTGCAAAGACAACAGATTTCTCAACATATGCCGGTGACATTAAACCTGATTCTGAGTCTCATTGACCTCAGGCCAAATCACTTATCCCAATGTACCGGACTAAATCAAGTTTAAACTAAATTCAGCTTGTCCAAATGGTCAAATGCTACTCAATTTAGTGAAGATATTCTGCTGCAAAGTAGACCTGCCTGCAATATCCCTACAAAATTCTGCCACTGTCTGTAAGGAGCTTGTTTGTTCTCTCCAGGTTTCCTCCTGATGCTCTGGTTCCCTCCCACATTACGAAGGGAAAGCAGGTTAATTGGCTCATGGGTGTAATTGGATGGCGTAGGCACATTGGGCCTGTTACCACACCATGTCTCTAAATACAATAAATAAATAAACTGTAAAATATTCCAAATCCACTGGCTGAATAAGATATTCAATTCTAGACCAATCAAGAGTCTTCAGCTTGACACATTAATTCCTGTTCCTTTCTCACAGAAGCCACTTCTGCTGCTCAGTCTTTCCACCATTGTTTTTTGCAGATTTTCAGCATTTGCATTTTACCTTTATTTTCTTAGGACTGAGTAATTATCTCAACCATTTTACCAAGTACCATAATTCTGATACAAACCTTTACTGTCCAGAATGGGAATACAAGAAAAGACAGTATTACAAATAACAATGGCAGATCATTTTCATATTTATTAATGGTCAATGATTTATAAACATTTTTAGAAAAATATTCTACTATTCTATTGTTGTACTGTTGACGAGAAATGTTTAATATTTCTGGTGTCTTGCCTCTTCCTTTCCAGTCCTGATGACTGTGCGGCTAGACACAACTCAAACGCTATCTGATGGCACTATTTCTGGCAGAATTTCAGATGGAGATGAGAAGGCATACAGAAGCAAGGTATGTCAGCTGGTTGAGTGATGTCGCAACAACAACCTTGCACCCAACGTCAGTAAGACCAACAAACTGATTGTGAACTTCAGAAGGGTAAGCGAGGGAACACATGCCAATCCTCATAAAGGGATCAGAAGTGGAAAGAGTGAGCAATTTCAAGTTCCTGGATGTCAACATCTCTGAGGGCCCAACATATCGATGCAGTCACAGAGAAAGCATGACAACAGTTCTATCTCATTAGGAGTCTGAGGAGGTTTGGTACGTCACCAAAGACAATTGCAAATTTCTACAGATATACTATGGAGAGCATTCTAACGGGCTGCATCAGCACGTGGTATGGGGGAGGGGTGCTACTGCACAGGTTCGGAAGTAGCTGCAGGAAGTTATGAGCAGAAATTATTTGGTTCATTAACAAGGAAATGTATTTTCTATTCTGCTAGAAGTAAATAATTTAAGGAATGATGAATGCACACCACAGGTACAGATTTAAGATGTAAGAATCAGAATGAGAATCAGGTTTATTATCACCGGCATGTGACGTGAAATTTGTTAAATTAGCAACAGCAGTTCAATGAAATACATAATCTAGCAGAGAGAGGAAAATAATGGAAAGAGGTGTACTTTCAAATCTCTTTCTATCTTTCCTTTCGGTTAGTCCTGACGAAGGGTCTCGGCCCGAAACATCGACAGCGCTTCTCCTTATAGATGCTGCCTGGCCTGCTGTGTTCCACCAGCATTTTGTGTGTGTTGTTGTTTGAATTTCCAGCATCTGCAGATTTCCTCGTGTTTGCTATCAGATTGCATGGTGTGTTACCGAAAGATATGTACTCATTTAAAACATGTGTACCACAAAATTGGTTTAACTCCCTTAGCGTATCGGAACCAGACAGTACAAGTATTTTACCATTTCATTACCATTTGCTGTCAGTCCACTAAGCAAGATACATTTTAACTCCCTCACCAACTGTCTTTCATTGAGTGTATATATATATATATATGAATATATATGTGTACGTGTGTCTGTGTATATACACTCATTACTGTGCAAAATTTGAATTATATAGTTGTCACAAATATAGCTGGTGAGCCTAAGACTTTTGCCCAGGACTGTAGTAGTTTTATGTATTGTACTGTGCTGTTGCCACATAAAAAAATCATGACATGTGTGAGTGATGATAAACGTGATTCTGATATGGTCCATTGTGGACTGAGAGTGGGAAGGGGACAGTGAGAGGGGAATCATGGATGAGAAAAGAAGAAGGAAAGGGAAGCACCAGAGAAACATTTTGTAATGATCAATAAACCAATCATTTGGATTCAAATGAACTTGCCTGGTATCTCAGGGCTGGGATTATCTGCACCCACACCACCCGGGCTCCTGGCACTCCACCTCTGCCACCTGTCCCACATCCCTCTCGTGGTACTCCACCCTCACCATTCCCAACATTCTTTGCTCCTGCCAGATTTTCAAACTTGCTCTCCGCTCCACTCGGGCTGAGATCCTTTGGCAGAAACATTGTACTTTTTTTCATAGAGGCTGCCTGACCTGCTGAGTTCCTCCAGCATTTTGTGTGTGTTGTTTGGATTTCCAGCGTCTGCACATTTTCTCTTGTTTGTAATCAAGAATCTATCAATCTCTGTTTTTAATATACCCGATGACTCATGAAACTCCTCCTCAGCTCCATTCTAAAAGGACGCCCCTCTATTCTGAGACTGCATCCTCTAGACTCCCATCATAGGGAACATCCTCTCCGCATCTACTCTACTAAACCCTTTCAACATTCGATAGGTTTCAATGAGATTCCCCCCTCATTCTTGTGAATTCCAGTGAGTAGAGGCCCAGAACCATCAAATGCTCCTCATATGATAAGCCTTTCATGAATCTCCAATGTCAGCTCATCCTCTAAATGACTAGATACAATCGTATGTGGTGTAAATGATTAGATACACTTGTTTTTATTTTACTGAGATAAGGCGCCAACTCATTAAACTTCACCATATACCTATCTTTTTCTATTTATATTTATTAAGTTGGAAATATATTATCATTATGATATTAGTACCAAAACTGAATGTGCTTTTTAAATGTGCGTCAGCTTTATAAAGGTCTTTTCTTGCATTCAAGCAGCAAAAGATAATTTAGGATTATTAATTTTTGCAGAGCTTGCTACACTTCTGGCAAGAGAACATAAAGTAATACTAGGGTACGCCATGCCATGTAAAGATCTAAGAAGCTTGCTGCTTGACACGTACAACACAGACCTGATAGAATGAGCTAAGTGTGTATTTCTGAATATAGTCTTATAACATCAGTTTTCAATTTAAAAAATACGATTTGAAGGTATCAAAGCTATGGTTTCTTTCCAACATTGCCTGAAGCTGCTTAACCCTAATCAATCAGCGCCATCTGTTAATTAAGACCCATTTGATGTAATGGGTCAAAAATGAACCGAAGAACAAAAGTCTCCAGCAACAAATTGGCCATTATAATCACTCAAACAGCAGTCTAAATTCATTTCTTGTTTATCTTGTTAACAAAACAAAAGGGGATTGTTCCTTTTACAATGAGAAATCCACTAAGATTATTTCAATGTTTTTTTTGTTTTGGAGTTTATTACGTTTGAGGATCCATTGCCATATCTTTGAGTTTACTTCTGCCTTGAAAATTAAAGATTATTGATAAGGTTTATTACCATGTTTGTGGTGGAAGGTTTCATCCATAAACCAGTCAACAATTTGAAAAGGGACATGAATGTCCCTGAAATGGTCTGGAAGAAAATAATTCGACAATAGGGGCAGATGATATGGGGCTAAAACTCCACAGAACACAGGTGTGTGTACGTGGTGCAAATGATTCACTACACTAGAATGCAGGTGTGTGTACATGGTGCAAACGATCAGACTCACTAGAATACAGGTGTGCATTCATATGCAAATTACAGGAAGGATATTAATAAGGTTGAAAGAGTGCAGAGAAGGTTTACAAGGATGTTGCCGGGACTTGAGAAACTGAGTTACAGAGAAAGGTTGAATAGGTTAGGACTTTATTCCCCGGAGCGTAGAAGAATGAGGGGAGATTTAGTAGAGGTATATAAAATTATGATGGGTATAGATAGAGTGAATGCAAGCAGGCTTTTTCCACTGAGGCTAGGGGAGAAAAAAACCAGAGGTCATGGGTTAAGGGTGAAGAGGGAAAAGTTTAAAGGGACCATGGGGGGGGGGGCTTCTTCACACAGAGAATGGTGGGAGTGTGGAATGAGCTGCCAGATGAAGTGGTAAATGTGGGCTCACTTTTAACATTTAAGAAAAGCTTAGACAGGTACATGGATGAGATGTGTAGGGAGGGATATGGACCAGGTGCAGGTCAGTGGGACTAGGCAGAAAAATGGTTCAGCACAGCCAGGAAGGGCCAAAAGGCCTGTTTCTGTGTTGTAATGTTCTATGGTTCTATGGTTATATTAGCTACAGTAGAATACAGGTGTGCATTCATATGCAAATGATTAGATACACTTATTTTTATTTTATTTTATTAAGATACAGTGCAAAATAGGCCCTTCTGGCCCTTTGATCTGCACCGCCCAGCAGTCCCCTGATTAAATCCCAGCCTAATGACCAATTGATAGGTCTTTGGTTGGTGGAAGGAAACCCATGTGGTCACGGGGAGAACGTGCAGGCATCTTTCAGGCAGCAATGGGAATTGAACCCGTGTTGCTGGTGCTGTAAAGTGTTGTGTTAACCACTAGGCTACTGTGCCATAAATGATTAGACCTACGAGAATGCAGACGTGTTGACATGGTGTAAATGATTGGATACACTTTCCTAAAACTGTCCTGTCTTCTGCTAAGTCCATGGAGTCAGGAGAAGCTCCTTTGGTCAGTTTTGAAAGAGTTAGATTATTCCAACAGAGATGGGATACCAGGCTTTATCACAAAAGAATTACAATCAGGAAGGAAGAAGGGTTGCCAGCTTTGCCAGGATATTTCCCTTAAAGTTTTGTCATCTGACATCCATTGGTGAAACACTATTTTTAGAGAGATGTTGGAGAAGTCGGAACATGAAGGCAGAGTGTAACCTAATATCGAGTGATTATCTTAGTCACTTTGTTTGTGATCGCAAGACCCAGGTGGACATTGCGAATGCAGAGTGCTGAAAGCCAGATTTACTGATTAATTTGCAGACAGCAGGGTGGCTCAGTGGCCTTGTGATGCACCATCAATAACTCACGCTGAGACTTAGGAAGCGAGATATCGGCTTTTATTGACTGGAAGAATAAACAACACTACATCCTGGGGAAAATGAGGGAGAGCAGCAGCCCACAGTCGCCTTTATACAGGGGTCAGTGGGAGGAGCCACAGGAGCTGTCAGCAGGGGGTCTGTGGGAGGAGCCACAGGAGCAGTCAGCAGGGGGTCTGTGGGAGGAGCCACAGGAGCAGTCAGCAGGGGTCTGTGGGAGGAGCCACAGGAGCAGTCAGCAGGGTCTGTGGGAGGAGCCACAGGAGCAGTCAGCAGGGGTCTGTGGGAGGAGCCACAGGAGCAGTCAGCAGGGGTCTGTGGGAGGAGCCACAGGAGCAGTCAGCAGGGGTCTGTGGGAGGAGCCACAGGAGCAGTCAGCAGGGGTCTGTGGGAGGAGCCACAGGAGCAGTCAGCAGGGTCTGTGGGAGGAGCCACAGGAGCTGTCAGCAGGGGGTCTGTGGGAGGAGTCACAGGAGCAGTCAGCAGGGGGTCTGTGGGAGGAGCCACAGGAGCAGTCAGCAGGGTCTGTGGGAGGAGCCACAGGAGCAGTACAGACAGGTATATCTAGTTCACCACACCTTGGTCATAGTGAGGTCTACACCTCAAGCTGCAGTGTCAATGGTTTACCCCAGGAGTGAGGTGTTGGAGTTGGTGTGCTCCACCAGACTGCTGGGTACAGAGTGGCATGGAGTCGGTGCTGGTCCCGGTGTTCATTCTGCAGAACATAAGCTGTAATGTGTACGACCGCAGACTGCTGCAACATTCATGGACTCTTTGACTATATATATTTTTTGTGTGTCTGTATTTTACTGATATACCTTATATGTGCCTTGTTGTGTACGTGTTTTGCACAGAATAATGATGTTTGGTTTGGCTGTACTCATGGGTATTCATGTATGGTCAAATGAGAATTAAACTTGAACTTGAAGCAAAGATGCCTAACAAGAAGTTGTGTGACAGCAGTGGGGGTCTGTGGAGGGGGGCAACTTCACACCCCTGGGCACTGGGGTTAGTTGTGCAGCAGAGCAGGGCTACTGAACGAACTCATTCTGTTGGGATGATGTCTGTGTGCAGTTTGACTGCATGTGAACGACAGTCATCAGCCCCATCTGGACATCACTGCAAACGTACACCCATGGCTGGCTGCAGTTAAATGTACCATCTTGAAGTGAATGACTTTTGATAATTATTTTGTCACCCTAAAACTATCCTCACTCCTCCCTCCCTGCTCCTGCCTAAACTAAACTCTTGGCCAAGGGTTTTAGGATCAGAGTCGTGGGATCTGCTATTTCTGGAACGATGCCCATGTGGGCTGAAATGATTGTCTCTGGACAGTGGATGGGGTTCTGCCATTGCCAGTGTGGTGGGGAATGACTATGAGCAGGGCCTCAGGGTGGACTGTGCAAAACTGTTGACAATACTCAAAGTGCAGCCTGACTAGTGTCTTATAAAGCCTCAGCATTATCTCCTTGCTTTTATATTCTATTCCCCATGAAATAAATGCCAACATTGCATTTGCCTTCCTTACCACAGATTCAACCTGTAAATTAAACTCCTAGGAGTCTTGCACTCCTAATTCCCTTTGCATCTCTGATGTTTGAACCTTTTCCCCATTTAGACAGTAGTCCGCACTATTGTTCCTTTTACTAAAATGCATTATCATACATTTCCCAACACTGTATTCCATCTGCCACTTTCTTGCCCATTCTTTCAATTTGTCTAAGACCTGCTGCAATCACGTTGCTTCCTCAGCACTACCTACCCTTCCAGCTATCTTTGTATCATCTGCAAACTTGACCACAGAGTCATCAATTCTACTATCTAAATCACTGACAATGTGAAAAGTAGCAGTCCCAATACTGACCTCTAAGGAACACTAGTCACTGGCAGCCAACCAGAAAAGGCCCCCTTTATTCTCACTCGCTGCCTCCTGCCTGTTAGCCATTCCTCTATCCATGCCAGTATATTTCCTGTAAAACCATAAGATTTCATTTTGTAAAGCAGTCTTATCAAATGTCTTCTGAAAATCCAAATAAATAACATCCACTGCCCCTCTTTTGTCCACCCTGCTTGTTACTTTCTCGAAAAACTCCTAAAAGATTTGTCAGGAAAGATTTCCCTTTACAGAAACCATGCTGACTCTGACTGATTTTATCATTACTCTCCAAGTACCCTGAAATCCCATTCTCTAACACCCATAGACTCTAACACTTTCCCAACCACTGAGGTTAGGCTAAATGGCCTATAATTTCCTTTCTTTTGCCTTCCTCCCTTCTGAAAGAGTGGAGTGACATTTGCAATTTTCCAGTCCTCCAGGACCATGCCAGAATCAAGTGATTTTTGAAAGATCATGACCAATGCATAATTTATCTCTTCAGCAACCTCTCTCAGGACTCTGGGATGTAGTTTATCTGGCCCAGGTGACTTATCCACCTTAGGACCTTTGAGTTTGCCTAGCACTTTTCCCTTTGTAACAGCAATGGCACTCACTCCTGCTCCCTGACACTCACGGACCTCTGGCACACGGCTAGTGTCTTCCACAGCGAAGACTGATGCAAAGTATTCATTAATTCATCCGCCACTTCTTTGTGCCCCATTACTACCTCGCTGGCATCATTTTCCAGTGATCACTTTGTAGAGATCTGTTTTCACTTTGACTCAAAATGTCTTTTTCTGTCGATCAGTGTCAGAAAAGCCAAATTAAATCCACTGTAGTTCAATGCTGCAAAACAATGAAGTATGAAAACTTCCAAGGAAGATGAATATTAATACTTTTTATAGGCACTGTAAACGGGAGACATCAGGACCTGTACATTTTGGGCAATTAAGTGGAGTGCCAATTAGCCAGTTTCATATAAAAAAGACAAACTACCATTTAACTGAGTAACAAATTATGTACTTAACTGAAATACATAACAAATTAGAATACTACCAATACTACAACATCTTGGACTTTGCAAATGCTTCCACCAGCTGGTCAATGCACAGTTTTAAACTAATATTTCTTCCTGAGGAACATCCTGTGAACTCAGTGAGCTACTAACTTCTAAGAACAATTCATAGCTGGAAAAAGAAGTATTATTGAAGAATTCAGTTAGAGTGTGTTGTGTTATGCAGTGTGGTATTATCCTGTAACCCAAGAGAGGTGCTGTAGGTCGATGTTTCATTATGAAGTTTGATCAATGATGCCTTTAGAATGAAAACTAAACTATTTCATTCCCCTGTGTAGCTGGTAAGTTTGCCAACATTGTACGGATATATGGCCCAATGTCCAGTGATAAAATCATTTTTGATTTTAATTATGAAAAATATTTTTACCCTCCTCCTCACTCTCTTTCAGATGCTATTTAATTGGCATGGCATTGTAGTGGTTAGCACAATTATTTATAGTACCAGACTTGAGTTCAATCTCCACTGCTGTCCGTAAGGAGTTTATATATTCTCCCTGTGACCATGTGGGTTTCCTCCAGATGCTTTGGTTTCCCCCCACAGTCCAAAGATGTACCGGCTAGTAGGTTAATTGGTCATTGTAAATTGTCCTGTGATTACACTAGGGTTAAATCAGGGGTTGGTAAATGGGCAGCACAATTTAATACTCCGCACCGTATCTCAATAAATAAGCAAATGAATAAAGTTTACCTAATGATAGCTTTTGTAAAATAAATGTTTCCATTCTTTGGTGGTCCTGTACTAGACCCTCAGTCAGTTAAAACAATGCAGAACCCCGTCAGATTCAAGCTGACAAGAACTCTTAGTGATCATGTTACTGAGGATCCAAAGATGCGAGTTTGGCAGATGGAGAATCTGGTGCCACTAACAAGGATTGTGAAACTACTCAACTGTTTGCTAATATCTTTCAGGGAAGGAAATCTGTCACTCTTACCTGGTCTGGTCCACTTGTGACCCAGAATCTATGGTCGTCGGTCAGATTCCTAACTGCTCCAGCAGCAACTTAGAACGAGGGTATTTGGGGAATGGTAATAAATGTGAGCCTTACCCACATCTGCATTGGGTGCGGGGTGAAGATACATCTCTACCCAAAGGAGGTGTAAAGTGCTCCTTTCCTCTGGGAGCCTGCAGGTTACCCTTGGGCAATGTATAGCACCTGCTTAGCCCCGCCCCCAATCAGGGTCATGGGAAACCATGGGAACAGGTGGTAAATGGTCATAGGAGCAGCTGGTGCATATAGCAAGTCCTGGTTATGTGACCACTGACGCCAGGCAGGACAATCTCTGAAGAGTATTGATGATGGCTGGGGTCACCTGTCTTGTAAAGACATTTCCCAGAGGAAGGCAATGGCAAACCACCTCAGTGAAAAATTTGCTAAGAACAATCACAGTCATGGAAAGACCCTGACTGTCCACATCAAGATGACGTGGCACATGATGATGATAGTGATAACCTATATCTGCAACAAGCTGATAGAACAAACATTGCAACTAAGATCTCTAATTTTCCTTGTCTTGGTTGCTCTCACTGTCAAAGACTATCAATACAACAGCAAATTAACTGGATGACTGATGTCCTACCTACAGCTTTGTGGATCATCAAAACATCAAGACGGTGCTACCTACTCAGATATTAGGATTCCCTGAAGTCCAGTGTGTCATTTGCTGCTCTCTGTGTTCGGCACACAGTGTTTTGACTTTAATGATTAATGAGCTGTCTAAAGCTCCTGTTTCTGACCCAGTACAGAGCAGGTGGCTGAACATGTTTGACCTCAGTATAAACATCCCATCTAGATTTTATTAGTGGAGTCATGGGGATGGGAGGCTTTGCCGCAAGTAGCTTCAATAAATATTTTCCATGTGTCTGTAATTTCCTATCCCTGGGTTCTGTTAGAAATTTAGGAATGAGTAAGAATCTTTGATTCATTGGTTCTTCATGATTGTTTATTTTAAAGTTTAAACAAAGATACAGAGCATTTGAAACTAAGTGAATAGCTGAGAAGCAAGGCAGATTCAATATAAAGATGGCACCTTTGAAAAATCTATCACACTTATATTCGAATTAACAGAAATTCCTTAGATAAGAATAAACCAATCACTGGTTGCAAAATCATAGCACTAGGGTAAAGTGTTAACATTTAGCCAATTAAAACATGAAAAGGTATATGTAACAGCTATACTGTCTTGTGCCAGTAAGTGGAAACAAACCATCACATACTGTGAAAATTACGAGTTTGCTAAAAGTACAAATTGTTAAAAATATAGATCATATCAGTAAAAAGGCTATGATTGAAACGATAAATTTACTCTTGCATTAATTTAACTAATATCTTATTAAAAAGTAGTAAAAAAACAATCAACTCCAACACATGGTTCTGCAGATTTTCAATGCCATGAATCTCAGTAAAACACGTAGTAGATGACACCATTGTAGTTATCATTATACTTTTAACTGTTTGATAGGC
Source organism: Hemitrygon akajei (assembly GCF_048418815.1). Taxonomy (NCBI): domain Eukaryota; kingdom Metazoa; phylum Chordata; class Chondrichthyes; order Myliobatiformes; family Dasyatidae; genus Hemitrygon; species Hemitrygon akajei. Next base: position 58,971,368 of record NC_133146.1, read on the forward strand.
CATCAAAGGCCTACAATAATTTTGGCATTTATAAATCAATTTCTTAATGGTCTATGCTTCCCTTTGCTTCAATAGAGCTGACAGTTGACCTGACTCATCGCGCATCTTTCTTGGCCTTCCTTGTAATTGTCACTTACTCCGTCACAGCTCGCTGAAGGAGTTTTCTAACACATTCCTTCAAAAGAACCATTCAAGGCATGTGCTCTGCTGAAATCTGTGCCAATATTTGGTGTGGTAGAATGTATACTCAGAACCTATTTCACTTTCAGGAAAAAGGGAGAAGAGTTAGAATGCATATTATTTAAATTATACTAGTTTATTGTATTGTTTATTATGGAGTTATTACCATACAACTATCAGCTTCCTGAACCAGTGTGGATAACTTCATTCACCTCAATGAAGAAGAGACTCCACAACCTATAGACTCATGTTCAAGGACTCTACACCTCAAGTTCTCAGTATTATTTATTTACATTTTTAAATAATTTGCACAATTTGTCTTCTTTTGACATAGGTTATTTTTCAGTTTTTGTTATTTATAGTTTTTCATGAATTTTATTGTATTTCTTTAATTCCCTGTAAATACCTGCAAGAAAATTAATCTCAAGGTCGTATATGGTGACATATTTGTACTTCCATAATTAATTTACTTTGAACTTTAAAGAGTAGAATGACCAATTTATCTGTGCATGAATGCTTAGAAGAAGCAGTTGGATTGACAAAGAAGGTCTGATACACGTTAGCATCTTTTGATAATATTTTCAAAAATGCAGTTCTCTTTCATTACGTTCTTTGATCAGGTCTCTTTAATCTTGTTTCTTGTTCCATTTTTACCCCCTTTCACAGACTTTCCTTTTTTATTGTTGCAGTAATGAAGAATCCCTCTACATCTGAGTGCGACGGTATTCCTGAGTCTCCACCTGGGACTTGCATGATTGACAGTTGTGAAAACCGAGACGAAGCTGCTAACACTATGAAGAAAGCTCTGAACACTGCCAGAGATGGAGGACCTTCACTGTTGCCCCAAACACCAGCGGTGTAACAGACAGTAAGTAGCCTCTTCTTTGCATTTTAAGATTTGTTTAATCTGAACCTTTGTCACTTTTAATGACCATGGGACTTGAACTTCTAATAATTTCTATTTATATTTTGGATTGGCAGCACCTGCAATGTTTCATTTTTACAATGAATTCTCTGCAAATGTATGAGAAACATGGTAGGTAAAGAGAAAATACTGATTGTGCAGAGCCAATGAACATCAAATACCTATCAGGTGTACTTATTGAGGTTAGTTGATAAGATATAGTCCAAAACAAAAAAAAAAATTGAAATTTTCCAACTAACATTCCATGTAATTAGGTATTTTTAGACCATAAGATATAGGAGCAGAATTAGGCTATTTGGCCCATCAATTCTGCTCTGTCATTTCATCATGGCTGATCCAATTTTCCTCTCTGCCCCAATCTCCTGCCTTCTCCCTGTATCCCTTCATGACCTGACCAATCAAGAATCTATTAACTTCTGCCTTATATATACATAGTGGTTTGACCTGCACAGCTGCCTGTGGCAAAGAATTCCACAGATTCACCACTCTGGTTAAAGAAATTCCTCCTCATCTCTGTTCTAAAAGGACACCCCTCTATTCTGAGCTTGTGTCCTCTGGTAGATTCTCCCACCATCCTCTCAACATTCACTCTATCAAGGCCTTTCATCATTCGATAGGTTTCAATGAGGGCACCTCCTCATTCTTCTAAATTCCTGTGAATACAGGCCCAGAGCCATCAAATGCTCTTCATATGACAAGCCATTCAATCCTGGAATAATTTTCATGAACCTCCTTTGAACCCTCTCCTGTTTCAGTACATTCTTTCTAAGATAAAGCTCTTCACAATACTCCAAGTGAGGCCTCATCGGTGCCTTATAAAGCCTTAACATTACATCCTTGCTTTTATATTCTAGTCTTCTTGAAATGAATGCTAACATTGCATTTGCCTTCCTCACCACAGACTCAACCTGCAAATTAACCTTTAGGGTATCCTACATCACGAGTCCCAAGTCCCTTTACACCTCAGTTTCTTTTTTGTATTTTCTCTCCTTTTAGAAAATAATTAACCAAAGTGCATGACCACATATTTCTCAACACCATATTCCATCTGCCATTTCTTTGCCCATTCTCCTTATCTGTCTAAGTCCTTCTATAGCCTCTCTACTTCCTTAAAGTTACCTGCCCCTCCATCTTTCTTCGTATCATTTGCAACAAAGACATCAATTTCATCATCCAAATCATTGACACATAACTAGAAAAGAATCAGTCCCAACACAGACCCCTGTTGAACACCACTAGTCACCAGCAGCCAACCAGAAAAGGTTCTCTTCATTCCCACTCTTTTCCTCCTGCCAGTCAGCCAAGGCGTTATTCATGCTAGAATCTTTCCTGTAGTACCATAGGCTCGTAGCTTGTTAAGCAACTTCATGTGTGGCACCTTGTCAATCCAAAGTACACAAAATCAACTGATTCTCCTTTGACTGTCCTGCTTGTTATTTCTTCAAAGAATTCCAACAAATTTGCCAGGCAAAATTTTCCACTGAGGAAACCATGCTGACTGCAGCCTATTTTATCATGTGCCTCCAACTACCCTGAGACCTCATCCTTAACGATTGACACCAATATCTTCCCAACCACTGAGGTCAGACTAACTAGCCTATAGTTTCTTTTCTTCTGCCTCCCTCCCTTCTTGAAGAGTGGAGTGACAGCTGCAATTTTCCAAACTCCCAATACCATTTCAGAATCTAGTGATCTTGAACGATCAGTACTAATCCTGCCATGATCACCTCTTTCACAACCCTGGGATGTACACCATCTGGGCCAGCTGACTTATCTACCTTCAGACCTTTCAGTTTCCCAAGAACCTTCTCTCTAGTAATGGTAACTTCACAAACTTCATGACCCCTGACACCTGGAACTTCCACCATACTGCTAGAGTCTTCCAGTGAAGACTGATGCAAAATACTTATTCAGGACATCCATCATTTCGTTGACCCCCATTTCTACCCCTCCAGCATCATTTTCCAATGGCCCAATATCCACTCTCTCTTCTCTTTTACACTTCATGTATCTGAAGAAATTTTTGGTATCCTCTTTCATATTATTGGCTAGCTTACTTTCATATTCCATCTTTACCTTCTTCATGACATTTTTAGTTGTCTTCTGTTGGTTTTTAATCCTCTAACTTCCCACTCATTGTTGCTCTATTATATTCTCTTTCATTGGCTTTTATGTTGGCTTTGACTTCTTTTGTTAGCCATTGTTGCAACTCATCCTGTTGGCTGAAAGTTTGCCCTAGGAACAGCCTCTCCTCACTACACATTGCCTCTGTTTGTAAACCAGCTACCTCATTTTATTCTCTGATTCCCACCCCCCTGCAACTCTGGTTTAAATCCCACCGTGCAGCTTTAACAAACCTTCCTGCTAGGATAATAGCCCCCTCCAGTTCAGGTCCCACATTCCCTGGAAGAGATCCCATTATTTAAAAATCTTATGCCCTCCCTCCTACACAAAGTATGTACCACCAGGCTCAAGGACAGTTCCTATTCCACTGATCCCACAGTTATCAGACTATTGAATGGATGATTTGTGTGATAAGTTGGACTCTTGACCTCACAATCTACAATCTACCTCGTCATGATCTTGCATTTTATTGTTTACTTGCACTGCATTGTTTCGGTAGCTTTTACACTTCATTCCACATTGTTATTGTTTTGCCTTATTCCAGCTCACTGCTCTCTGTAATGATCTGATCTGTAGAAACAGTATGCAAGGCAGGTTGTCCACTATATCTCGGTCCATGTGACAATAATAAACCAATACCAATATCACCTTTTAGGCTTTTGCTAAGCAGAGAAAACAGTCTGAAGATTTTGCAGCATCTATGGAGACAAACAAATTTTGCCTGAGCTATTGACAGTTTCCAAAATCTAGTCTGGAATTGTGTAACCCAGAGAGATTTTGGATCTCCAGAGGTATTTAAATATTTGATATATCAGGATATTGAGGGTTACACAGAGGAGTCGAGGCCCGGGTCTGGTCAGTTTTTTGAGGACTATGTGGAGCTGGTATATAAGACGAACAGAGTCCTGGGTCAGTCAGCCATAAGTCATACTAAATGGCTAGGCTGGTTAGAGGGGCCAACTGGCCTCCTCCTGCTTCCACATTCTTGTGTTGCTTTTGTTTTACAATTTCCACATTTGACAATAATGATGCTGTTATCTGATTCTGCGCTTCAGGAGGAGATTGAGGTGAGTAAGGCTTCCTCATCCATTCTATCCAGTTTTTACAGGAACATCATTGAGGGTGTTCTGAGCGGCTGCATTACCATCTGGTACAGGCATTGCATGGCATACGACCACAAGACCCTACACAGGATGGCAAGGACTGCTGAGAACATCATCAGGATCTTTCTTCTACCCATCCAAGATAGCTATCAGCGTGCTGCATACACAGGGCCCCTTAGCATTGTCAAGGATCCCTCACATCCATCCCACAATCTCTCTGATCCCCCACCTTCAGGCAGGAGGCACGGTAGCATTACGACAAGAACTGTTAGGATGTGGAACAGTTCCTTCCCCCAGGGTGTGAGACTACCAAATTCTCTGCCACTACACCAGTCTCATTACGTATGAAATGCCCAGTGGTGTTTACTATTTACTTCATACTTTTTAACTTGTGTCAGAAATGCACCTTATGCTAAATATCAATCTTCTGGAATATATTTTATTATTTGTTAATTTAGTTCTTTAAGGTTATAATAGCCGGGGGTAGTAATGGGGCTCAGCTCCCACTACTTATGAAATGCTCTCAATGGCATGCACCTCAAATAACCCCTGACAACTCTTGGCCTTCATGTGTGGCTTAGCTACTAACCCTGGCGGAACTATTTCTACTGACTGGAGAAGGGGGAAAGGCAGGTTACTGCTGCCTTAAAACTCATTGCTTGGGACAGATAAGGTTTGTCAGCTGTTGTTGGCAGTTCATCTACGAGAAGGAAAAGCCTGATCTCAAACCTCTACTGCCTTGCAGCTATACCCATTCATAGGGATAACTTCGGGAGTAAACCCTGAGAGAAAAATCTGGAACTGGAGTCCATAAGGCAGACCTACATTGAGTTCAATGCCAACTGGCATCTCCTAAGACACGGATGGTGCCAAACTGTCACAGTCTCGGATTCATCAGATGCAAGGAGAGGGGAAACTTGCTACATGGGCAACAGCTTGCTCTCCGTATTGTAGGGCCCTAGCCTGTGTATCTAGACAGCTAGGACATAACATCCATAGTCGACCCTGACTGACAGAGGCCTCCACTCAACTCGTTTGTCAATTAATTTCTGGTAATATTTTATGTGTTGTTTATGGGTTATAGGTACTGTGTCGTGCACCTTGGTCTGGAAAAATGCTGTTTCATTTGACAGTATACATGTGTATGGATGAACGGAAATTGAACTTATTGTACAGTACTAACGTGTGGAATACCACAATTTAGAAATTGATGGAGCAATAAAAGGAAAAACAAATCAATATGTTTGGAATCTGCCATCTACAATGGACAAAACCAAAAACATTCAAATAAATTATCAGCATTTCTGTGCTTGAAACAAATCATTAGTGGGTTGGGTGTAGAGCAACATAATTGGTGCAAACATACGTAATTCACAACCACCAATATGAGCTGGGGTTCACTTTAAGAAGCTGGTCTGCGTGATGACATAATTAGGCTTTTACCATGTTTTGTGTTCAGTTCTTTGGAGTTCAGTAAGTGAGTTGTTACTGTTTTTCTTAAACATAAAATGCCTCACATTTTATTTGCAAAAACCTAACTTTAATCAGTCGCCAAATAAATCATACGATAGGCATCACTTGTAGCACAAAATATTAGGCTAAAGAAAAGTTTTGTAATGTATAGCTTTAAATATTTTGTAAAATACCTAGTAGAGAAAGTAAGAATATGTTTGTATCAGACAAGCACTGTACAAGTCCTGTTTAAATGCAAGGATAAATTTTTATCTTTTTTCGAACACACGATTAATTTCAAAAGAAAGAAAATGTATTTCTTCCCAATTCCTTTTTTGTTCAAGACCAGAAAATTGGTGCTGAAGAATTTATTTTATTGTCTATCAATAGAGGTGGGGGAGTGAAGAGTGTGAGCATGAGAAAGAGAAATGTAATCAAAATAAATTTAACCAGAAAAGGAAAGTACATCAAGTATTACCTAGCCAGTGATGAAATGGAACCTGATTAATTAGAACTAATGCTGGCTGATGTCTACAATTGCTTTATCAAGAAATTTCAACCCAGTCTTTTGAGTCTAATCAGTAATGAAACATGTTTGTCTAAGATGGTTACTAGGGCAACCATTAGTTACTTGATATGCTTTACTCATATTGATTAACTTAAAGCTAAATCAGTTCAAGGATCAAATTACACCAGTCGCATCTAGGTGATAAATGAATATTCAATTGTATTTTAGGTAAAAGATATGTCATACAAAATTAGGATTGAATCAAATTTCTAATTATCTTGCTTCTAACGTTTCAGTTATTCTGCATTTTACGTATTTTTGCTTCTCTTCCTGTTATCTACTCACGGTAGATTGTTCCACTCCAAATTGAGACCTAGTCTTTCAATTTATAAAACTATCCATTTGTGCACAAGTAAGAGGAGTGTTGTGGATCTTTCAGTAAAATTAACACTAGAGATTCTGCAGTTGCTGGAAATTCAGAGTAACATACACAAAATGCTGGAGGAACTCAGCAAGTTGGGCAGCATCTATGGAAAGAATTAAACATTCGATGAATTGAGATGAGACCCTTCATCAAGACTGGAAAGAAAGTGAGGGAGAAGCCAGAATAAGAAGGTGGGGAAGGAAGACAAGCCAAATGAGATAGGTGAAGCCAGGTGGGTGGAGAGGAAGGGCTTTGAAGTAAGAAGATGGAAGGTGATAGATAGAGAAGTTAAAGGACTGGGAATCTGGGACCAGAGGACACAGTCTCAAAATAGAGGATACCCATTTAGAACAGAGATGAGGAGGTATTTCTTTAGCCAGAGGGTGGCGAATCTGTGGAAATTGTTACCACAGGCTGCTGTGGAGGCCAAATCACTGGGTGCATTTAAAGTGGAGATTGATAATTAGGGTGAAAGGAGCTTGATAAGGCAGGGCATGAACGGTTATGCAGAGGGCAATGGGGTTGAGAGGGAAATGGATCAGCCATGATGAAATGCCAGAATAGGCTCGATGAGCTGCATGGCCTAATTCTGTCCTATGTCTTATGATCTTATGGTCTATAGCTGGAATAGAAGGAATCTGATTGGACAGTGTAGCATGGGAGAAAGGGAAGGAGGAGGGGGCACCAAAGGGAGGTAATAGGAAGGTGAGGAGAAGAAAAGGGATAAGAGGGGAGTCAGTGTGGGCAATTGAAGAAAAGGGAAGGGTAGGGGGAAAAATTACCAGAAGTTGGTGAAATCGATATTTATGACATCCAGGTTGGAGGCTATCCAGATGGAACATGAGGTGTGTTGCTCCTCCAACCTGAGTGTGGCCTCATTGTGGCAATAGAGGAGGCCATGGAGTGACATGTCAGAATGGGTAAAATCACAGGTGAAAGTCACACTTAAAGCTCTTGCTCAGATATTTCATAACAGGGGCAAAGACAAATAAGTGGCCATTGACAATGTATATTTAGTCTTATATAGAATTATCTGCCCTGATCCTGCCTACCCATTACCTCATACCCACTTACTTTTTATATTCCAATAATACTTTATTTATTTAGAGATACAGCACGGATCGAGCCGTACCACCCAGCAGCCCACCGATTTCACCCTAACCTAACTAATCACAGGACAATTTACTGGACTGTGGAAGGAAACCTGAGAATCCGGAGGAAACCCACTAAGTCCCCGGGAGAACATACAAATTTTCTTAGAGGACGCTGGAGCTGACTCAGAAATTGGATACCCTGAACTGTATTAGTGATGCACTAGCCACTATGTGAGAAACGGTGTCAAAGACCTATACGTTCATGCTAATTCCATTCCATAGTCACCATCGTCATTGTGCAACATGTCATTACATTCAGTCGTATAAACTTCCAAAGAAAACAGTGGATAGTCAGTCATATGGCTCCGCGGTGACACATCTTTATGAGGAGCTTCCCCACCTCAAACTCTCCTCCATGTGTGTAGAAGAACCCTGTAGACATTTTATTTCTAAAATATACTTCATTCATGATAATAAATATATACAAGAAGATGAAATAGTGCAAAAGAAACTTTACATTCTTGGTCAATATAGTCATCATCATTAAAAATAATAAGCACTTTATTGATCCCACCTGGGAAATTATTTCATTACAGCAGCAACATTCAAAAACAAAATTAGTAATATATTAATAAAACATAATATGTACAATAATTTACCAACGTGCAATAATGTGTAATACTATGCAATAACAACATATGAAATAATAAAACAGATTATTGTACTATGATGTGTGTTCTCCTGTCACACAGAGATGAACTGTTGTATTTCCTTATTGCATCTGGTAGGAAAGATTTTCTGTAATGATTCTTGTGACAGCGGAGCTGAATGAGCCCGTTCGAAAGGGGGCTCCACTGCTTATTCATAGATCATGGAGAGGATGTGACTGATTGTCCATCATGGATAACTGTTTGTTTAGTGACCTCCTCTCCACCACTAATTCCGGGTTGCAGCCAAGTTCAGATCCAGCCTTTTTGATGAGTTTATTCAGTCTTTTTGCATCATCAACATTGATGCTGCTCACCCCACATAAAGGCACAAAGATTCCACTCGCTACAACAGACTAGTAAAAGATCTCCAACTTCTTGCTGCACACATTGTAGGATTATGTGCCGTATCGTACAACGTGGGCAATCATGGTGTTTCCATGACCATGATTTTTCTTGGCAAAGTTTTCTACAGAAGTGATTTGTCATTTACTACTTCCAGGCTGTCTTTACAAGACGGGTGACTATCAATACCCTTCAGCAATTGTCTGCCTGCCGCCAGTGCTCGTCAGATGACCAAGATTCGTGAGATGCACCAGATGCTCATACGACCATTCATCACCTGCTCCCTTGGTTTCAACATGACCCTGATTGGTGGGGGGGGGGGGGGGGGGGGGAACTAAGCAAATGCTACACCTTGCCCAAGGGTGACCTGCAGGCTGGCGGAGGGAAGGAGCTCCTTACAGCTCTCTTGGTAGAGATGTATGAGAGAGAGACAGAGAGAATGAATCATTTGCAATCATATGGCCCTAGGAGGTATTACCCCTTTCATTGTTTGGGGACTTCCTACCCAACCATAACTCTTGACTGCCCATATGTGGTAGCAGAAGGAGTGTAGCCTTGCTGCCCCAAGCTTTAGTATGTGCATTGGCACCCAGGTATACTGGAAGATCAACAAGTTCAGCCAGGTCAAAGGGCTTCTTTCCCCAAGTTGATAACCTTCCAGCAGCACTTGACATCTAACTCAGTTTGTACTGCTAGGACAACTCAGAACAGCTCTGATACAAAGCTCCCAGGGATGATCTGGAATATGGATCCTTGCATCCTGCTCCATAATCCTTTAGCAAAGACTAAACAGTGGTCTACAATGGTTTCATTTATAAAACTCTCAGCTTTCCCCTTCTACCTTGTTAATGTCCTCCTGCCTTTTGCACTTGGGCTGACTGTACATATTCAAATCTAGACTGCATTCCCAATGTTATTTGCTGCATCTATGGCGAGCTTGCCTTCAGATTCCTCTTCCTTAAGTTGTAACCTTTGTCCGTTAGACACCTCCATTAAAACACACCTTCAATCTCATTTCGAATCAGAATCAGGCTTATTGTCACTAACACATTGTGAAATCTGTTTTGCAGCAGCAGTACAGTACAATACATTAAAAATACTATAGGGCTCAATAAGAAATATAAACTAAGTAGTGCAAAACAAAAGCAAAATAGTGAAGTAACATTCAAAACTCTGACGGCAGACGGAAGAAGCTGTTACTAAAATATTAAGTGTGCATTTTGAGGCTCCTACACCTCTTCCCTGACAGTAGCAATAACAAGAGGACATATTCTGGGTGGTGAGTATCCTTAATGATGGATGCTGCCTTCCTGAGGCACCACCTTTTGAAAGTGTTCTCGATGCTGCGGAGGCTTGGCAGAGTCTACAACCCTCGGCAGCTTTTTTCAATCCTATGCATTGGAGCCTTCGTACCAGATGGTGATTCAGCCAGTTAGAATGTTCTCCACAGTACATGGGTATAAATTTGCTAAAGTCTTCAGTGAAATAACTAATCTCCTTAAACGCCAAATGAAGTATAGCCGCTTTACTACAGCCATTATCATGTGTCCTCAAACATCATTGGGTGGACTGGTGTTAGATTCGTTTTAAACACAAGAGATTTTGCAGATGCTGGGAATCCAGAGTAATATACAAAATGCTGGAGGAACTCAACAGCTCCGGCAGCATCTATGGAATAGAATAAACAGACGACGTTTTGGGCCGAGACCCTTCCTCAGGACTTTTGTGGAATTCTTCTGCCATGTACCTTGCAAGATCTTACTAAGTTAGACAAGTTGTTCTTGTTCTTGTCAATCAATTTTCAATTACCATTGTAATTAAATCAAAGTATTCAAAGCAATCTAAAAGCAATTACCGGTACGTTTTCTCAAGGCAAAAAACCAGTAAGACAACTAATTTAAGCTAAAGCTACAACGATAGTGAAACCAGGCAATAGTTATGAAAGGTATGTAACAAATTTCAATAAAGCTAAATGCTTTCAGTGAAGAAAAATGCAAAGATTTGTTTGGCATCATAACAAAAATGCTCATAACAGGAGGTTACTAAAAGGTCTATGCAATCAGCAAAGTTTATTATACAAAACATTGCACAGAATTTAATAATTCAATACAGCATGCAACAGAATGCACTTCTAAGATAACTCTACCACCTGCGTCCAACATGACCAATGAAAATTGATTGCAAATTCTGACAGAGACCCAAAAATGGTTGCTTAAAGTTGACTCAAAGAATCCATACACGTTTGTTCTGAAAGTTTTTCACCATAAATTTTGCCAATAACATATGGTAAATTCTTTTGAATTTTAATAACAGCATGGCTAAACTATTATCTTATATTTGAAGTGTAATCTGTTTATTGAGATACAGTGTGGAATAGACCCTTCTAGCTGCACCACTCAACAATCCCCTGATTTAACCCTGGCCTAATCACAGGACAATTTCCAATGACCAACTAACCTACTGACTGGTACATCTTTGGACTGTGGGAGGAAACCAGAGCACCATACAGTCACAGGGAGAATGTACAAACTCCTTACAGATGGTGGCAGAAATTAAACCCAGGTCACCTGCACTGCAAAGCACCATGCTACCGTACTGTAATTAAAAGATTATTGGATGACTTAATATAAAGTATTGTTTTAAATTAATTCAATTAGTAAAATTATTTTCTGATGTCACCAAAAAAAAATAGACATTCCAAACTCAGTCATTGCTGTTATTCCTGGAAACCATTTCCATCTTGGAGAAAACTGTGTCCAAAAAAGGTCTAGCAGTGGATGGGGAACAGTGAATTGCAAAATCACTATTGTCTAGTGATTAGATCGTGCTCTGATTAATTGCATTTCAGGATGATGGAAATACTCAGGGAGATCTTGCGGTGCATCATTTCATCAGAAATGATGAAAAGACATCAATTACAATAGGCAGGCTATGGCATTTAGTCCCACACTTAGTACCCAGAATATGCTGGACAAGAAGGGCCAGCATATGGTCACTTTGAAAGTGCAATATCACTCTTTTCCATCCACCTCATGATATTATATTCTATGAATGTTTAAACCATACGATAGAGAAACAGTATTAGGGTTTTTGGCCCATCAAACCTGCTCTGCCATTCAACCATGGCTACCTTGTTTTTCCCTCTCACCCCTATGCTGCCATCTCCTCTAAACCTTAGACACCATTACTAATCAAGAACCTATCAACCTCTGTTTTAAATGACTTGGCCTCCACAGCCATCTGCGGTAATGGATTTCACAGATTCACCACCCTCTGGCTAAAGAAATTCCTCTTCATCTCTGTTCCAAAGAGACATTATTCTGAGGCTGTGCCCTCTGGTCTTACACTCTCCACTATTGGCAACATCTCCACAGCCACTCTATCTACACCTTTCAATATAAGTGGGTTTCTAAACTATAGAAAGTACAGAACTAGAGCCATCAAATGCTCCTCATACCCTTACCCTTCCATTTCCATTCATCCACTCCTCTGGACCCGCTCCAATGGCAGTACATCCTCTTAGATAAGGGGCCTAAAACTGTTTGCAATACTTCAAATGTGATCTGACAAGTACCTTATAAAGTCTCAGCATTACATCCTTTTTAAAAATATTTTAGTTAGTTTGAAATGAGTGCATTTGCTGTCCTTACTACTGACTCAACCTGCAAGTTACTTACAGCGAATCTTGCACTAGGATTTCCAAGCCCCTTTGCACCCGATTTCTGAATTTGCTCCCTATCCATTTCCCTACACTGTATTCTATCCGCCACTTTTGCCCGTTCTCCTGAGCTGTCCCAAGTCCTCCTGCAAACTTCCTGCTTCCGCAACACTAGGTGCCCCTCCACTTATATCCATATAGAAACACAGAAAACGAACAGCACAGTACAGATCCCTTGGCCCACAATACTGTGCCAAACATGTACTTACTTTAGTAAGCAAACACGAGGAAATCTGCAGATGCTGGAAATTCAAACAACACACACAAAATGCTGGTGGAACACAGCAGGCCAGGCAGCATCTATAAGGAGAAGCACTGTCGACGTTTCAGGCCGAGACCCTTCGTCAGGACTAACTGAAAGGAAAGATAGTAAGAGATTTGAAAGTAGTGGGGGGGGGGGGGGGGGGGAGGGGGAAATGCAAAATGATAGGAGAAGACCAGAGGGGGTGGGATGAAGCTCAGAACTGGAAAGGTGATTGGCGAAAGTGATACAGAGCTGGAGAAGGGAAAGGATCATGGGACGGGAGGCCTCTGGAGAAAGAGGGGGGAGGGGGAGCACTAGAGGGAGATGGAGAACAGGCAGAGTGATGGGCAGAGAGGGGGAAAAAAAACTAAATATGTCAGGGATGGGGTAAGAAGGGGAGGAGGGGCATTAACGGAAGTTAGAGAAGTCAATGTTCATGCCATCAGGTTGGAGGCTACCCAGACGGTATATAAGGTGTTGTTCCTCCAACCTGAGTTTGGATTCATTTTGTCAGTAGAGGAGGCCATGGATAGACATATCAGAATGGGAATGGGACGTGGAATTAAAATGTGTGGCCACTGGGAGATCCTGCTTTCTCTGAAAAAGAAATAAGAAAGCAGGATCTCCCAGTGGCCACACATTTTAATTCCACGTCCCATTCCCATTCTGATATATCTATCCATCATCCAAAATGAACCACCTCACACTTAGCTGGGTTGAACTCCATCTGCCACTTCTCAGCCCAGTTTTGCATCCTATTGATGTCCCACTGTAACCTCCGACTCCACATTACACACACCACCAATCTTTATGCCATCAGCAAATTTATTAATGAATCTCTCTACTTCCTCATCCAGGTCATTTATAAAAATCACGAAGGGGGTGGGGGGGTCTCAGAACAGACCTGAGCACACCACGCTGTCACCGACCTCCATGCAGAATATGACCTGTCTACAAACACTCTTTGCCTTCTGTGAGCAAGTCAATTCTGGATCCACAAAGCAAGGTCCCCTTAGACCCCATGCCTCCTTACATTCTCAATAAGCCTTACATGGGGTACCTTATCAAATGCTGTGCTGAAATCCATATACACCACATCTAAAACTACTTTCATCAATCTGTTAAGTCACATCTCGTAAGGCACGACCTGTCTTTGACAATTCTCCATCAACTTACCAACCACTGAAGTAAGACTCACTGGTCTATAATTTCCTGGGTAATCTCTACTCTCTTTCTTGAATAAGAGAACAACATCTGCAACCATCCAACCCTCTGGAACCTCTCCTGTCCCCATTGATGATATAAAGATCATTGCCAGAGGCTCAGTAATCTCCTCCCTCACCTCCCATTTTAGCCTGGCCTATATCTCGCCTGGTCCCAGTGACTTATCCAACTTGATGCTTTTCAAAAGCTCCAGAGTATCCTCTTTAAGCTTTTCAGTCTGCTGTAAGTCATCCATATAATTGTCAAGGTCCTTTTCTGTAGTGAATACTGAAGCAAAGTATTAATTAAGAACCTCTGCTACTATCTCCTCCGGTTCCATACACACTTTTCCAATGTCACACTTGATAGGTCCTATTCTCTCATGTCTTATCCTCTTGCACTTGACATACTTGAAGAGTATATCATCTGCAAATTCTGCCACTAAGCCTTAAATTCCGTTTTTCAGATCATTAACATATAATGTGAAAAGCAGCGAACCCAACAACAACCCATGTGGAATAGAAATACACACTTTATTTAAAACTCTGTTATGGCAAAAGAGCACCAAGTGGATTAAAAACAAAAATTCTACACTTAATAACAGCTAATTAGTAGTTCTCAACCATTGGCCTCTGAGGTCTGTGATGTTGTCTTCAAATTTTTCTCCTCTATCTGATATGGAAACACCAATGACGTTATACGGAAACTCCTATAGAAAGTAGTAAATATGGCCTAGTCCATCATGGATGAAGCCCTCCCCACCACTGAGCACACCTACACAGAAGGCTGTCACAGGAAAGCAGCATCCATCATCAGGGAGTCCCACCATCCAGGTCATGCTCTCTTCTCACTGCTGCCATCAGGAAGGTGGTATAGGAGCCTCAGGACTCTCATTACTAGGTTCAGGAACAGTTATTACCCCTCAGCCATCAGGCTCTGAACCAGAGGGGTTCACTCAGCAAATAACTGAACTGTTCCCACAACCGAAGGACTCGCCTTCACGGACTCTTCACCATCTTCAACATTTATTGCTTATTATTATTATTTCTTTCTTTCGTATTTGCAAAATTTGTTGTCTTTTGCATAATGATTCTTTGTTTCTATTATGACTCTTGAATTATCCGAGTATGCCCACAAGGAAATTGTATTGGGTTGTATACAGTGACATATGTATTTTGAGAAGTTTGCTTTAAACTTTTCAATGCAAAATCAGTGTTCTTAGCTTCATCCCCAACTCCTCATTCAAACATCAATGTTTACATATTGAGCCCACTGGATTCACTGCTTCCAGTGGTTAAGAACACAGCTGTTCACAACCTCACTTGATACATAGCTTTGCCCAGGTCTGCAGTACAGCAGCAAGGTTTAACACCATCTTCCTCAGTTAGTCATTTGTGTTTTTAATCTGTCAATTTGTCACTGAAAAGTAAATCATCCCAATCTCTGTTGAATTACATTTTTTCCTAATTGATATTCATATCCATTACAATTCCATTCTTCCTGCAGGCTTCCAATCAAATAAATGATTGGTCCTCATCCCCTAGGGAGCTTCAAAGTAAATGTGTCATCAATGCACATGTCTTACGTGACAAGGCAGAGATATGTCTCTACCAAAGGAGGTGCAAGGTGCTCCTTCCCTCCGCTAGCCTGCAGGTCACCCTGGGCAAGGTGTACTAGCACCTGCTTAGCCCTGATCAGGGTCATATTAAGTCATATGAGCAGCTGGTGTATATCACAAGTTTTGTTTATGTGATCACTGATGCAATCTCTGAAGAGTATTGATAATGGCTAGTGTCACCTGTCTTGTAAAGACACTACTCAGAAAAAGGCAATGGCAAATCGCCATGAACAATCATGGTCATGGAAAGACCATGATCACCAACATCATACAAAACAGCACATAATGAACATTGCATATACAACCCTTCAATGAACAAAGACCTGCAATCTTCTGAGGGCTAGATCAGTGACATTTAAGTCAGGTGACCAAGGGAAGAACAGGGATACAACAATAGTCCTGAAGTAGTGTCTTGGCACAAAAACTTGACTGTTTATTCACTTCCATAGATGCTGCCTGATCTACTGAGTTCTTATCGCATTTTGTGTGTGTTGCTCTTGATTTCCAGCATCTGCAGAATCTTTATGTTTAAAAGAGGGCCAGGTATGACCTCCAAAAAGACATCTTACATGCAAAGTGGCAATTCCGGACAAAATTGGAATCACAGAAGGATGCTTGATGGCTGTGACAAGCTTGAATGCTACCACCTCTTACCAAATAAAACCAAGTGACATGTGTGCTAGACTGGGACAGATCCTCTGAAATAATAACGGAGGCATTTAAAGCTGCTGACCATCACCACCTCTAATCCCCCAATAACTGGTATTTTTGCTAGCCACATTTTTATTCCCAATCCATCAATTGTACACAAAAAGATCACATTACCAAGCTCTTAGTTTTGTGGCAACTTCTCAGATGATTACAAAACCAAAGAACGTTACTGCAGTTAACAGAACCTGTCATGAGTTTTAATCTTTAATTTGCTCAGCCATGTTTCCCATCACACTTTAAGCATTACAATTTTACAACTATTCACAAATAAAGGACAAAACAAAGTTTATTATATTGTACAAAATCTTAGGAGTATGCACAACACTTCCAAAACAATTTGCCAGCCTACCTCATGAAGAACTTACCGCCCATCAGTGACAGTATCTGTAGGTTCCACAATGGCTTAATTGACCACCTTAGAATTGGAGTGGAATCAAGTCATCCTTGATCCCAACAGACTGTTTCATTGGAATTGAAATAGATTAACCGTAATAAATACTGTTGTTCAGATCCACAGCTCCTTCAGTTAATGGCAAGGCTCCATGGCATAAAATAAGATTGCTGTAGATGAAGATTTCAGCAGTTAAAAAGGGATGAGAATGGATACCAGGGTTGGAACTGAGTTATTTGATAATGCTGCAGATTATATTTTGATTGGTTCATAAGGATAAACCTAACACTAATGCTTTGTTGGCTCCTTAAGGCTTTTACAGCCGGGGTAGCAGTGGGAATAAAAACTCCCACTGCCTATTAAATGCACCCAATGGCATGAGCCACAAATAGACTCTGGCAACCAAGTCCAGCTCCTGGCTTTCAAGTGTGGCTAAACAATGAAGTCCAATGGAACAATTTCTACTGACAGGAGGAGGAGCAAAGGTGGCTTACTGGCACCTCAAGATCAGTTACTTTGGGCAGATGGAGCTCGTCAGCCGAGGTTGGCAGCTCATCCAGGGGAACAAAAATTCTGATCTCAAACCTCAGCTGTCTTGTGGCTACACCCACTCATGGGAAAGGATCAGGAGTAAAGCCCGAGGAAAAATCCAGAACTGAAGTCCCTAAGGCAGTCCTATGCGGAGGTTCAACACTGACTGACAACTCCTGTGATGCCACTAGTACCAAACTGTATCAGTCTCTGCCATTCCTTTGGATTCATCAGCTGCGTGGAGAGGGAAAGCCTGCTGGATGAGCAACAGTTTGCTCTCCATATCATACTGCCCCAGCTTGCGTATCATGTGGACAGCAGGGACACAACATCCATGGTCAACCTCGACCAATGGAGGGCCTCAATGCTCTGGTTAGTCTGTGCTTGTTTGAAAGCATCACCTGGAAGAGGAATTCAAGTAAGTGGCAGAAAAAGGGATTTTGGTCTTCAGTGATGTTGTTCCAGGACTACAAGGTCCATTGACTTATAATAACTTGAGCATAGGATGAGAATGCATCCATTCAGCATTTATTAAAAATATCTCTTTGCAATTTATAAAGTTGATCATTTCATCAATATACTTAGTACTATCAGCATTCATCTTGATTGCAGATTTAAGCATGTTCTTTGACAGATTGTTAATAACTGTATATTGTCCTTTCACAGACTCTTCTTTACCATTTAGACCACTGAATCCATAACATGTTATCCACAACCATTTTGACTACTGAGAGCACGCAACAAAAATAAAGAACGAAAATTACAGGCATGTGAAATATTAAGGGCCATTCTTTACCTTGTTTAAAGGCTGAACTTGAACATTCCCAACGTTGACACAGGTGAGGTTCTGATCACAAATCTACCAACAAAACTGTCTGCTTTCACTCCTATAACATTGCACAATTCCTTCTTGCCCTCAGTTTAACAACTTCCAAAATGCTTCTGTTATTAACAGATTGAACTATTCAAAATGTTTCCTTTTCAGTGATGCATCTTCCATCCTACATAATTACCTCAACCAAAATGCAATATATGAACTGTACTATGCCCTGCACTCCCAATTCCCTTGTGTTTTCTAATTCAAATTAATTTCATTTGACAATATCCAAATTTTAAAACTTCTATCCTTACTATTAACTTCAGTCAAGGCTTTTCCCAACTTTTCACCTCTTACCCACATCAAGATTCTCCAAATCCTTTATATTAAAAAAATCCTTCTCAGGCTATGTGCTACTTTCAGTACATGGTCCATCTGATGCAATCAAAAATAATCAATGGAGATGATCATCCCTGTATGGAAATACCTTTCTTTTCAACAGCCTTTATCTGTAGACATAAAACATTTTACCTGCATAAGACACATAACTATAGGGCAATAGTCAAATGTCTCAAAAAGCTCATCTTTATTAGTAAGAAATGAATAGAATTTACATGTTTGCATGTATTTCTTTTGCTAAAATGTTAATGTAGCCAGTATTCCAGTATAAATCAAAATAAATAATTGAAATAAAGAGATGTGACATTTTGCAGCACATTTATCAAATCTTAAGTTAAAAAGAATACTTTTACCATACCTTAATATCTATATTACTAAGCCCGCTATGCTTTCATAATTCAGGTACAAGTACTTTTTAAAATATAGAAAAGTTTACTATTATATTAATGTATTGTACTCGTGTGGCAGATCATTCAAGGTGATTTATCCCAAATAATCTGTTCAGTTTTAAATATTAAGGTATTACAGTTACATCACATTTACATTCTTAAAACTCAAAATACATTCAATAATTCTAAAACATCTTTCTGAAAGATATTTTGATGAATTCAAAGTAGAATAAATCATTAACATCTTCACAATACTTTTAAATATCATATTCTATTGCACAGATTCAGTCATCCATTCCTTAAATATTTTGTCCATCATTTTTCTTTCATCCCAACTTCCATTATTGACTGTAGGAATAATTTTATTTGGTTTAAGCCACTGTACAAATCTCTTCATCTCAAGGTAGCTGCTGTGTTCACTATAAGGCACCCCTGCAAGTGATGGGAATTTCAAGAATGGAATTCAGATTAGTAATAGGGTGAACGCTAATACATCATCTCTACATACACCACATTACACACATTTTGTTATATGTTTGGCAATCCCCTGATGATTTCAATAATTTTTTTAAAATTGTGCTCAATGTTGAACAAGATGAATAACATCATGGTTTAATTTTGGTTTTTTTTGCTAGCACCTTATGCTATAGTATTGTGCAAAAGTCTTAGGCACGCATATAGCTAGTGCCCAAGACATCTGCAAAGTACTGTAGTGTTTTTACTATATAAAACAAATTTCCTGATAGACACGAGTGATGATAACCTGATTCTGATATGGGTTGCTATTGTAGACTGAGAGTGGGAAGGGGGCAGGGAGAGGGAAATCATAGTTGGGAAAAAGGGAAGGAGCAGGAAGTACCACAGAGACATTTTGTAATGACCAATAAACCAACTGTTTGCGATCAAATGACCTTGCCTGGTATCTAAGGGCTGGGTGTGTCTGCACCTGCACCACCACCCCCCCCCACCCTGTCACCCCTTCTCTGCCACCTGTCCCACATCCCTCCCATGGCACTCCAACCTCACTATACCCAAAATTCTTTGCTCCTGCTAGATTTACAAACTGGCTCTTCACTCTATGTTGACAAATACAATACTGTGCACAAGTCTTAGGTACATGCATGTAGCTCAGGTGCCCAAGACTTTTGCACAGTACTGTATACGCAACACAATAAAACTTCCATTTCTTCACAAAAACATGACTAGAATAAAATTTTAAAAAGGATTTTCATGAAGTGAGACTGGGCAGTAAATTATTTTAGGTTTTAAAAAAAGTAATACTATTCATCGTATCACTTAGGTCACCATGAATATGGTCTACAGTCCAAATATTGTTTTTTTACATTCCAAAATTAAACCATAATTGACCAAAAAGCTTTCCTATTGCACTTTTGCTGATCACAAAATTTCTTAAAGAACGTGGAGGGAAAAAAAACGCTAATGAAAATACACCAACCATAAATAGCAATCTTTCCTTGGACCCGAGGTTTGATGTCAAGACCTGTGCCATTTTGGCTTGAGTAAGTCCATCCAGTTGGCTTGAATGCTACAACTTGGTCATATTTCCCAGGAAATTTATTCATGTGAGCTTGTAAACCCTAAAATAGAAAAAGAAAGCAGTTTAAGCACTACACAAAACAAACTACAAAAAAATCAATCATTTCATTTAGAGTTCAACAATACATTCACTTGTATTGATTCTCAATCATCATCGTGCAGCAGTTTCTATATTTTCTTCTGTTACATATCGCTAGAGGTTCTAACACATTACAAGACCCAGTCTCTTTGTTAGATTTATAGCATGAATTGGAAGTAGCACCTTGCTAAGTTCAAGGGAAGAACAGGAATCTTACCTGTGACCCTGATGTCAAACCATCAGGATTTCTACATCATACAATACAAATTATTGGAGTTTTGCTGAAGACAGTAACTTATCGCCAGTCTCCTTGCCATTATTTGATTCTCAATCAAAATAAAAGTGCAGTTTATCCAACTACCAATACACTGTTAAAATTACTGGCCCCAGAACACAGACATTCTTAGGACTCAAACGTATTTTATTTACTTATCTACAAGGAGACCAGCATGGCCCGTCACCTAGACTGCTCAAGTCTGAACAGAAAACTGCTGTTTTTAGCAGAATTAGCTTATCTGTTACAGATATCGACCATTTGACAAGCTGTACATGTTTGTATTCCTTACTTGCAAGATCAGTCACCATTCACAATAGAGATGTTGAATCAACAGAAACAAGCTGGCAACTGATGACATTTTGATGTTAGTAAAGCAATCATCTCTTAGTTATTGGGTGTATTTCACATCCTTCCATTATTCCCATCACGTCTATCTCTGGCATCCACTATTGTGTAAAGGGAAGCTATGTTTTTTCTATGTTGATTACACACTGCCACAGTAATTCTCACCTATCTGTATGTAGTAAGATTGGCTCCAGTGGTCTCACGTCAAAGGTCTCCTTTGCCTGAGTTTGACTGCACACCACTGTAGTCATTCTTGCCTGTAAGTTGTCTTTAACCCTTGCCTTACTGCAACTTCCACAATATTTGTCAAAGGAAACAAGTCACCACAACACTTATTACCCTTCAAATGTACATTAGTTGCATTGTGCCTTGGGATTTTCTGAAGTCATGAAAGATGCTCACAAATGAGAGACACAAGTCATTTTACTTAGGATCTTCAACAGAAGATATTTTCTGTTTATTCTTAAATGACAGGAATATGTGCTATCAGTCATATGGAGAACTGATCAATTTTGTTTAATAGATGTTTATAATCAAATCCATTCAAATAGAATATGTTAATGAGAGCTCTCATTGTTTTCACAATAAAAAGATATTCACAGGAATTATGGTTCAGGGAAATGGGATTAATATTGGAAAATGGCATCAAGGTAAAAGATCTAATTAAATGGTGGAGCAAGTAAATAATTGGAATGGATTTATTTCTTACATTCACATGAATGAATGCATGGTATAGTCCATTGCTTTAACAGTGGTATAAACAGACATTTTAAAATAATATTCTGAACTGCTTGATTGCAGCATATTTAAAGATCCTGACTGCAGCCCCAACTTGCTGGTCCACACTTACATGGACCACATGGAGAAGGCTGAGAATGCTGAAAGCACTCAGCAGGTCAGGTAGCATCTGTGGAAAGAGAAACAGTTGACATTTCAGGTTCAAACCCTTCAGCAGAACCATGAGAAAGAGAAAACAAGTCAGATTTTGGTGCAAGGAAGATGGGGGGGGGGGGGCGGGAGGAGAGTATGGGATAAGGCAATAGAATGTGAACAAATGGGCATCAGAAACAAAAGATGCTTCTTTGTCTGTCACGTATTACTAATAGTCAGGGCTGTGCATCATGCTCAACAGGTCTGGTCATGCTCAAGAAGGGAAAAAAACCCAAGTCAGAATTTATAGATAGATGATTGGTAGAAGTGGTCAGTCCTGATCCAGACAGAAAAAAGTCAGTTACCTAAAGCAGAAGAACTCTGAATCTGGAAAGTTGTAATATGCTCAGGTTGGAAGAGCCTTCTCAAGCAGGCCAGAAACAGAAGGCAGAATGGAAGGATGGTGAATTAATGTGGCTGGCAACCAGAAGCTCAAGTTATTCACATAGACTGAATGCAGAAGCTCTGCAAAGTGATCATCCAATATGTATTTGGTACACCCGAATGTGAATGGAGAATGTAGCATACTTGACTGGAAGCAGTGCAAGTCATCCAAGCCTGTGCATTAGGGAATGGGAATGAGGATATAATGAGCGCAGTGAATAGAGGGGAACAGGTGGACATTATTTACTTGGATTTCCAGAAGATGTTTGATAAGGCGCCACATAAAAGACTTATCCAAAAGATAAAGATGCATAGAGTTGGGGGTGATAAATTAGCATGGATAGAGGACTGGTTAACTAATAGAAAGCAGAGAGTTGGGATACATGGGTGTTACTCTGGTTGGCAATCAGTGGTGAGCGGTGTGCTGCAGGGGTTGGTGCTGTTCACAATATACATTAACGATCTGGAGGAGGGGACTGAGTGTAGTGCATCTAAGTTTGCCAAAGATATTAAATTGAGTGGAAAAGCAAATTGTGCTGAAGATATGGAGAGTCTGCAGAGAGCTATAGCTAGGTTCAGTGAGTGGGCAAGGGTCTGGCAGATGGAGTACAAAGTTGGAAAATGTGAGGTCATCCACTTTGGAAGGAAAAATGAAAGTGAATTATTATATAAATGGTAAAAAGTTGCAGCATGCTGCTGTGCAGAGGGGCTTGGGAAAGCTTGTGCATGAATCACAAAAGGCTGGTTTGCAGGTGCAGCAGGCTGTCAAGAAAGCAAACGGAATCTTGGCCTTCATTACTAGAGGGATTGAATTTAAGAACAGGGAAGTTATGCTGCAACTGTACAGGGTACTGGTAAGGTTGCACCTGGAGTGCTGCATGCAGTTTAGGTCTCCTTACTTGAAGGATATACAGTACTGGCTTTGGAGGCAGTGCAGAGGTGGTTCACCAAGTTGATTCCAGAGATAAAGGGGATTGGACTGTGAAGAGACATTGAGTTGCCTGGGACTGTACTCACTGGAATTCAGATGAAGGAGATCTTATAAAAACATAAATATGATAGGGATAGATAAGATAGAGGCAAGAAAGTTGTTTCCACTGGTAGTTGAGACTAGAACTAGGGGACATAGCCTCAAGATTTGGGGGAGCAGATTTAGGACAGAGATGAGGAGGAACTGCTTTTCCCAGAGAGTGGTGAATCTATGGAATTCTCTGCCCTATGAAGCAGTGGAGGCCACCTCAGTAAATATATTTAAGACAAGTTTGGATTGATTTTGCATTGTTGGGGAATTAAAGGTTTTGAGGAAAAGGCAGGTAGGTGGAGATGAGTCCATGGCCAGATCAGTCATGACCTTACTGAATGGCGGAGCAGGCTTGTAGGCACTCCTGCTCCTATTTCTGATGTTCTTACGTAAAAGGTGAATGAACAGGCATTGCATTCCCTGTGGCTGCATGGGAAAATGCCATAATACTCAACATAGTTGTTGGAAATAAAAGAGTAGATGAGGTCACAAAGGCAATGATCCCTACAAAATATTGAAAGGAGTAAGGAGGGCAGGTGTTCCTAGTGGTGAAATCTTGTACGAGATGGCCAACAGTGAGAAGTATGATCCACTGAATGTGGAAGCAAAAGATCCACATTCTGACAAAGGACCTCAAATTTAAAACATTAACCACTTCTTTTTCCAGAGATACTGCTTGACTCAAGAGTTTCTAACATTTTCTGCTTTCAGTTTTACAGCATTTGCAGTGTTTCTTTGACTTTCATGTGCTGGTCATTTGTTACTTTTTTTAAAAAAAGAAAACATGCTAATTCATGTATCAGCAACACGGGTGCGGGGAGAGAGTCATCAGTAAAAACTAAGAAAATAACTTCTCTTGCAATATTCACAGTTAAATGCACCATTTTAGGTTCTAGCCATAAAATATTCAAATGTGTTTTTTCAAGACAGGAAGTTCTTCTGATGTTCCAGCCAACATACATCTTTCAGCAAATACCATCAAAAATGTAACCGGTTTTTCATCATACTGTTGTCTGGAAAGTACTTGCCATAGTTTACAGCAAAGTAAAATTTCAGAAGCAATTTAGAATATCCACAGATTATTTAATAATGAGCATGTTCTTTTACTGATTTAGTAGATGTTGATAAATTGAATTGCAAAGATTTAACACTGATCACTAAACTAACACACTATTGATAATTCATATAGACACCTGTACAGCCATATTGATAATCCAAATGAAAAGGTTTAGAAAGTATTGCAAACACAGATTAAAGATCACAAAAAGGAATATTCTGTCTTTATTAGTGCACTATTATTGTAAACATACATAAAGATAGGCATGGTTTTAGCACCTTTTCTAACCTCACTGTTCCAAAGCAGTTTCCTGTTAACTTTTGCCGTGTAACCACTGTTGATGATTAATTTTGCAGATAATGTACACAGCAAGCTTTCATCAACAGCTTTGTGATTATGATCAATCTGGTTTTTGTGATTGTGACCAAAGGACTGGCTTGGGCACCTCAGATAACTTGTCCACCATACTTCAAAGTAATGCCATGGGAACTTTTGCAGAGAAAGTTCAATCTATAAACTTGTGTCTTCAGAAGCATATGACTCTCAGTACAGCAGTGGAGCGTCAACCTAGTCTGAGGCGTCCTGATGAAAACTGATAGGTGTCATGAAAAATGATAGGTTAATACTTAACAACTGTATACCATAATTTCAAGATTGAAAGTCTTATCATATGATGAGCATTTGATGGCTCTAGGCCTCTACTCACTGGAATTCAGAAGAATGAGAGATGACCCCATTGAAAACTATTGAATAGTGAAAGGCCTTGACAGAGTGGCTGCGGAGAGGATGCTTCCTATGATGGGAGAGCCCAAGACCTCAGAATACAGAGATGTCCTTTTAGAATGGAGGTGAGGAGGAATTCCTTTCATCTGAGAGTGGTGGATCTGTAGAATTCATTGCCACAGGCAGCTGTGGAGGTCAAGTGTTATGTATATTTAAGAGGTTAATAAGATTCTTCATTAGTCAGGGTATGAAGGGATATGGGGAGAAGGCAGGAGATTGGGGCTCACAGGGAAAATGAATCAACCATAATAAAATGGCAAAGCAGAGTCAATGGGCCAAATGGCCTAACTCTGCTCCTATATCTCAAGGCCTTAATGGGTCTTATAATTTCCTACAATGTCAAAGAGTAATTCCACACTACAATCGAGAAACATTACCAATTATTTAATTAACTGCATTAAAATTCTGGAGATAAATATCCAGGACAGCATAGATAACTGTTGGCACAGTTAACCTAGTATCTGCTAAAAGGACAGGATTTAATATCATAAAACAGCTCATTAAATAAGCTAAGTGACATGTTATTGTTACATTGGATAACTAATGCTTAAATTCCAGGTTATGATCATACTGTCTAGATTTATACAAGTATAAATTCTTAAGTTTTACAAGTAGCAGTAAATAACATGCTACTGACATAACACAGTTAATTACAAATGGACGTCAAGGTTGGACAATCAAATGACAAGCTCTTAAGGAATACATAACTTCAAGCAGTATGCAAGCATACCATGAAGATAATTTTGAAAATAAATATCCTATCAATTTTTACATCAGTTAGACAGCTATTTTGTCCTCTACATTATTTTATGCTAATGGAGATTAAAATGATTTTGCTTGTTGTGCAATGTATTCTATTTTCCAAAGTCTAAAGAATCAAAGAATAAGAAATCTAGTTGCATTATTTGTTTTTTTTAAATAAACCAGTCGGAACAGGAATAGTGTTAATTAAATTTTAAAACCAAGTTTTAATATTTCATATTTTCATCCTTTTGTATAGGAGAAATATCCTATCTTGTTAAAACAACTTAATTAGCTGCTATCAGCCATCTCAGGAAAACAAACTCAGGAAGTAAATAGAGGATATCCCACAGAGACTAGTAAAATTTAAGGTTCTCTCTCACGTGATGAGATCCAAATAACTTCAGTATTTTCTCTAGTTAGGGATTATCTTGAATTAGATAGAAATAAATCCCAGCTCATGCTATTTAACCTCTTCAATACTGACTGCAAATATCTTGCACGAAACACTGCCAATACGTACAGAAATTAGCTTGTATAATGAAATTACTGCTCAATTATTTCTCACAACTGTAGTTTAGTTCAAGTATTCAATAGTTTCCACATGGTTTACAATTTGTTAGCAGAAAATGTCACAAACTGAACCTAGACTTTCTCACTCCACCAATGATAACCAAACTAAGATTCAGCTCCCGAACCCATTATCTCCCTCTCCAGATTTAAACAACTAGATTATAGCAAATCAAACACAAGAGATTCTGCAGATGCTGGAAATCCAAAGCAACACACACAAAATGCTGGAGGAACTCAGCAGGTCATACAGCATCCATGGAAATGAACAGATAGTCAGTGTTTAGGGCTGAGACCCTTCTTCAAAACTGAGAAGCTAGGGGGAAGATGCCAGAAGAAAAAAGTGGGTGGGGGGAGAGAGGGAAGGAGGACAAGCTTGAAGGTGATAGGTTAAGCCAGGTGGGTCAAAAGGGTAAAGGCCTGGAGAAGAAAAAATCTGATAGGAGACGAGAGTGGCCCACAGGAGAAAAATTATAGCAAAGCCTCTGACAATGTGTCACATGGCTGACTGAATAAATAAAATCCCTAGGATTCAGGTGAAAGTACCAGTTGCTCAGCAGGATAAAACAAAAAATAATGGTTGGTGTGTATTTAGTAACAGGAGGGCTAATAGTAGTGAGGCTTTCATCTTAGCACTAGGTCCCTCACTTTTTAGTGTACAAATAAATTATTTGGATTTAAACCACAACCAAGAAATTTACTGACAATGTTAAAGTTGGAAATATAGCTGACTGTAACAAAGTGTTGCAAGCTACAAGATGTTAACAATGGACTGGACAGATGAACACAGGAAGAGTACATACAATTCACTTTGAAGTAGTATGAAGAAATGAATTTTGGAATGGCAATTAGGCTTACAGATAAATGGCAGAATTCAATGAAGGAGAAAGTAATAGAAGGATCTTGGAGTGCAAATCCATAATACCTGAAGGTAGCAGGATAAGCACATGTGATGATTAAGACAGGATTGAACAAACTGTCATTTTTGGTGAAGTGATAGATAAAAACTAAAAAGTTGTAACAGAATTGAATAAAACTTCAGTTAAGCCATAGCAAGAATACTGTGCACAAAGTGGCACTGTTGGTAGAGCTAACACGAGGAAATCTGCAGATGCTGGAAATTCAAACAACAACACACACAAAATGCTGGTAGAACACAGCAGGCTAGGCAACATCTATAGGGAGAAGCTCTGTCGACGTTTCGGGCCGAGACCCTTCGTCAGGACTAACCAAAAGGAAAGATAGTAAGAGATTTGAAAGTACACCTCTTTCGACAGCGCTTCTCCCTATAGATGCTGCCTAGCCTGCTGTGTTCTACCAGCATTTTGTGTGTTGTTGTTGTCTGTTGGTAGAGCTGCTGCCTCAACTCCAGCAAGGCAGAGCTATGCAAAGTTTTCACTTTCTTTGAGTTTCCAACCATACCCCTACGAAAAGTGGGTTGGTCAGTTAACTTACAGCTGTAAATGGCCACTTTTGTACTGGTGAGTGGCAAATTGATGTGTTGAAAAGGAATGAGGACAGAATGAAACGTAATCAGTGCAAATGGGTGCTTGCATTATTGCACTCAACAAGCCAAAAGATTCTGTTTCATTGCTGTAAGATATGATTTCTGATCATCACATTATGGATGGATGTGATAGCACTAGAAAAATTGAAGAGATCTAAGGTGTTTGTTCAAACAAAGGTGCCAGAAGGGTATTTAAATAAAATGCATAGAACTATGACAAACCCAGATAATTCTGTACTGTTTACTCTATTTCCCTTAGCAAAGGTCAGCAATTAGAGAAGGAAGTTTTAAAATTAATTGGTTGAAAGTTGAGAAAATAAAAACCACTCAAATTTATTTATTTAGCCATAGAGCATGGAGTAGGCCCTTCTAGTCCTTCGAGCCACGCTGCCCAGCCACCTCTGACACCCCAATTAACCCTAACCTAATACGGGACAATTTACAATGACCAATTAATCCACCTGGTACATCCCTGCACCATGGGAGGAAACTGGAGCACCTGGGGAAAACCCATGCATCCCAGTACAGAGACTCCTTACAGTGCAGCTCAACTGAACTGCCAACTGTGGAATGTCCAAAGCTGTAATAGCATTGCGCTAACCGCAACACTATCATACTGTGTAAATATGTGCTCTGTTGGAACACTCTTCCTCAAAAAGTGCTGCATATAGAAACAATTATGTTTAAAAATACAAAAAAATTGGAAACTTCATAATAGAACAGCTATGGACTAAGTGCCACAAATGCAATGACCTAAAATACATTTTTAGCTAGCAAGGATATTATGGGTTGAGTGGCCTTCTCCTGTGAAGTACTTTAAAATCCTACCACTTGGTAATTTTCCTACCTTATAAAAGGTAACATTCTGTGCTGTTATTGTCACAACATAAATGGATAAACTGACTAAATAGACAATTTATCCTAAAAATAATTGTACTTAACCATTATTTTTCTACATTACTTTTTGCAAATTTTTTCATTTGCCAAATCAATTAGTTTATGCATAAAAATTGCTGAATTACCTGGATATGGATGGCAGACGAAAACCTGTATTAACTCATGGGAAGAGATGAAGAAGAGAAAAACAAAGTCATTGTGTAACTTGCAAATTACCATGGAAAATTAATGAAGTTGATAGACCGTAAGATACAGGAGCAGAATTAGGCCACAAAGCTCATCAAGTCTGCTCTGGCATTCCATCATGACTGAACCCAGATCTCTCAACCCCATACACCTGCCTTCTCACCATAACCTTTGACGCCCTGACCAATCAGGAAACTACCAATTTTTTGTTTTAAATATACCCATGGTCTTGGCCTCCACAGCTGTCTGTGGCAGAGCATTCCATAGATTCACTACTGTCTAAAAAAAAAAAAAAATCCTCCTTACTTCTGTCCTAAAGGGTTGCCCCTCAATTTTGAGGCAATACCCTCTACTTCTGGACACTCCCCACCATAGTAAGCATCCACTTCACATCCACCTTATCTAGTTCTTTCAATATTTGGTAGGTTTCAATGAGATCCCCCTGCATTCGTCTAAATTCCAGTGAGTATGAGCCCAAAGCTTCCAAACAGTCCTATGTTAACCTCTTCATTCCCAGAATCATCCTCATGAACCTCCTCTGGACTTACTCAAATAACAACACACCCTTACCTCTGTTCTAAGGGTATTAAGAGGGAGGAAAGGCACTTGAAAAGAAAGGTAATGGAGGGGGGGAAGGGCAAGATTTTTTTTTATAAAAAACACCTTTGGGATGGAAAAGTAATGATAAAATTCAGAGATATTTGATGTGGTTTAGTAAATTACATATGACAATAAACTTCTGTACCTCAGATGTCAAGACAGTTTTGCAGTTACCAGCAATGGAGTAGATTTCCAGAGCTTGATAAACAGCTGAAAGGAGGCGAGAACAGCTATATCCAGAAGGCAAGTGTGCTGCTAGCAACTGAAAGCCATGTGCATCCTCCACCTCATATCAAACATGCCTCAACTTTATGCAGTTTTTCTATCTCTCCCTGAACTTCCTGCTCTCCTGAAGATCTAGCCTCAGTACATGTACAGTATTTTCACCATTGGCTTTTCATTAGCGAGCCTCTAAATCTGGGTAACTGCCACTCAAGAAAGAGAAAAAGTCTGCCACATCATCTGTGTTTCCTGTATTTTCCAACTACATGTAATTAAAATAAACTTAAATGACATTTAAGCAACACACACAAAATGTTGGTGGAATGCAGCAGGCCAGACAGCATCTGTAGGAAGAAGCACTGTCGACGTTTCAGGCCGAGACCCTTCGTCAGGACATTTAGTTGGGTTTTATGTAGAAATTTTGTGTGCCTCGATTGGGGTGAAAATTCTTTCTTCAAATCTTAAAATTAAAAAAAAACTTCCAAAGTTTGTGTGACATATCACAAATCATGCACTTTAGGGTACTTAGCTTTGAAGCTGTACTTAAAGCCTCTGAATTTGTGGATGATACCATCTATGCTTCTGGTCAAAGCAGACCCTCAGAATGTTAATGGTAGGGAATTTAGATAAGTGATGGCATTCAAATTCACGGGAGTCTATTATTGAGAGAAAATCATCACCTAGCACTTTTGTGAGGTGAACGTTACTTGGCACTCAACAGTTCATGACCACAGACATCTAGATATTGCTATATATCATGGAATACTTGATTATCAAAGGAGCGACAAAAACTGAAGAGAATTATCACCAAACATATGGTAATTCTGACAGCACGATGAAGAGAATGCTACTGATGAAATAGCTGAGGAAGGCCGAGTGTGTGTATGACACTATTTTGAACAATCGTGCTCATGTTCTGGAGCTGAGGTGACCCATGTGGATGAGCGCTGACTGTAATGGCCTGTTTTTGTTATGCATGAATCAACTTCCAACTTGTTCCTTCAGTGGGGAGTTATCCCTATTACCTTGATTTTGACATTCATAGGCCTCATTTTAAATTTTTCTTCCTTCATGTCTTTATCAACACTGTACATCTTACATTTATCATTACTGAGGAAGACAATTTTGAAATTAACCCTTTTGAATAAATAACCTAACAAAATGTAGTGTATTGTGTATTTATAATTAATGAGGAACATTGATCAATGCTGGCCCTAACTGAAACAGATTACTTTAGAGAGGTTTTCAACTATTCTCCAATTTCATCTCAAAAAAAGTGTCTGCATCATAATCAAGTGGCAAATATTTCCATATTCTAATGAGGGGAAAACAACTAATGTTATTATGATATACATCATGTGACATGTTGTATTGATGTGCACAATTACGGTCTTTGACCATGATTATTCTTGGCAATTTTTCCCTACAGAAGTGGTTTGCCATTATCTTCTTCTGGGTAGTGTCTTTATAAGACGGGTGACCCCAGCCATTATCAATACGCTTTCAGAGACTGTCTGCCTGGCGTCAGTGGTTGCATAACCAAGGACTTGTGATATGCAACAGCTGCTCATATGACCATCCACCACCTGCTCCCATCACTTGATCCTGATTTTGGGGTGGGGGTGGGAAGCTAAGCAGATGCTACACCTTGTGTGTATACTTATTACAGATTTGTTAATATGTGGAGACCCCTTTACTGCCAGAGCAAAAGGACAGGATATTGTCAGTAAATTACTTAATAAAAACAAATGCATTATTATCCAAGGCTGATGCCATACAGTAACTGAAAATGGCTTCATACCCACAAAAGCATTGTGACTGAAGATTTTGAAAAATGCTGGGCATGTATTATTTAATTTAGCCCATGCTTTTTAATTTAAATTATTCAGTCTAAGTATTGCACATGCAGTTTCTCCAGTGTGGTATGGAATTAGTTCAAAGTTGCATATTTGATGGAAAACTAAGAAACAGAAACAGTTCAATAACTCAGGTTATTCTGAAGTTTTTTAAAAAATATGCACACTACATAACCTTCTCCAAACTAATACAAATCAAAGATAGAATAGTTGATTATTCTTAAAAATAGTTTCGAGGGAAGAAAAATATTCACTTAATAAAGAAAAGTCATGGAAACTTTGGTGGTTAACGAATTTAAAACAAATAACATTTGTAATCATTACAAATGCAAAAATCAAATAAATCCAAGACAAAAATGCCAGTTATCAGCTGATTTCACAATGGTGAAAAATCGTAGTCATATTATTTTAAGTAACACATGCCGTAAAACTGGGCAAAGAGATCATAGAGGTTAATACTCACTCAAAACTGTATTTCAATCAAGTAATATACTATTATTTTTCATTTACTAATTAGCTTAAAATTATTTAAAATATGAACATAATTGGAAAGGCCAACATTAAATGTTCACCTATCATTGCTCCCAAATGCCTTGCTAGGTCATTTTCAGTGGTGGTTTCAAAAATAATTCCAGTGCTGTAGTATAAGCTCACATAGACCAAAATGGGTAAAGGTAGCGGATTCTCTTCCATAAAAGGATATTAGCATTCCAGATAGGACTTTGCTACAGCCACCATTACAGATATTTGTGTGGTTTTTTTTAAAAAAAATAGAAAAGGCAAAATCTAGATCTATTTAATTACAGTCAAGTTTTACAGCCTCAAAGTTGGAATCTAAAAAATACTCTGGATCAAGTTACTAATTCAGTAACAATCATGATGCCACCATAAATTGCTGGGCTCTTATGAAACACCCATTGCAAATAACTTATTTTCAAATAACTTGGATGAAATTTCAAAATGCATTCATTACTCTCATGGAAAACAAAAAGTCATAACCGTGAATGCAGTCTAGAATCATAACGGCAAATGCCAGACATTCTCAAAAATGTGCCATAAACTTAATGGGCTGCAAGAAAGATGGGAATCAGTTAGAATGGAAGAAACTATTCTTGTATACAAGAACAAAATAATTGTTACTCCAGATCTGATGCAGCACAAAAGAGATAGAGAACACTAATAAAAAAACACACCATAAAAATAAATAAAGATAACATATGCATAGATTGATAGTATGTCCATACTTCCAGTCTTTCGATCATGTTGAAATTAACAGCTTTGATTTCAAATACACATTTGATTCTAAAAGTGACCCACCCTACATAAGTTCAGTACAATAGCAATGAAATTCAAGTACAGATTTGCAGTTATTGATTGAATTTCACTGTGCAGACCTGTATCTCAAATAATCTATGGGATCAAAGGAAAAACACAAATAGGCAGGACCTGAAAGGAACAGGATTTCAGCCACACATGATCTCCCCCTCAAACCAGCAATGTTGAAGACAAATGTCATTCAGAATTAAACAGGCTATTTGCAAACATGCATAAGAGGATTTTTCCATGAAGAGGATAAACTAATGATCAGAGAACAGAGTGGTTGGGTTGCTTATTCAAGCAAGAGTGCAGTCTGCTCATATAGGCAATTGTAGTAGAACAGTTGCATTGTTTAACATGTCTGCCCAGGAAAGCAGTTAAGGCTACCTCATTAAATATTTAAGAAGTTAATCGACTTTTGCATTGCAGCAGAATTAAAGGTTTACAGGGCAAAAGGCATGTTGATAGAGCCCAGTATACAGTCAGATCCTCCATGATCTTATTGAGTGGTGGAGCAGTCTCAATGGGACAGACAGCTGATTCTTGTTATTTATGTTCTTATGTAACCAGATTAGTTTCAAACATGCCAAAGGAACTATTCCCGCATCTGATATTTGTCTTTTGTAGACAAGTGCTGAATTATCAGGAAAAGTGTCTGCTTCTATCTTCAGAGAGATAAGCTCTCTCAGAACATTTTCCACAGGTGCCTAGAAGCAGATATCACATTTTGTAGCATTTTTAAGTACAACTACTTGCTGTGTACACGCACTTTATGGATAATATTAGATGCTAAGGAGAAGCCAAATGGTACCTTGGACTTTTCGCTCTTTGAAACTGAACCCAGGAAACGCTTGGTAAAGAAGCATATAGTTCTTATTCTCAGGTTAACTATTTTATTTTTTCTGTCTTCAAAATGGTTCCTAGGCAGCAAAATCAATTTACATGCACTAAACATTTTGTTTTGGAATTGTATGCACAGAAGTTATGTCTGCTTGTTTGCTGAATATTACATGCAGACAGATTTCTATTTGACTAAAGCTATAAAACATGTTTTTCTTGAAATTTATAGTTTGATATTTACAATTATTTATACAAATCATAGTCAGTGCTTAAAGGCAAAGTCAATTATCGCTTAGAGAAAAAAGGGTTCAAGGTAACTTACCTTAAAAGTAATCTGCATCATTGGCAATAAGTGAAGTTGAGAGCTTTCCCAGTCCAGAGTGATAACAGAAGTTATCTGTTCCCAACCCAAGCACTGAAGAATATCAAGCTTATTTTTAGTAGTACAGACTTTACATCCAAGCACCTCAGCTATAGCTGTAAAAAATTACAGAAAAAATTAAGTCCTCATTGTCATCTCTGACTCTTTGCAAATATAACAAGACTTGGGAGTTTGTTTCCTAGGCAATTACAAAAAGGAACACACTGGCACAGCTAAAAGAATACAACATTCACTTGAAATGTGTGTACGAGTTGCTTACATACTATCATATATTGGTCACATTTATCCTTTGTGATTCACCAAACAGGTAATGATGAAATATTATGAGCCATTATAGCCTGCACATCAAAATCACAAAATATACCAATGATGATCTCCATTTATTGAACCAGAATGTATGTGATCAAAATATGGTAGTGTACAACCAAATATGATAATGTTCAACTCCTTGTGGTTCAATGGTAGTGTGTAAACCTTTGTGGTTCAATAAATAGGTATAGGAATAAAAAGGTAATGAAGTATTAATGGGCCATTATAGTTTGTGCAAAATTACAAGATACACCATGAATATCTCCATTTATTGAACCAGAATAATGATCAAAATACTAAAACATGTGAATTCCTAAAGAATATTATTTCACTAACAAAATCTTCTGAAGTTGGTAGTTGGGTTTGAGTTGATTGCATACATATTTGTGCAATCTCATTGCCAGGTGGGTAAGCTGATTTAAAAAGGAAAATGCTTTAATAATTTGGCAAGTTAGATAGCATCTTTGGAAAGAAATGTTACAGTTCTACAAACCTTTGTCAGTTCTGACTGCTTGAATTCCAGGATACTGCCTAACCTACTGAGGTTTTACAGCATTTTACTATTTTTTTCCCCAGATTTCCAGCATCTGCAGATTTTCATAATAGGCTAGTGAGGCTGACATCAGTGATGGCTAAGTTACTGAACTAGATTCTGACAGACTGGATCTAATATCATTTTGACAGAAATTATCTGATTTGAGATTGTCATAGCTTTGTGCATGGAAAACTTTTCAGAGAGGTGTCTAAATGGGAAAAGGGCAGCAGACACTGACTTATGGACTTTAGTGAGGCCTTTGACAAGGTTCTCCATAGTTGTCTAGTCTTGAAGGTTAGATCACAATGGACCCAGAGGGGGCTAGCTAGCTGGATTCATAATTTGTGCAATGGTAAGCAGAAGGAAGCAGAAAGTAATGGAAGATTGTTTCCCAGATTGAGACCAGTGACAGGGAATGGGACCTGTTGATATATATATATTTTTTAATATCTGGACAATATTGATGAGGAGCTATATGGCATAATTGGTAAGCTTGTAGATTATATTAAAATAGATAGCATCGTAAACAGTGAAGAAAGTCATCAAAAATTACAAAGGAATCTTGATCAGCTAGGTAATGGGCAGAAGACTGTCAAATGGCATCCAATCCGGCTAAAGGCAAGGTGTTGCATTTTGAAAGTCAAATCAGTTTACAATTTATTATGAATGGAAGCTTCCTGGGAAGTGTGTTGGAAGATGGACATAGAAGTACAGGCACACACTTCACTGAAAGTGGTGCCAAAGGTTGAGAAGATGGTAAGCAAGGGTATGGAATGCTGGTATCAGTCAGGGTATTGAGTGTAGGAGCTGCAAAGTTTTGTGATAATCATACAAGACATTGGTGATTGCACACTTGTGAATACTGTACAGAGTTTTAGGAAGACTATCATTAAGCTAGAAAGAGCGCAGAGAAGATATGTAAGAATGTTGCCAGGATTTTGAGGGCCTGAGCTATCGTGAAAGTTTAGGCAGGCTGGAACTTTATTCCGTGGAGTATAGGAGACTGAGGGGTGACCTTATAGAGGTGTCGAAATTCATGAGGGGCTTGGATTGAGTGAATGCACACAGTTCTTTCTCTTAAGGGAAAGGGAACCAAATACTAGACGGCATAGTGGAGGAGGGACAGATTTAGTGGTGAGCTGAATGGTGGTGTTTATGTGGAATAAGTTGCCAGAAAGTAACCGAGGTAGGTGAAATGGTATTTATGTGAAATTTGGACAAGTATATGGATAGGATTTAGAGCAGGAATTCCCAACCCGGGGTCCATGGACCCCTCGGTTAATAGTAGGGGTCCGTGGCATAAAAAAGGTTGGAAGCCGCTGGTTTAAGGAAGATGATCCAAATGCTAGCACAGGGTTCTAGCTTAGTGGACACCTTGGTTGTCCCATACAAGTTGAGCCAAAGGGCACATTTTCATGCATTATTCTGTAACAAACGGAGGTGATGCAACATGCAAGAAAAATCAAAAACACTTACACCCATTTTAATAATGATAAATGGAGCTCTTACCAAGGAAAACCTTCTCTTTTCCAATTGAGTATGTACCACAGACAACTAATGTCCTAGGGTTCATTGTTACACTTTCAAAGGCAATATTTCCCACAAACTGAATGGCTTCTTGCTGGGAAGGAAAGGTGTATTCTGGACTGCAATATCTACCAAATAAACAAAGTTGCACAAAGATAAAGTATTTATCGTGTGGTCAATACGAATATTCCAAATAACAATTTAATGATTCACTGTATAAACACTTATCTCTACTATTGCTGTCATTTTGAAGGATATTCTACACATGTTCTCAATCAACAGATTTATTATAGTCTGAGTAGTTTGCACAACATCCACTGAAGACAACAAAATCAACACATTAACTGATTTCCAGTAAAATGCAATTCCAATCTCGAGAGCACACCAAGTTCCTTTAAAACAATTTGTCTGGTGGCTACAGCAAAATTACTTTAACCACAAATACCATGTATTTAGAATAGTTAAATATATTTAATAAACATTTATTGTCATTCAGCCCAAAGATTTGTCTTTTGCCAATGTATGGAATTCTGTGCTGAATTATCAGACGCAGCATATATTATTCAAGTTCTTGGGTATCCTGCCCCCACCCCACCAAGGAGTCCTGGGCAATATTTTAACATAGAAAATTATGGCACTATCTAGAACATACTTAGATACAGCTTGACCAATGGAACTGTTTATTTTTGGATCAGCTAATATGGCTGGCTTAGAGCAGATACACCAAATAGCTCAATTCCCCTTCCCATATACTAACCAGATGCATGTTCCATATAACCATATAACAATTACAGCACGGAAACAGGACATCTCGGCCCTTCTAGCCCGTGCCGAACGCTTACTCTCACCTAGTCCCGCTGACCCGCACTCAGCCCATAACCCTCCATTCCTTTCCTGTCCATATACCTATCTAATTTTACTTTAACTGACAATACCGAACCTGCCTCTACCACTTCTACTGGAAGCTCGTTCCACACAGCTACCACTCTCCGAGTAAACTTCTCAGTCAAATACACAAAAAACTGAAAGGCACAAAAGCAAGTACTACAGCCATATTTGGCAAGGTCCCTTCATGGAAGACTCATCCAGAAGATTCAGCATGGGATCCATGGTGACTTTGATCTTCAGATTCACAATTTGAAGAAGAGGGAAGTTGTAGGTGGGACTTATTCTAACTGGAAGTCCCGTTCTGGGATCAGTGGTGAATATAATACACACATACATACAGTACATATAAATAATTTATATAAAAATGAGGATGAATGGGTTAACAAATTTGCAGTTGACACAAAGATTAGTGGTGCTGTGGATATCAGATGAGAAATCTAGAATTGATGTTGATTGCCAAAGAATACAGTAGGATAGATCTCGGTTATAGATTTGGATGGAAAAATGGTAGATTGAGTTTAATCTGAGCAAGTGCAAGGTGTTGTAATTTGGGAGAGCAAAAATAAGAGAAAGTACAGCTAATGGCAGGACCCCGAACAGAATTGATATACAGAGGAATCTTGGCATCCAAATTCAGAGCTTCCTGAAAGTGGTCACACATGTCGATAGGGTGGTAAATGTGGTGTATAGCTTGGCTGCTTTTATTAGCCAAAACAGAGTTCAGAGTCTGGAAGTTAGCTTGCTGCTTTACACAACCCTAGTTAGGCCCCATCTGGAGTACTGCATTTAATTCTGGTTGCCCCATTATGTGGAAGCTTAGCAAAGGATGCACAAGAGGTTTACTGCCTGGATTAGAGGGAACATCCTCTAGAGAGATTTCTCTGGAGCATCAGAGGCCAAGGTGACATCTGATAGAAATATATAAAATCTATAAATTTCAATTATAAAAATCATATAGGCATTGAATGATATCTTCACCAGCCATCCCTACCATCAACAAAAAATGGTGAAAGTTCAAAGCAGATTTGTGGGCAATTCCTCCCTGCTCTCCCACACGAAGTGGAAGATGCTTAGAATGTGCTGTCAGAGATCACGGTGGAAGCAGATAGGACGTTGGTGTTTCAGACAGGCACATGAATATGCAGAGAATGGTGAGATATGAACTATGTGCAGTTTTAAAGGATCAGGTGTCAAGTAGCTTCATTGGTTTGGTACAGCATTGTGGGCTGAAGGATCTGGTCTTGTGTTGTATTTTTCTACATTTTAAACACATGCAACAGAACAGCATTTATTATGCACTGTCAATTTACTATTCACAAACTTAGTGGGCAAGTCAAATTAGGACATATTTTATCTCACAAACATATGCAAGTAATTTCCCTTACGTGGTATCGAGATAAAGAATATGAACTTTTCGACCCTTCAGATGAGAGTAACGTTCCATGGAGGCATTTGCTCGAAAATCACCAGTATGCAAAAGCGTATTGCCATTAGGAAGCTGGAATAGTAGCATAACAGCACCTGGACAGCTGTAGAATAAATAATTAGATAGATAGATAGATAGATACTTTATTCATCCCCATGGGGAAATTCAACTTTTTTTCCAATGTCCCATACACTTGTTGTAGCAAAACTAATTACATACAATA
Source organism: Hemitrygon akajei (assembly GCF_048418815.1). Lineage (NCBI taxonomy): Eukaryota > Metazoa > Chordata > Chondrichthyes > Myliobatiformes > Dasyatidae > Hemitrygon > Hemitrygon akajei. The sequence continues at coordinate 59,010,710 of NC_133146.1, forward strand.
CTTAACTCAGTAAAAAAAATATGATATGCATCTAAATCACTATCTCAAAAAGCATTAATAATAGCTTTTAAAAAGCTCTTAAGTCCTGGCGGTAGAATTGTAAAGCCTAATGGCATTGGGGAGTATTGACCTCTTCATCCTGTCTGAGGAGCATTGCATCGATAGTAACCTGTCGCTGAAACTGCTTCTCTGTCTCTGGATGGTGCTATGTAGAGGATGTTCAGATAAAATACAAATTATGTCTGTCAAATATTTGAATAATCATATACTGTACAAAAGTCTTAGATATATATATAGATATAGATAGTTAGAGCTAGGGTGCCAAATACCTATGCACAATACTACATTTGTCAATGACATGGAGCTTGTAAATCTGGCAGGAGCAAAGGATATTGAGAATGGTGAGAGTGGAATGTCACAAGAAGGGGATGGCACAGGTGCAGATACACCCAGCCCTGAGACACCAAGCAAGGTAATTTGATTCTAAACAACTGGTTTATTGATCATTACACAATGTCTTTCTGGCACTTCCTGCTCCCTCCCCTCCATTCTTATTCAACCATGATTCCCCTCTTCCTGTCCCCTTCCCACTCAGTCCACAATAGAGACCCATATCAGCATCAGATTATCTCCCACGTTATGATTTTTTTTGGGCAGCCGTACAGTGCAATACACAAAAATTACCACTGTACTGTGCAAAAGTCTTAGACGCCCTAACGATACACATGTGCCCAAGACTTCTGCACAGTACCGTAGATACATTTTTTTCTGCAGGCCCTACCAGCAAGCTAACATCATCTTCAAAGCACAGTAATCCCCAAACACAAAAAAACTAAAACACCCAAAATGAAAATGCAAACATCTCTGTTGCACATCAGCCTGACTACGAAGACCACCTCTGTGCTTTCATCAACATATCAAATTCTTAAACATCTTTAGCCAACAATATTGTTTTTGATGATTGGGTTTGGTGGAAGAAAAAGCTGCAAGACGGGAGAAGGCAGGGGAGAAATTCAACCCAATATTTGATTTTTATGCCATCAGTTCCCAGATGATCCTGACAATGTCTAGTTTGTTTCCTTTTTTTCCACCTCTATGAACTCACTGAGTTGTAGGGCAATTAAGCAATTGCTCAATGAAGCAATTAATTTCTATGTGTGTGAACCTCTGTTGTGGTGCTACATTCATTCAACGCTAACATATGGAAGTGAATATTGGACAGTATCAAAGCAAAACGAAGGAAGACTCGAATCTGCAGAAATGTGGTTTTTGAGAAGAATGATGAAAATATTGTGGAAAGACATTAACAAATGAGGGAAGTGTTGTGAAAAGCTGAAATAAGAATATGAAAAGCCGATATCATTCATCAGGAAACAGCAGGTGGAATTTCTGGGACATGGACTGGGAAAAGAGAAACTCAAACATCTCACAGTGACAGGAACAACTCATGGAAGAAAAAGTCATGGTCAATAGTGCATGATGTTCATGAGTTACATCAAGGGATGGACAGACAAAAGTTTTGAAAAGAGTTCAGATAGAAGGAAGGCTATGATTGCTTACATCATACGGCACGGCACATAATGATGATGAAGTTAATAAGCAGCTGATGATAAAGTTACATAAACAGTTATGGGATAAATGACCAGTCAAGTTGAAAACTAAATGATAAACATTGCCAGAATATCTGAAGACAGCTTGAGGGGTACCTTATCTGCAAAGTAGCATCTCCACATGTTGTACTGCATAATATATCAGTTTAGATTATATGATTAGTTCCTGAAAAGGAACCCAAATCCACAAAACAGACATTGTGTCTTCACTGAATAAGTTTATATTTAAAGATACCAAGACTTCAGAAGGAATCAGTAAGCCATCTACAAAGTGCCTGGGACTTCAAATCCTTCCCTTGGATCACCTTTGATTTTAAGTGTTGTTTAAAATGCACACAATTCAACTTAAAAAGAAGGAAATCAGCTGGGAAATCTAGAATGGCAAGAAAAAATACTTTCAGCAGGGAAATGAGAGAAATAAAATGGATTAACTCAGTAAAAATTGTATTGGTTATTTAATATTGCAACCAGATATTTAATTACTGATTGCAGAATTTTAAATTTTGCAAACATATGTTCTTATTTTGACCAGAATAAATTTATGATGCAAAGACCATCTAGCATTCTTATTAGGGGCAGAAATCATTCTATATCTGACATCAAGTCAAAAAACTGGAAGATACGAGGTAGGAAGTAGGAGAGTTAAGAGAGACTGAAGTGATAGCAATGTCAGTACTAAAATAGGACACATGGCCAAATACTTACTGATTTGCATCCAAAAGCACGACCTTAACTCCTTCCACAATACATTCAGTGTTCATGGGAAGACTTATCACATACTGATCCTGTACTTTAAGTTTAGATATCACCAAATTGCGTGTTATCTGAAAGTAACAAAAAGGGTAAATTTTAAATCACAAATCCAATTATTTATTACAGGCATGTGTGCTTTCAGATTTTCCAAACAACTTTTAAAACTATTAGCACCACTCAGTAAATCCTGAGAATGGTATTGAGCATCACTAATTAGCTGAGAAAACATCATCACTCTAATGTTCATCCCCTCATGTAGACAGTATTCTCCACATTGACATAAAGGGATCAAGGACAAACTTTCAAAATGAAGGAAGAATTTTCAAACCTGTATACAAACCTAAAGGCAATGGGACTAGTTTCAGTGCATGCACTACAAGCATTCAAATCAGGTTCTGAGAGTGCATCAGGGAGGTTGATTCAAAAGTAACTGCTCCCATTTAAGCCTCCCAGGGTACAGAAAACTTGAGAAAGGAGAACTGGAAGCTGCTGGCTCAATAAACTATGTTTTATGGCATTCTTCAGCTTTAATCAATAAGACTCTGATAACAGAATAATAAACAATGAAAGCAAATGACTTGCTACACCAAAATAGAGATCAAAGCATTAGGATCCATTATGAAATGTGCATTTATTTGTTCATTTTAGCAGGTTCTGAACATAGTTGAACTAGTTTATATTCTTCACACCACACCAAAATCAAACTTCAAAAACTTCAGTTCCCACTGGATTGCAGTAATGTTAACAAATACAAATATACACTTAGTAACCACTTTAATAGGCAACTCCTGTACCTGACAAAGTGGCCACTGAGTGCATATTCCTGACCTTCTCCTGCTGTAGCCCACCCACTTCAAGGTTCAACGTGTTGTGCATTTAGAGATGCTCTTCTGCACACCACTGTTGTAACACATGGTTACTTGAGTTATGGTTGCCTGCTTGTCAACTTCAACCAGTCTCACCTGACCTCCCCCATTAACAAAGCATTTTCATCCACAGAACTGCAGCTCACCAATTTTTTTTCTTTGTTGCACCATTCTCTGTAAACTCTAGAAAACTATTCTGCATGAAAATCCCAGGAGATCAGCAGTTTCTAAAATACAAACCACTCCACCTGGCACTAACTACCATTCCACATTCAGTCACTTAGATCACATTCTGATGTTCGGTCTGCATAACTAAACCTCTGGAACATATTTGTAAGCTTTAGTGCGTTGAGTTGCTGCCACATGATTGGCTGATTAGATTCTTGCATTAATGAGTAGGGTACAGGTCTAGCTAATAAAGTGGCCACTGAATGTAGAAACAATATGGAATCGGTCACAACAGGAGAAAATCTGCAGATGCTGGAACTCCAAGCAACACACACGAAATGCTGGAGGAACTCAGCAGGCCAGGCGGCATCTGTGGAAAAGAGTACAGATGACATTTCAGGCTGAGGCCCTTCAGCAGCACTGGAAAAAAAAGATGAGGGGTAGAGTCAAAAGGTGGTGGGAGGGGAGGGAGAAACAAGGTGATAGGTGAAAGTGGGTGGGGGAGGGGTGACGTAAAGAGGTGGGAAGTTGATAGGTGTAGGAGATACAGAGCTGGTGAAGTGAGAGTCTGATAGGAGAGGACAAATTGCCACGGAAGAAAGAAGAAGGGGTGGAGCACCAGAGGGAGGTGATGGTCAGGCAGAGGTAAGGTGAGAGGGGGAAAGGGGATGGAGAATGGTGAAATTGGTTTGGTGGGGGGGGGGGGGTGCCATTACCAGAAGTTTGAGAAATTGGTATTCATGCCATCAGGTTGGAGACTACCCAGATGGAATACAAGAACCTGCGTGTTGCCTCATCACAACAGTGGAGGCGGCCACGGAGCAGAATGGGAAGTGGAATTAAAATGGGCGGCCACTGGGAGATCCCACTTTTTATTGCGGACAGAGCATAGGTGCTTGGCAAAACGGTCTCTCAATCTACATTGGGTCTCAACAATATACAGGAAGCCACGCACATAAAATTCTGGAGGAACTCAGCAGACCAGGCAGCATCTATGGAAAAATATACAGTCGACGTTTTAGGCCAACTGTACTTTTTCTTCCCATAGATGCTGCCTGGCCCGTAGAGTTCCTCCAGCATTTTGTGTGTGTTGCTTGGATTTCCAGCATCTGCAGATTTTATCTTGTTTATGATACAGGAGGCCACACCATGAGTACCAGACACTGTATATGACTTGACCATACTCACAGGTGAAATGTTCCCTCATCTGGAAGGACTGTTTGGGGCCCTGAATGGTAGTGAGGGAGATGGTGTAGGGGCAGGTATAGTGGGGAGGGACAAATGGACATGGGAATCACATAGAGAGTGATCCCTGTGGAAAGTAGAAAGTGATGGTGGGGTGGCGGGGGGGAAGATGTGCTTGGCACTGGGATCCTCTTGAAGATGGCAGAAGTTACAGAGAATTATGTGCTGGATACAGAGGCTGCTGGGGTGGTAGGTGAGGACAAGAGGAACCCTATCCCTGGTAGGGTGGCGGGAGGATAGAGTGAGAGCAGACGTGCTTGAAATGGAAGAGATGCAGATGAGGGCAGTGCTGATTGTGAGGAAAGGAAGCTCTCCTTCATTCTGGAATGAAGATTCATTTTGTGAGCAGATGCAGCAGAGACGGAGGAATTGAGAGAAGGGGATGGCACTTTTAAAAGCATCAGGGTAGGAGAAGGTACAGTCCAGAGTCCGTGGGTTTGTAATAGACATCAGTAGATAAGCTGCCTCAAGAGATAGACAGATTGAGAAAGGAGAGGGAGGTGGTCATCTATTGTTCTCCTAGTCCCAATCCTACTTCATATCCATATCAAGCTCATTAATAAAAGTGATGCTCATGGAATTAGAGGGTCAACATGGGATTTTATAGATGGCCTTAAGGACAGAAAACAAGGAAATATTTTTGAATCAAGGGCTAGTACTAGAATGAGTCCATGTTAAATTAAATACATAAATGAATTCTTTCCTGTCAGAAAGAATTTTAAAATTGACTATAATACCAAATCTGAGAAGCATGTTAAACAAAGATAAGACCATAAAATATAGGAGAGTTAGGCCATTTGGCCAGGAGTCTGCTCTGTCATTAAATCATAGTTGATCCTTCTTTCTCGCTCCTTAGCCCCGTAACCTTTGATGTTAGGTTCTTGATTGACCACATCAAGCTTTGCTTAAATACACCCAACGAACTGCCCTCCACAGCCGCCTGTGATAAATTCCACATATTCACCACCCTCTGGCTAAAATGTCTTTGCATCTGTTTTAAATAGACACCCCTCTATCCTGAGACTGTGCCCTCTTGTCCTAGACTCTCCTACCATGGGAAACGTCTTTTCCACTTCTGCCTAGGCCTTTGAACATTTCAATGAGATCCCTCCTCATCTTTCTAAATTCCAGCCAGTATAGGCCCAGAGCCAAACATTTCTCATACGATAACCCTTTCTTTCCTGGAATCATCCTTGTGCACCTCCTCTGAACCCTCTCCAATACCAGCACATCTTTCTTAGAAACAGAGCCCAAAACTGTTCACAATACTCAAGGTGAGGCACCAGCACCTTATAAGGCCTCAGCATCACATTCCTGCTCTTGTATTCTAGACCGCTTGAAATCAATGCTAACATTGTATTTGCCTTCCTCACCACCAACTCTACTTGCAAGTTAACCTTTAGTGTATTCTGCACAAGGTCTCTGAAGTCACTTTGCACCTCAGACTTTTGGATTTTCTCCCCGTTTAGAAAATAGTCTGAACATTTATTTCTTCTACCAAAGTATATGACCATACATCTTCCAACATTGTATTTCATTGCCACGTTCTTACCCATTTTCCTAATCTGTCTAAGTTCTTCCACAGGCCATCTTTTCCCTCAATACTATCTGCCCCTCCACCAATCTTCATACCATCTGCAAACTTGGCAATGAAGCCATCTATTTCATCATCTAAATCTTTGATATGCAGAATAAAAGAAGCGGTCTCAACACTGACACCTGTGGAACACCACTAGTATCTGGCAGCCAACCAGAAAAGGATCCTTTTATTCCCATTTGCTGTCTCCTACCAATCAGCCAATGCTCTAACCATGCTAGTACCTTTCCTGTACTACCATGTTAACTTGGTTAGCAGCTTCATGTGTGGCACCTTGTCAAAGGTGTGAAAATACAAATATATAATACCGACTGCATCCCCTTCATCTACCCTACTTGTAATCTCCTCAAAATTCCAACAGGTTCATCAGGTAAGATTTTGCCTTAAGGAAAGCACACTGACTTTGTCTGATCTTGTCCTGTGTCACCGTAACCTTATCCATAACAATTGACTCCAACATCTTGCCAACTACTGAGGCAGGTCTATAATTTCCTTTCTGATGTCTCCCTTTCTTAAAGAGTGGAGCAACATTTCCAATTTTCCAGTCCTCCGGAACCATACCAGAGTCCAATGATTCTTGAACGATCATTGCTAAGGCCTCCACAATATCGACTGCTTCCTCTTTCAGACCTTAGGGTGTAGTTCAACTGGTCCAGGTGACTTAAGCACTTGTGCTCTTTCAGCCTTTTGAGAACCTGCCCTCTTGTAATAGCTGCACTCACTTTTCTTCCTCACACCCTTCAACATCTGGCACACTACTAACGTCTTCCACAGTGAAGACTGATGCAAAATACCTATTTAGTTCATCTGCCATCTCTTTGTCCCCCTTTATTATTTCTCTGGCCTCATTTTCTAGAGGTCCTACATCCATTCTCAGCTATCTTATTATGTTACATACTTGAAAAAGTTTTTTTATCCACTTGATATTGTTTGCTAGCTTGCTTTCATATTCCCCCCCCCATGATTCTTTTAGTTGCTTTCTGTAGTTTTTAAAAGCTTTCCAATCCTCTTTCTACCCACTAATTTTTCTTTTGTTGTATGTCCTCTTTTGTTCTAACATTAGCTCAAGCCATTGCTGCTCTGCTGTCATCCCTGCCAGCATCCTCTTCCAACTTACTTTGGCCAACTCCTCTCTCATACCAGTGTAATTTTCTTTATTCCACTGAAATATTGCTATGTCAGACTATACTTCCTCTCAATCAAATTTCAAGCCGAACTCAATCATATTGTCACTGCCTCCCAAAGGTTCCTTTACCTTAAGCTTCCTAATTGCCTCCAGTTTATTACATAACACCCAATCCAGTATAGCTGATCCCCTAGTAGGCTCAACAAACTGCTCTAAGAAGCCATCTCATAGACATTCAACAAATTCACTTTCTTGACATCCATTACCAATTTGATTTTCCCAATCTAGCTGCATGTTGAAATCTCCCATGATTATCATAACATTGCGCTTTTAACACACCTTTTCTATTTCCATTGTATTCTGTAGTCCAGATCTCAGTTATTGCTTGGAGGCTTGTATATAACTGCCATAAGGGTCCTTTTACCTTTGCAGTTTAACTCAAGGATTCAACATCTTCTGATACTGTCACATTATTCTAATGATTTGATGCTATTCTTTATCAGCAGAGCAACAGCAACCCCTCTGCCTACCTTACTATCCCTCCAATACAATGTGTAACATTGGACATTCAGCTCCCAACTGCAAACATCCATCAGCCACGACTCTGGGGGCCACAACATCATGCCTGACAATCTGTAATTGTGCAACAAGATCATCCTTCCTTACTTCTTGCACTCCGTGTGTTGAGATATAACACTGAGTACTGTATTCGCTACCCTTTTTGATTCTGCATCCTTAATGAACTGATATTCACCCTGCTGGCTGCAATTTTGCCCTATTATCTGCATGCCCTTCCTAACAATCGCACTGCCATTGCTTTTTATTATCTGCTCTATGTGATCCCTTCACTCTACTTCCCATCCCCCTGCCAAATTAGTTTAAACCCTCCCCAATTGCTCTAACAAACCTGCTTGCTCATGAAAAATAGTACTCCCCCCACCCCCCAGTTCAGGTGCAACCCACCCCTTTTGTACAGGTCATACCATCCAGAACAGATCCCAATGATCCAAAAACCTGAAGCCCTGCCCCTGCACTAGCTTCTCAGCCACACATTTATCTGCAAAATTATCCTGCTTCTACCCTCCTGGCACATGGCACAGGTAACAATCAAGAAATTACTATCCTGGAGGTCCTGCTTCTCAGCTTTCTGCCCAGCTCTCTAAATTCTTTCTTCGAGACCTCTGCTTTTCCTTCCCATGTCATTGGTACCAATATATACCAAGACATCTGGCTGATCCCCCTCCAAAGTGCTGTGGACATGAACTAAGTCATTCCGACTCTGGTCCCTGGGATGCAACATAACATCCGAGTGTCCTGTTCATATCCAGAGGAGATTCTGTCCCTGTAGCTATTGAGTCCCCTATCACCACAGCACCCCTCTTCTCCCTTTCCCTTCTGCACCATGGATCCATGCTCAGTGCCAGTCACCTGGTCTCCATGGTATTCTCCTGGGAATTCATCCCCCACATCAGTATCCAAAATGGTAGAAAGGGTACACAGGCAGAATTTAATACAGAATTGTGAGGTGACACAAGCATGTCTAAAAAGGGAAGTCAAAGCCAACATAAAAGCCAGAGAGACGGCATATAACAGAGCAAAAATTGGTGGGAGATCGGAGGACTGGGAAACTTTTAAAAACCAATAGAAGGCAACTAAATAGGTCACAAAGATAAAGATGGAATATGAAAGCAAGCTAGCCAATAATATTAAAGAGGTTATCAAAAGTTTCTTCAGATACATAAATTGTAAAAGAGAGGCGAGAGTGGATATCAAACATAAGAACAATGCTGGAGAGGTAGTAATGGAGAACAAGGAAATGGCAGAAGAACTGAATAAGTATTTTACATCAGTCTTCACTGTGGAAGACACTAGCAGTATGGTGGAAGTTTCAGGTATCAGGGGTCATGAAGTGTGTGAAGTTACCATTACTAGGCAGAAAGTTCTTCGGTAGATAATCACCTGGACCAGATGGTATTCACCCAGAGTCCTGAAAGAGGTGGCTGAAGAGATTGTCGAGGCATTAGTAATGATCTTTGAAGAATCACTAGATATGGAATGGTCCCGAAAGACTGGAAAATTGCAAATATCACACCACTCTTCAAGAGAGAGGCAGAAGAAAGGAAATTATATGTCTGTTAGTCTGACCTCAGTTGTTGGGAAGACGTTTCAGTTTATTGTTCAGGATGTGGTTTCCTCAAGGAAAAAAATCTTGCCTGACAAATCTGCTGGAATTATCTGAAGAAATAACAAGCAGGATAGACAAAGGAGAATAGGTTGATGTTGTGTACTTGGAATTTCAGAAAACCTCTGACAAGATGCCACACATGAGGCTGTCTAACAAACTACAAGTCCACAGAATTACAGGAAAGATTCTAGCATGGATAAAGCAATGGCTGATTAGCAAGAGGAAAAGAGTGGGAATAAAGGGAGCCTTTTCTGGTTGGCTGTCTGTGACTAGTGGTGTTCCACAGGGGTCTGTGTTGGGACTGATTCTTTTTACATTATATGTCAATGATTTGGATGATGGAATTGATGGCTTTCTTGCAAAGTTTGAGACACTATGAAGATTGGTGGAGGGGTAGATAGTTTTGAGAAAATAAGAGGCTACAGAAGGAGTTGGATCAGGAGAATGGGCAAAGAAGTGCAAATGGAGTATAGTGTATGAAATTTATGGTAATACACTCTAACAGAAGGAATAAAGGCATGGACTTTTTTTTTTTTAAAAACAGGGCGAAAACTCAAAAATCAGAGTTGCAAAAGGACTCTGGAGTCCTTGCGCAGGATTCCCTAAAGGTTAGTTTGCAGTTTGAGTCTGTGGTGAGGAAGGCATACACAATGTTAGCATTCATTTCAAGAATATAGAATATAAAAGCAAGGATGTAATGTTGAGACTTTATAATGCACTGGAGAGGCCTCACTTGGAGTATTCTGTGTAGTTTTGGGCCCCTTAACTTAGAGAGAAACTGGAGAGGGTTCAAAGGAGGTTCAGAAAAATGATTCCAGGATTAAATGGCTTGTCATATAAAGAGCTTTTGATGGCTGTGGGTCTGTATTCACTATAATTCAGAAGAATGAGGAGATGAACTCATTAAAACTTATCGAATGGTGAAAGGCCTTGATAGAATGGATGTGCAGAGGATACTTCCTTTGGTGGGGGTGTCTAAGACCAGAGGCAGCAACCTCTGAACAGGGGGGCATCCTTTTAGAATGGAGATGAGGAGGAATTTCTTTAACCAGAGTGTAGTGAATCTGTGGAATTCATTGCCACAGGCAGTTGTGTAAGCTAAGCCTTTATGTATATTTAAGGCAGAGGTTGATAGAATTTTTTGATTGGTCAGAGCATGAGGGCATAGGTGGGGGGGGGGGAAAGAAGAGGCAGGCGATTGAGGCTTAGAGGAAAACTGGATCAGCCATGATGAAATGGCAGATCAGAATCTATGGGCCAAATGGTCTAATACTGCTCTTGCATCTTATGGTGATTCATTTGGCAGAAAGGATCAGGAAACTTGTCACATTAATGGCACAGATCTAAAGAATATGCAGGAACAGAAAGACACGATACTCATGTACACAGATTGTACATGTACATGCGATTTTTGGCATCATTAATAAAAGCACTGGGTACAAGTATAAAGCAAGGATGTTATTAGGCTTTGATTTCATCCAGCTCTGGTCATCGCACTATTAAAATCTTTGAAAGAGTAGAATGAAATTAACCAGAACTGATTCAGACAGAGATCAGGGATTTTAGCTACCAGATTGAATTGAAATCTGGTTACTTCCTCTGGAGCAAAGGAGTTTGAAAAGAACATTTCTAGGTGATATACAAGACTGTAACAGGTTTACAAATTATATAAAAGATTAGCTTACAGTGCTAAAAAGATTTAAGATTTTGGAAAAGAATGACAAGGATAATAGGAGGAAGAAATTTCTTTAAAAGAACCGTGCCAATAATCTGGAATTGCCCTTACTGTCTATGAGGATTGTGGAAATGGAGAAGACTGATGAAATTGATCAGTCAGTTTGGATGGAGGGGAACAAGCTGGCAAAATTAGACCAAGAGGATAACTCTGCAAAGTAAGCATGAATGCATGGGCTGAATGTCCTGTACCACAACAACAATGATTCAAACTTTTGACAACCAATCTGTCCAGCTCTGCCATCTTTCCAAATTATTTAAATGATACTTGTTGCTCAAACATCCAGAAGCTTTAAATTAATTTTGGAACATACAGTACATACAAAATTCTTACAAAGAATCTGTCAGATAAACTGATGCATTCAGGTAGATGCCTCAAAATCCTAAATTTACTTGTACTTACATAGGTAAATGCCAATAGCTTGCATTTACCAACAAGATTTGGTACTATAACCTCAGATCAGACTGCATTGATTTTAGATTACTAGCACCTATCAAATCTTGCTTGTATTTTAATACAGTGCACTTCTGCTTTATGGAAATCATATCATTTGACTAACAAACTACAATTTGCACAAATACTTTGCACACACATCTAGAATAAATGTGCACCTTTAATGAACACCTGCAATCATTTAGTAAAAGATTCAACAAAATGATGCCATCTTACAAACTATGATATATAGAGGTTTACAAAATAATTACACAAATATTAAGATCACACGGGCTACTACATTGATTATTAATGTTGTTTACTGTTTCAAAATTTACTTTCCATATCTGGCTTGCCAATAACTCGGGGGCATCAGATTAAGATCATTAAATGTGCAGAACCCAGATCAAATATTTGAACTTCAAAAATGTTACTTACATTTTATAACATACTTTTCATTGGTTTTCTTAAATAAACTTGTTATAAACTTACTGCGCTGCAGTAAATGGGGCATCTGAAATTCTTGCTAAGACCTCCATAATGATCGGAATGAAAGTGAGTAAGAAAGTAGCCAGTGCAACCCTCAATAACACCATATTGGAAGGCATCCACTGTGAAATTAGTTCCTGAAAGCACAAGATAATTCAGATTGCTAGCTGTAGTATAACACCAATATTGAGAATTTTTCAGAATAGCATGCAGAAAACTTACATAAAATATCTGATTTGTTTCTCCTTGGGAAAATAAGGCTGATTGGAAAAACTACACATTAACTTTCACTCAGACCACATTGTCCAATTTGTCCTGTCCTTGTTCTTTTGGCCTCTCAAATTGTTATATTTATCAGATTCCTATTAGGCAGGCAAAGTGTTGCAAACATTTCTTTTATTACTGACTTTTCGGAGTTTGGCTAAACATGGTCTGTGGAGGGCATTTAATAAAAGTGAATATTGGACTCCACTTGCTTAAGCGGGCTTTGCAATGTGGAAATAGATGGAATTAGAAAAGGGGCATTGCAAATTTACTTAGTTTGAAGGAATGCAAAAACTGGGTAAAAACATGCTTTATTTTCATTACAATGCAGACTAGAGAGCAATAGGATGAAAGAGAAAAGTGAACTGTTACTATATAGCTTGATAGAAGTTCAAATGCAAGAAATTCAGAACAGAACTCAAGTAAAAGTCTTGTTATACAAGTGTAGACTGTAGTATTCATAAGAACAGAGAAGATAAGAATAGTAGTAAGCCCTCAGCCTGCCCTGTCAGTCAATAAGATTGTGGTTAATCTATCCTATGTCTCTTTCTGCCAGTTCTCTATAGCCCTCATTTCAAAGTTCAAAGTAAATGCTTTTATTAAACTACATATACATCACCATACACATCACTGAGATTCATTTCCTTGTGGGTATTTTCAATAAAAGTATTGACTAATAACCATATCAACAAAAGATTGCACCAACTTGGGCATTCAATCACAGTGCAGAAGCCAACAAACTGTGCAAATACAAAAAATAATAATAATAAATAAGCAATAAATATCAAGAACATGAGATAAAGAGTCCTTGAAAGTGAGTCCATTGGTTGTGGAAACATTTCAGTTATGGGACAAGTGAAGTTAACCCCTTTGGTTCAAGAGCATAATGGTTGAGGGGTAGTAACAGTTCCAAGCCTCATGGTGTGAGTCATAAGGCTCCTATACCTTCTTTCTGATGGCTGATCTTCCAAAAACATATCTACTTCATCTTCAATACTCTAATAATTCAACCTCCAGAAGCCTCTAACAGAGAGAATTCCAGAACTATAAAACTACTACTTTGCCACTTCAATATTTTAATCAAAAAGCTACAATTTAACAGCAGCAATATTCCTTCTTGCTCAGTTTGTTATACGCTGGTTATCTAATGGACAGTTAAGCAGCATCTAATTTCATTAGAATTCAAAACTATCTCCTGCATTTTGCAAGTGTATAGTATAATGGAAACATGTTAAAAAAATACATGTTTTCTACTCGAAAACATTTTAAAAAATCCTGACCAGGCACAGTTCAACATTAGACTAAAATACCACAAACCACTTATAACTTAAGTCCTAATTTGTACCTACAACAATTTGTCTTGTGCACTGTTCAAATAATTGACAGCTTACCTGGGATCTTCTTGTAAAAAGGACACTGCTTATTTTTGCTGTATGAACTTATTCCTCTCCTGTGTCTTTTCATTCTGCTTTGTTGCTCTTCAATAAGGTCTGGTTGAAGCTTTTCTACATTTCCTATGCAAGCTTCATCTCCTACAGAGCTATCAATTTTCCTCTTCCTTTGTCGTCGTCTCTTTGTAATACATGAGAGCTCTGAAAATAATTCTTTCGTTTTTCCTTGAATTTCATTTTTGAGACATTCTTTCTCATCTTTGATTTTTGGTTGAAGTCCAAAGAAAACTCCAATATCAGTTTGCTTTAATTCTTTATTAGAAGCAGTCCTCTTGTGGGTATTTAAAGACATTTTTTCCAATGAATTTAGTGATGCCACTTCCAAAATTCTATTTTTTGGATTATTGTCCTTTTGTATAATGCTTCCCAGTTTCTCAGAAATAAAGCTCCGAGTGCCAGCCGATGGGGTCTCCTTAGAGTTTTTGGAATTACCTTTCCTTTCATTGCTAACTTGATTATCAAAACATCCTTCCATGCCAGCAAGGAAAGTAGACTGTTGTTCCTCTTTAATTTGAGGGAGAATTAATAAACTGCTAGAATTTGAGTCTTCTGATTCCAATTTAATGAAGGTTGCACAACCAGCTAAATTAGATTGTGACTGATTAGTTACCCCTTTATTATCTTTATTATTTAATTTTGGGTGTGGTAATTTTGTTTCACTCTCTTTTCCATTTTGTGTTGAAATACTGACACAATCAATCAATAGGGCAGGGTCTGGGCCCATGCTAAGAGCATCAATACCAGGTATGACTGTGTCTTTAATGACACTAGATTTGCAACTTAACTCCTGACTTCTAAAGTCAGAAAACATAATGTTTTCACTTTTACAACAATGTTTAATACTTTGATCTTGAAACAACTGCTTCCTGGGAAAAGATTGAGATTTATGATTAGGAGTTTCATCTTCACTACAAAGTGGAGAGTAATTGATATCATCATCATCATCGTAATTGGTATTTAAAGCAAGGGCAAAAGCAGAATTATGTTCTGAGAAACTCTTCAGGTCCTTAATTACATCATTGATTGCCGTCTCATTACACAATCCATCCGTACTGATTGCAGATTTTACTTGTGTTGTTAATTGTGATTCTGAACAAGTCAATTCTCTGATAGGATTATCAGTTGACAATGCAGACATGCTTTTCTTTGGAACTTTTTTAGATGAGGGTGTCCCATTTGTTCCTCTTCTAAGCTTGAATTTGTTTGTGCTTTTTCCAGTAACTTTGTTAACAGGTGATTTTAGCAGTAGTAATGCATTTTGGGTTTTGCTTGTTGGACTTTCTTTAATCTGGAGTGATTGACCATTTTGGGAGGATTGGTGATTGTTATTACAGTCAGGGGAAACAGCCAGGGTATCCTTTTTTAAGCCATTGCATAATGCAGATTGAGTGTCATTTTGGCTCAAAGCTCTACTTTCAGCAAGTAGCATGTGGGAGTAACGTTTGTAGTGTCTTGGAATGGTACTGTTACAAAGCAAACCATCTGGACATTCTGAAAATAAAGAAAATCATTACAGAACTTTCCATTCAAAAAATGCTGATGCATTAACAATTTAATGCTTTCAAGAAGTTTGAAGTAAGCCTACTACCACACTACATGTATGCTGCTATATACAACCACAAGATTCATTTCCTTGTGGGCATACTCAATAAATCTACAGAATAATAACTATAACAGAATCAATGAAAGAGTGCCTGACTAGGGTAGTCAACCACAGTGCAGAAGACAACCAACTTCCAAATACAAAAGAGGAAATAATAATAAACAAATAATAAATATCAAGAACATGAGATGAAGAGTAATTGAAAGTGAGTCCATTGGTTGTGGGAACATTTCAATATTGGGGAAAGTGAAATTGAGTGAAGTTATTGCCTGATGATTGAGGGGTAGTAACTGTTCCTGAACCTAGTGGTGTGAGTCCTGAGGCTCTTGTACCTTCCTCCTGATAGCAGCAGTGTGAAGAAAGCATTTCTTGGGTGTTGGGGGTCTCTGATGATGGATGCTGCTTTTCTGTGACAATGGTATCATACCATGTATGTGCTCAATGGTTGGGAGGGACTTTACCCGTGATGGACTGGGCCATTTACACAACTTTTTGTAGAATTTTATTCATTAATGACTTCTCAAATGTTCTGTTTTGTACTTTCATTAACACTCCTTTAAAAAAAGTGATGTTTAAGGATTTTGAGGTAACAGATATTGGGTGTTTCTGCAATGAACCCAAGGAGAGATGCTGATGGACTTCAACCATTCTGCAGGATTTTTTCTTCCTCATTCATTCATTCCACTAATATACTTCAAAGGAAAACTATTGTAGCCAATATATGTATCAGGCTTAAATCAAACAAAACCTCTGTCCTCTAATAAGATAGTATCAAAGCCAATATAACTCCACATTTGCATCCTGCTCGTAAATCTCCCAACTTGTTAATTTACAGCCTAATAGTTTGTGCAGTGAATTTTCCAATTTTAGGTAACCTTTAGAACTGGGGTTCTCCCACACACTCCCCTATCCACCTAGTTTTCTTTCATTTGTCCACCTCTTCCATATCTTTCCACTCCACCACAGTTTCATCAGCCTATCCTCTTCCCCATCTGCTTCTACTTATCACTTACCACACTGTTTCCCATTACTACCTCACCATCACTACCACCCCTTCTTGTACTACCATATATCGACAATCTTTCCTCGTCCCCTCTCGGTTCTGATACAGAACCTCAACCTGAAATGTTAACTTACACTGAAGATAATATAAGCTACCTAAAGTTAGCCTCCAAGAGGACCAAACCTTGTCGTTGGGTTTGGAAGTTTGCGTGCCTCAATGACGACCTGGACAGCTATGTTGATTAGAGTCAGAGCTTTATGCTTTGGCTCTTGGTAGGGTCACATACATGCCAAACAGGTCGAAGGGTAGAGATCTACTGGTCATCAAGGTTCAGGGCTAACAGTTCTGACAATTAAAACAAATTGTTATGGAAACAGGAAAGAGAATCCTTCCACATCTGAATGTGACAGTATTCCTGAGTCTCCACCTGGGATTTACGTGACTGACAGTAGTGAAAACCAAGAAGAAGTTACTGACATGATGAAAGAAGCCTTGAACACCGCCAGCAATTGAGGACCTTCATTGCTGCCCTAAACACCAGTTGTGTAATGGGCAGTAACACACCTAAAGTTAGAGCATTTGATATTGATTCCAGAAGGCTTCAACATACCGAGAATTAAGATGAGAAGTTGTCCCTCAAGCTTGCAGTGGGTCTTGCAGTAACAATGTAGGAAGCCACAGACAGATGGGATGGAAAATTAAAATTATAGATAACCTCAGTATCACTCCTGTGCATAAACATTGGACAAGATGAGATTTCATCTTTTTTTCCCTTTCAGATAGAAGGTTTATTGTTGTTTAAGAGTAATTTATCATTGATATTTATTCAGTAAAGAAGGATTCCAGCAACTTTGTTCCATTTCTCAGCAACTGATTATTATAAATACGTGGCTATTAGGAATTCTTACTACAAAAGATAGTCATGCCTTGCGTGACCTTTTAACATCCCTAGCTATTTACAGCCAATTACATACATAGAGGTAACCTGCAAACAATAAAGACAGTGCTATTGTAGGATGAAAAATCCGTCTTGGCTAATAAGGGAATCTGCTGCTCTCCCCAATGCTGTCATGAGCCTTTTTTAATATATTCACATGAACAGGCTGATAGAACCTTTGTTTAAACCACTGGCTTTCAAAGTGTGTGGAAAGGGGCACTTGTCATTATCTTTGACTTGACAACATCTTAATATTGGACTGCATGCTGAATCATTTGATTAAACGAGCTTCCTTAGAAAAAGGGAATCTGAAAACCAATGGTTTCAACTCTCGATTAAGTGACAACATCTCCAACAACTCATCAATCCCTTGTAGTTAGTTCCTGTCTGTGCCTTGTGGGGCATCAGGTGGCACCCTTTCCTGTTTCTCTAGCATTTTTCTGTATGTTTATGAGGCCAAGTTGCGAGCCCCATGCTCAACCCAGCACCTATGGAAAGCATGCAAGGACCTGGCCAAATTCAAACTCAGGACCACCCGGGACCATTGCTGATGCCACTACACCATTGGGCAGCTATCAATGCCCTGCATAGCACTGGCAGGAGTTCTCACATATTTGTTATTTTCACATTGGAACTGAAGACTCAGCACCAAAATTATTGACAGCAATTTTGTCTGTTGGTTCACAGAGAATGAACAGTGATATGAACAGTATATGGCATCACCTATGTAAAAAGTTAATTATGTAGACAGGAACATAAGCCTTGAATATTGAGGCAGATTTTGTCTTCCTATCCTACCTGCAATCTCCACAGGTCTCTATCATTGCTGACAAAAATCTTCAATCTGAAATGTTAACTCAGTTTCTCTTCCAACAGATATAGCTTGATGAGTATTTCCAGTATTTCCTGTTTATATTCTACCTTTATTACATCATTGTTGCCCTTTAAAGGGAACCATCTCATAAGGATTTCATCCTCTCCTCAAAGGTTCACCCTTCTGTGCCCTCACTGTCTCCATCACCCCAAACCAAGGGTTCGATTTCCTCAACCCTCCCCCCACTTTGACCTCTGCATTATACAGTCCAAAACATCTTTTAGTGATTCACAAGGGGGATTTTACCCAAATTTACAAGCATCGAGACCTTGTGGGTGGTAAAATTTGAACCAAGAACAAGCCAAGGGTTGCCATAAACCAAAAATGGCTCTCATGTTAGCTTGAGCATGCCCAGCTCAAAATTTATTGCTTGTCTATGTCTTGAACCCACAACATAGTCAACTATGAGCCAGGCCTGATCACAAGGGTTGAGTCAAGTTCTCTTTTATATGACTGCATAACTTTTTCTGAATCAATTCTATATTAGGTTAAGAAAAGCTAAAGCTGCATGGGAAAATAACAGAAAAAAATAAAACAACTGTTGATCATAAAAACCACTAGTGAACGAGATATATTGCAAAATCCACAGCACCAGACGTTAACTGCACTCTGCTAAAATCAAGAACACATTCTCCCATCTTTCTAAAGATGGAAAATGTGAATATCCCTCAGTCTTTTGGATTGAAAGTAAAAAATCATACCATGGATTACCAAAGCAAGAACATCAGTACATTTGGTTAAGATTGTATGACAGTTCTGCAAGATGAAACTTAAATGTCAGACCATCGTTGAAAACTTTTTATTTCAATTCCACCACAAGTTTGGTACTAATTAAGTTTTAAAACGTGCTTCAATTAAAGTTTATAAGTTGTTAAACATTAGATTGGAATTTGAGGATTCTAAAAATTCATAAAGAATTGCAGGTAGTTATTTGGCCTTAGGGGTAAGTAATGAAGGATGTAAAAAAAATCGTTAACTACATGGTGATTTGGAGTGAAGCACAAGCAGAGAGGTGGGCTTTGGTAAAGAGAAATTTAAAAAGTTAACAAGAAATGAATATAAAAAAAATAGTGCAGACAAGTAAAATTGCTAGCGACAACCAAACTCTGTCATAAGACACAAAATTCAGACCACACCTCCTATTTGAGTCCAGCAGGAAAAGTGCAAAAATGACAAAACTGAAGGCTTTCTGTCTGAATGTATACTGCAGTTGTGACTGTTAGGCTACTTTGAATATTTTCAGCTGGTATGGAATATGAGGAGTATTTGCTAAATTTAAACAAGAACCAGTCCTCATTTAAAAAAAAAAGTTCATTATTTAACTTCCTCTGATACTTAAAGGACATCAAAGGAAGACGTTGCATGAGATGTTCCGATTCTGTACCATTGTAACTACACAGGGGAATATAATAAATAAATGTTTGTGTTAATTAGCCCTCACTGACCCATACAATAAGATTAAGATATATGTTAAGTGGCTATTTTAAGATCATAAGATAGAGGAGAATTAGGCTATTTGGCCCATCAAGTCTGTTCTGTTATTTCATCATGGTTGATCCATTACCCTTTCAGCCCCAATCTCCTGCCTTTTCCCTATATCCTTTCACGCCCTGACTAGTTAAGAATCTATCAACCTCTACCTTAAAGATACGTAAATACTTGGCTTCCATAGCTACCTGTAGCAACAAATTCAAGATTCACCACTCTCTGGCTAAAGAAATTCCACCTCCTCCATTCTAAAATGACATTCCTCTATTTTGAGACTGTGTTCTCTGATCTAAGCACTGCCCACCTCCCCCACCATAGGAAATATCCTCTCCAAATCCACTCTATCAAGGCCTTTCAACATTTGGTAGATTTCAATGAGGTTATCTCCAGTGAGTAAAGGCCCAGAGCCATAAAATGCTCCTCATATGACAAGTTCTTCAATTATTTTTGTGAACCTCCTTTGAACCCTCTCCGATGTCAGCACATCCTTTCTTACAGAAGGGGCTCAAAACTTGTTCACAATACTCCAAGTGAGGCCCAACCAGTGCTTTATAAAGCCTCAACTTTACATCCTTGCTCTTATATTCTAGTCTTCTTGAAATGAATGCTAACATTGCATTTGCCTTCATCACCCCTGACTCAACCTGCTATTTAACCTTTAGGGAATTGTGCATGAGGACTCCAAAGTCCCTTTGTACCTCAAATTTTTGAATTTTCTCTCCATTTAGAAAATAGTCTATCCTTGACTTCTTCCACCAAAGTGCATGATCATACATCTCCTGACACTGTATTTAAATCAGCCACTTCTTTGCCCATTCTCATCTAAGCCTTCCTATCGATGCTCTACTCCCTCAAAACTACCTCCCTTTCCACCTATCTTTATATCATCAGCAAACTTGGGCACAAAGACATCATCTCTCTCATCCAAATTATTGACGTACAGTGTAAAAAGAAGTGGTCCCAAAACAGACTCCTGTGCCACACTACTAGTCATTGGCAGCCAAACAGGAAAGGCTCCCTTTACCCCCACTCTTTGCCTCCTGCCAATCAACCAATGCTTTATCCATGCTAGTATCTTTCCTGTAATACCACGAGCTCTTAGCTTATGAGCTACACCTTGTCAAAGGCCTTCTGAAAATCCAAATACACAACATCCACTTATTCTCCTCTGTCTATGTTGCTTGTTATTTCTTAAAAGAATTCCAACTGATCTGACAGGCAAGATTTTCCCTTAAGGAAACCATGCTAACTTGGGCCTTTTTTTAATCATGTGCCTCTAAGTACTCCAAAACTACATCCTTAACAATTGACTGAAACACCTTCCCAACCACTGAGGTCAGACTAACTGCCCTGTAATTTCCTTTCTTCTGTCTCTCTCCCTTCTTGAACAGCAGAGTTACATTTAAAATTTTCCATTCCTTCGGAACCCTGCCAAACTCAATTGATTCTTGAAAGCTCACTACTAATGCTTCCACAATCTCTTCAGCAACCTCCTTCAGAACCCTGGGGTATACACCATCTGGTCCAGGTGACTTATCTACCTTCAGACCTTTCAGTTTCCCAAGAACTTTCTCCTTATTAATGGCAACTTTACACACTTCTGTCTCCTGACTCCAACTTCCAGCATACTGCTCATGTCTTCCACAATGAAGATTGATGCAAAATACTTTAGTTCATTCACCATTTCCTTGTCCCCCACGACCACCTCTCCAGCATCATTTTCCAGCAGTCCGATATCTACTCTTGCCTCTCTTTTACACTATGTATCCGAAAAATCTTTTGGTATCCCCCTTAGTATTATTAGATAGCTTACCTTCGTATTCTATCTTTTCTTTCTTTATGACTTTTTTTAGTTGCCTACTGTTGGTTTTTAAAAGCTTCCCAATCATCTAATTTCACATTGAATTGAACCAACCCGCAAATTAACCTGGAATAATAGAGATTGATTCCAGGAATGAAAGGGTTACCGTATGAAGAACACCTGGCAGCTCTTGGGCTGTATTCCCTGGAGTTCAGGAGACTGAGGGGGAATCTCATAGAAACATTCCAAATGTTAAAAGACCTGAACAGATTAGATATGACAAAGTTATTTCCCATGTTAGGGGAGTCCAGGACAAGAGGGCACAACTTCAGGATTGAAGGGCGTCCATTTGCAACAGAGATGCGGCGAAATTACTTTAGTCAGAGTGTGGTAAATCTGTGGAATTTGTTGTCATGAGCGGCTGGGGAGGCCAAGTCATTGGGTGCATTTAAGGCAGAGATAGATAGGTTCTTGATTAGTCAGGGCATCAAAGGGTATGAGGAGAAGGCAGGGGAGTGGGGATGACTGGATGAACTGGATCAGCCTATGATTGAATGATGGAGCAGACTCGATGGGCCAAATGGCCTACTTCTGCTCCCATATCCTATGGTCTTATTATATGCTCTCTTTTTGGCTTTTATGTTGGTTTTGACTTCTCTTGTTAGTCATGGTTGTGTCATATTGCCTTTAGAATACTTCTTCCTCTTTGGGATGTATATGTCCTGCGCCTTCCGAATTGCTTCCAGAAATTCCAGCCATTGTTGCTCTGCTGTCATCCATACCAGTGTTCTTTTCCAATGAATTTTGGCCAGCTCCTCTCTCATGCCTCTGTAATTCCCTTTACTCCACTTTAATACTGATACATCTGACTATAATATTCTCTATATTAATACATTGTTTGACACATCCCTGAAACTTGATACAGAGTTCAGGATATGTCTGTGTTGCTATTACTATTCTGGCTATTTGCATATCCAAAGAATAGACCTCTGCAAGTAACAAATGTGGTATAATTTGAGTGTTTGGTAAAAACAGAACATGCTGGAAACACTTAACACATCAGACAACATTTGTGGAAAAATAAGAGGAATTAATACTGTATATCAGATTGAAGACTCTGTCAGAACTGGCAAAGAGATGATCACAAAATATAGACAGAAAATCTATCAATACACATTGTTTTGCTTTGAGATACTTTAAATTTCGACATGGAGAAAGGGACACAATGATATCTATTTCCCTAATGTTGTAACTTACAATATTTTCTTTATAAGCCTGGAGAAAACTTTTATCTTATTCTCCTGCAGCTTTGCCAAGTCATCCAAGAATCAGCCTGCCAATTACGCTAATATATTTGAACTTAAGTTTTAATCTTCACTAAATTTGAATGAATTTTTATTGCTTGTAACTTCATGCTTAATCCTGCTATGTAATAGCAAATTTCTTACTGAAACCATAGCTCATAAAATGTGTCAGATTAATTCATTCCTTGAGTAGGCATGGCAATAAGTTACCAGTAATATTCATGTGAAAATAATGCATGTTTTCAACCAATGGGAATACTCTGGATTCTTATCAATCAGATGGAACTTGTAAAAACACTACAAATGGTACAACTGCAGATCTTGAACATCTTTTCACAGCTTGAGAATAGATGAAATTGGTTAGATATATTTGATGGAAGAATCATGAATCCTTTCCTATCTTTATTTGGTAATGACTATTAAGGACTGCCCAAATTAGAAAGAAATGTTTTTAGAAAATATTAAGGACTATTTAAAGGGGAGAATTGAAAATTGTAAGGAACACATACTGGAGGATTACTGGGGAAGTGTTTTTTTTTTGCAATATAATAACATGAGAATTTCATCCTTCTTAATACACCCTCCCAGTTATCAGTTAAACAGGCATGGAATATGATGCAAAACTAGTAAATACAAAAACTCTCCATAGCTCTGACACTTTACCTTGAAAGACATCAGCTGTGCTCTGAACCTTTCAAAAGAATGCTTTAAGTAGGGACAGGGAGTATCTACATTTTTTTGTGAGTGGGTTGAAAATTCTACCGTATAAAGTAACATCTGTCAAATTTTTAATTCCAACTGCACTCTATCCTCATGGCAACTCATAAGTGTATTCTATCAATTGTAAACTTAACATACAAATGCAGCATTAATAAGTCAACAGGTCAAAGTAAAGTTGACTTAGTGTTGTAAATTAGAGCTTCATAATCAGGCTGGGTGGAATACTTTAGAATTGGAAAAATGCATAAAGTGATTTTTTTCAAATTTTAGTACCAAGCAGCTTCTCGGCTTGATTGCGTCCCTTTTATTTTCCTACTCCAGAACCACTGGAGCACAAATATACATTAAGAATGCCAAAACAACTCAAAGTTACAGCAAAAAGTTTTGAGATTATATTGCTGATGCTTATTGAGTTCTGAGAAAAATGGACAAAAAGTGCTTCTCTTTCCATGAGTCATTTCTGCCTTGGTTCAGAGCTGCCTCTTGCACTTACTTCATAGGCATATTCATATTTGTGGCATATTATCCCTCTCAACCCCATTCTCCTACCTTCTCCCATAACTGTTGATACCATGACTAATCAAGAATCTATCAAACTCAGCTTTAAATAACCAGTGATTTGGCATTCACACCAATCTTTGGCAATGAATTCCACAGATTCACCACCAATTGGCTAAATAAATTCTTCCTCATCTCTGTTCTAAATTGACATCCCTCTATTCTGAGGCTATGTCCTCTGGTCCTAGACTTCCCCACTATAGGAAACATCCTCTCCACATTCACTCTATCTATGTCTTTTAATATTTGATAGGTTTCAATGAGATCCCCCTTCATTCTCCTAAACTCAAGAGAGTACAGGCCCAGAGTTATCAAATGCTCTTCATACGTAAACTTTTTCATTCCAGGATTCATTCTCGTGAATCACCTCTGGACCCCATCCAATACCAGCACATCTTAGATAAGGAACCCACAACTGCTCACAATATTCCAAGTGTGGTCTGACCAAAGCCTTATAAAGCATCAGCATTACATGCTTGCTTTAAGTTCCTAGTCCTCTCAAAATGAAAGCTAAACATTGCATTTGCCATCCTTACCATTGACCCACCTCCGAGTTAACCTCCTTTAGAGAATCCTGCACAAGGTCTCTCATGTACCTCTGATTTTTGAAATTTTTGCCTGTTTAGAAAACAGTCTACACCTTTATTCCTTCTACCAAAGTGTATTACCCTACATTATTCCATCTGCCAATTCTTTGCCCATTCTCCCAATCTAAGTCCTTCTGCAAACTCCCTGCTTCCTCAACACCACATGCCCTCCACCTATCTTTGTACCATCTGCAAACTTGACTACAAAGCCATCATATAAAGCAGTGACATATAACGTAAAAGGAATTGGTCCCAACACCGACCCTTGCAGAACAGCACCAACCACCGGCAGCCAACCAGATAAGGCTCCCTTTATTTCCTCTCTTTGCCTCCTGCCAGTCAGTCAATCTTCCTGTAATGCCATTGAATCTTCTTAAGCAGCCTAAGGTATGGCAGCTTGTCAAAGGCCCTCTGAAAATCCAAGTACATAACATCCACTGACTCTCCTTTATCTATCTTGCCTGTATTTCCTCAAAGAATTTGAACAGATTTGTCAGGCAAAATTTCCCCTTAAGGAAACCATGCAGATTTTGGCCTATTTTATCATGTGTGTCCAAGTACCTTGAAACCTCATCCTTAATAATGGGCTCCAACGTTTTCCCAACCACTGGTCAGGTTAACAGGCATATAATTTCTTTCTTTCTGCCTCCCTTCCTTCGTAAAGTGGAGTGACATTTGCAATTTTCCAGTTGTTTGGAACCATTCCAGAATGCAGTGACTGGATGGATTACTACTAATGCTTACACAATCACTTCAGCTCCCTCTTCCAAAACCCTGGGATGCAGTCCATCTGATCCAGGTGACTTAGCTACCTTCAGACCTTTCAGCTTCCCGAGCACCATCTCCTTAGTAACAGCAACTACACTTAATTCTGCCCCAACAGTCAAATTTCGTGCAAATTGCTAGTGTCTCTCACAGTGAAGACTGATGCAAAATACTTATTAAGTTTGTCTGCCATTTCTTTGTCTCTTATTACTACCTCTCCAGCATAAGACAAAGGAGCAGAATTAGGCCATGCAGTCCATCAAGTCCAGTCTTACATTCCATTATGGCGGATCCTGTATCCCACTCAAACCCATGCACCTGCCTTCTCGCTATTACATTTGATGCCCTGACCTCAGGAAACCATCAACTTTTGCTTTAAATATATCGAATATCCATTTAGGAATTGGATAGCAGAGGGGAAGAAGCTGTTCCTGAACCACTGAGTGTGTGCCTTCAGGCTTCTGTACCTCCTACCTGATGGTAACAGTGAGAAAAGTGCATTCCCTGGGT
Organism: Hemitrygon akajei; assembly: GCF_048418815.1. Taxonomy (NCBI): domain Eukaryota; kingdom Metazoa; phylum Chordata; class Chondrichthyes; order Myliobatiformes; family Dasyatidae; genus Hemitrygon; species Hemitrygon akajei. The sequence continues at coordinate 59,036,781 of NC_133146.1, forward strand.
GCTGGGGATCCTTAATAATAGACACTGCCTTTCTTAGACACTATTTCTTGAATATGTCCTGGGTACTTTGTAGGCTAGTACCTAAGATGGAGCTGACCCTGTACGTCCTGTCTATCACCTCCTCACTTTCCCTAACAAGCCAAAAGTCACGGAGCTACAGCTCTAGTTCCTTAACATTTTCTCTAAAGAGCTGCATCCCAATGCACCTGGTGCAGACGTGGCCATCGGAGAGGCTGGTTGTCTCCCGGAAATCCCACATTTGACAACCAGAGCAGAACACTGGCCCCTATTCTCGCCAGAGTTAAATAAGAAAAAGAAATAAGAAATAAGGAATGAACTTACCTACTTACCTTGCTTCTGTCTGCTTTCACCAATGTCCTGTTGAGCCAAAGCCTTACCAGTCTGACGAAGACCACTCTGAGAACAACTGCACTCACGCTGACAACTCCTCTTTTATGGAGCCTGGGTTTTTAAGGCTCTTCGCCAAACTTGTGCAGCAACACTTCTACTACGTCTGCGCTATACTCCAATCAAAGACTCCTGTTGAAAAACTTCCTACTTTTTAAAGCTCTTCGACAGACTTGCACGGGGACACCTCTACTGCGCCTGTGCCGTACTCTAAATCAAAGACTCCCATTGGAAAATCTTTCTAGTTTTTAAAAGGTCTTCACCGGACTTGCACGGGAACACTTCCACAGCATCTGCGCTGTACTCCAATCAAAGACTCCCATTGGAAAAAATTCCTGTTTTTTAAAACTCTTCATCAAACTTGTGTGTCGGAATGCTTCTACTGCAATGCGTCATATTCCATCATTTTCCAGTGGTTCAATATCCACTCTCAACTTTTTTTTTACTCTTTATTTTGCTGGGAAAACTTTTGTATTCTCTCTTATATTATTGCCCACCTTATCATCAAAGTTTATCTTTTTCTCTCCTTATAGTCTTTATAGTTCTAACATGATAGAACTCTATTATATTCTGATCACTGCCTCCTAAGGGTTCCTTTACATGCTGAGTTCCTCCAGCAATTTTTTGTATGTTGCTTTTATATTTGCCTTCTGTTGATTTTTAAAAGCTTCCTAATCCTCTACCCACTATTTCTTCTATATCATATGCCTTCTCTTTTTGCTTTATGCTGCCTTTGATTTCCCTTGTTAGCCATGGTTGTGTCATCCTCTCTTTAGAATACTTTTTGTTTGGGATGTATCTATCTTGGCCCTTCCAAGTTGCCTCCAGAAACTCCAGCCACTGCTGTTCTGCTGTCATCCCTGCTACTGTCCCCTTCTAATCAACCTTGGCCAGCTCCTCGCCCATGCCTGTTTCTCCACTGTAATACTGATGCATCAGCTTCTTCCTCTCAAACTACAGGGTGAATCTTAACATAATAAGATCAATGGCTCTCAAGGGTTCCTTTATCTTAAGCTCGCTAATCAATTCTGGTTTATTACACAACACCCAATCCAGAATTGCCTTTTTCCTAGTGGCCTCAACCACAAGCATGATTTTAATTCTCAACATTTAACTTTAAGGAAAAGTACACAAGAGCCAGGCTTCCCAACATGATCTTAACTATTGGTGCTGGGGTCAGGTCAAGTGCATATTCTGTTTTTTTTTTAAAAAAAAGAAAATATTTGGTTTGACTTCAGACTAGGCCAGGCCAAATTGGCTTGGATTAATACAGAGCTTAGAGAATGGAGGGCTATGGGTAAGCCTAGGTCGTTCTAAGATAAAGACATGTTTGGCACAGCTTTGTGGGCTGAAGGGCCTGTATTGTGCTGTAGGTTTCCTATGTTTCTATGATATTTTATCTGGGTCAAGATAATATCCTCTGTCTTTATTCAGCAGAACCTGGATAATACACAGGCATTAACTAATAAATGGCAAGTCATGTGGTTGCATAGAGGTAACAGGTAGCGATAATTTCCAACAAGGAGATGGCTGAGTGCTTCCCCTTGAATTTAGTGTTATTACCATTTTCCCTTACAAACAAGAGGTTGCAATTCACAAGAAACTCAATTGGACCAGCTGCATAAATACTGAGATTATAAGAGCATATCAGTATTCTAGGGCAATAACTTAACTTTCTCCCCCCCCCCCCCCCCACCCCAGCAAACACATGTCTACTCTTCAGCTAAGAGCATGACAGGGTTGAATGCTCTCTGCTTTTCTGGATGACTGCAGCAAGTCACCACAACCCATTACCTGCCTGCTTATGAGGTGCCTCATTCAAGCCATAAACATACATTCCATCCGTTACTGTACATATCTACAGAATGCACTGCAGTATGTTTCTTCAACAGCACCCCAGTGCGCAATACAAGATCTCTTTTGCCTTGAAGGGCTTCAGCTACAAGGGAACCACGAACATCCATATTTCCTTCCAAGTCACACACCAGCTATATTTGCTCTAAACTTCAAAGTGGAACTGGAGCCACAAAAAATCTTGAGGAACTCAGCAGGTCTGTCAGTGGGAGGAACTGAACTGTTGACATTTTGGTCGAAATCCTGCACCAGGAACAATGTTAAAAATCACTCGTGATTCCTTAAAAACCTGCACTCTTTTTTAAAATCACCTTACCATTGTCCGTGCAACCTGGTGTATCCAAACATTCTGCAACGTGCCACCGAGGCGTTTCTATCATCAGCAGAGAGAAGGGCATTTGACAGATTGGGCAATGGCCAGAATGCACCGGTTTGGTGTTTGTCAGGATACACTTTCCACCGGGCGCATTGCTGCTTTCAGTCTGCTTAAGTGGGGTAGAAGGATCAGCAGGCCGTGACAGTGGGCCGGGAGTGGCTGGGTGATGTACAGATGCGGCGGAGGGGCTGAGAGGTCGGGAGGAGAGCCGATCTGTGGTCCCTGACTCCCGCTCAGGCTCTGGGCACTTCGCCCCTCTCCTACTCCTGGACCGGAGCCCATCAGCGACATCTCTGCCACTTCTTCCCCGCTCGGCTTTCGACCGCTTGAGCAACTTCCCAGGTGGGGGGCTGCCAACCCCTCCGCTATTTTCAGGACGCCTGACTTTGCGAACAGATTTATAATCCCAAATGTCATCCTCTCTGCTCATGGCGCGCCCCCAGCAAGCGGCGCCCATTCAAAACACGCCAACCTCGGCCTTAAATCCGCACATTCGACACGATTTCTAGCACAAATCTACACTTATCAAAAGACACTCAAACTGTTCTGAATTATTTTCTCAAATTCCTTTCTTTTTGTAACTCATAGTTCTTTGTGTTAAATTGCATAGCTCTGATGTGAGTTTTCCAGTGGCGAATGTGAGATCAGCCGAGCAGTAATCGCTCTCGCTGTCGCCATGGCTGCCGCTTTTGCTGCTCAGGCTGAGCTGGAGTCCGCTCTGCTGACTGTAGACAGCCCGGCGGAAAAAGAGCGGCTCATCCTCCAGCACGTCAGGGAGATCGATGGCAGGGCTGCGGATTTGAGAGTCCCTGAGTTTGAAGAAGGTGAGTTTTTCCTGTCCCACAGACACTCAACGAGAAGGGAGGGAGGGAGGACTCTGGTTTCAAGCTGATTTGGAAATGAAATGGACTTCCAACAGTAATTCAAGAATCATGCAGAGACCGACAACACAAAGCACAGCAAGTAGACAATAACAAATAGACCATAAAGTCCCTGGCCGGGTTTGAGCGAGCATGCAACCGGATGCCGCCACTCTGAGGAAGTACGGAGTTGGGGCAGTGTTTGCTCTGGGACAAGTAGATGCTAGTTCTTTCGGAAGAGACGAAGTGCTGTGTTTCTATTTCCTGAGTCAGAGTAGTCCCAAGTTCTCCTCCGGTTCTTGTCTGAAATTTGATTAATTGAAATCAAATAAAAAAAGACATTGCAAGATTACTAATAGCATGTGCAGTTTTCTGCCCAGTCGAAGATAATGAAATTCTGGAATTCTGGCGAGCTAAAGTACATTCAATGCAGATTGAATTCATACAGCAATTTGAGAGAGGAAATGCATAAGTCACATGTATCAGTATCGCAATGGGAAATACAGAGGCATGAGAGAGGAGCTTTTGTCAAGGTGGATTGGAGGGGGATACTGGCAGGGATGACAACTTGACCTTTTCTCCTTAGAGCGACGGAGGATGACAGGTGACCTGATAGAGGTGTGTAAGATGAGAGGCATTGATCGTGTGGATAGTAAGAGACTTTTTCCCAGCGCTGAAATGGCTAACACGAGAGGACACAGTTTTAAGGTGCTTTAAAGTAGGTACAGAGGAGATGTCAGGGGCAAGTTTTTTTACGCGAAGAGTGATGAGTGCATGGAATGGGATGCCGGCGACGATGGTGGAGGCAGATACAATAGGGTATTTTAAGAGACTCCTGGATATTTCATGGACCTTAGAAAAATAGACGGCTATGGGTAACCCGAGATAATTTCTGAAGTAAGTACGAGTTCAGCACAGCATTGTGGGCCAAAGGGCTTGTATAATGCTGTAGGTTTTCTATCTTTCGGGATAGAGGTGGCTCAAGTTCCTGGGAATAATTCACAAGGCGCAGGATAGATATGTTTCACAGAAGAAGTTGTTCTCAAATGCCAGGGCTAGGCAACTGTGGCCAAAAAGGAAAGTTAAGGACTGCATAAAAGCCAAGGAAAGGGCATATAAAGTAGCAAAAATGAATGGGAAGCTTTTAAATTCCAACATAAGTTAACTTAAAAAGCTATAAGATGAGAAAAGATGAAATATGATGCAGATTAGCGGATAATATAAAGCAGGATACTAAAAGTTTTTCAGTTATATAAAGAGTAAAAGGTAGGTGAGAGTTGATATTGGACCATTGGAAAATGATGCTGGTGAAGTAGTAATGGGGGATAAAGAAATGGCAGATGAACTTAATAAGTACTTTGTCTCAGTCTTTACTGTGGAAGACACTAGCTGTATACCAGATTCCGTGAGTGTCAGGGAACAGGAGTGAGTGCCATTGCTATTACAAAGCAAAAACTGCTAGGCAAACTCAAAGGCTTTAAAGTGGATAAGTGACCTGGACCAGACTGACCACATCCCAGAGTCCTGAGAGAGGTTGCTGAAGAGATAATGGATGCATTGATCATGATCTTTCAAGAATCACTTGATTCTGGCTTGGCCCCAGAGGACTGGAAAATTGCAAATGTCACTCTACTCTTTAAGAAAGGAGGGAGGCAAAAGAAAGGAAATTATAGGCCAGTTAGCCTAACCTCAGTGGTTGGGAAAGTGTTGGAGTCCATTATTAAGAATGAAGTTTCAGGGTACTTGGAGACTAATGATAAAATAAATCAAAGTCAACATGGTTTCTGTAAAGGGATATCTGCTGACAAATCTGTTAGAGTTCTTTGAGGAAGTAACAAAGGGTGAACAAAGGAGAGGCAGAGAATGTCATTTACTTAGATTTTCAGAAGGCATTTGATAAGGTGCATCACATGAGGCTGCTTAACAAGATAAAATCCTGTGGTGTTACAGGAATTATACTGGCATGGATAGAGGAATGGCTGATGGACTGGAGGCAACGAGTGGGAATAAAGGGGGCCTTTTCTGCATTGGCTGCAAGTGACCAGTGGTGTTCCTCAGTGGTTAGTACTGGTACCACAACTTTTCACATTGTTTGTCAATGATTTAGATAGTAGAATTGATGGCTTTGTGGCAAAGTTTGTGGATGATAACAAAGGTAGGTGGAGGGATAGGTAGTGTTGAGGAAGCAATGCATTTGCAACAGGACTTTAACAAATTGGAAGAATGGGCACAAGAGTGGCAGATGGAATATACTGTTGGGCAATCTATGATGATGCATTTTGGTAAAAGGAACAGTAGTGCAGACTATTATCTAAATGGTGGGAAAATTCAAACGCCAGAGGTGCAGAGGGACTTGGGAGTCCTCGCAGAAGACTCCCAGAAAGTTAATTCACAGGTTGACTCTGAGGTAAAGAAGGTAAATGCAATGTTGCCATTTATTTCAAGGGGAATAGAATATAAAACAAGGAGATAATGCTGAAGCTTTATAAGACACTAGTCAGGCCGCACTTGGAGTATTGTCAACAGTTTTGGGCCCCTTATCTCAGAAAGGATGTGTTGTCATTGGAGAGCGTCCAGAGGAGGTTCACAAGGATAATAATTCCGGGAATGAAGAGGTAACATATGAGGCATTTGGCAGCTTTGGGCCTGTATTTATTGGTATTTAAAAGAATGCAGGGGGATCCCATTGGAACTTAGCAAATGTTGAAAAGACTAGATAAGGTGGATGTGGAGAGGATGTTTCCTTTGCTGGGGGTATCCAGAACTAGAGGACACAGCCTCAAAATCAAAACATGACCTTTTAGAACTGAAGAAAGGAGGAGTTTTTTGAGCCGGAAAGTTGTGAATCTGTGGAATGCTCTGCCACAGACTATGGTGGAGGCAAAATCTGTTGGTATATTTTAAATGGAAGTTGATAGATTCCTGATTGCTTGGGGCATCAAGGGATATGGTGAGAGGACAGGTGTGTGGGGTTAAATGGGATCAGTCATGATGAAATGGTGGAGCAGACTCGATGGGCCTAATGGCCTAGTTCTGCTCCGATGTCTTATAGTCTTATTCTCTGCTCAGGCATAACTTTTTGTATATTCTATGCACAATATTGAATTGATCATTAACACTGCCATGGTATTTGGAGGGTTATAGGAGGGTCATACACAGAATCTGGAGATCTGTGTTAGAAAATTACATCATTTTGGGTGGAGAGAGGAAAAACAAGAGTAACCACTAAGAATATGATGTGATGACGATTTGTGGAGGGGTGGCCATAAAAGCTGAAATGGCACCCTGAACATAAGAAGGTGGAACTTCTGTGTGTGGTTCTTATTGTGGGCCAATGTTGCTCCCTCAATATGACCATTAATTGAGTCCTTTTCCAAATGCTGTTTTGGCATCTTACTGTGCTTTTAATTTGGCATACAATTTTAAAAGTGATAAAATACTAATGCTTACTTTTCTTATCTGCCTTACTTCACAATATTTTAGACCATAACTCACAGAAGCAAAATTATGTCATTTGGCAGATCGAGTCTGTTTCCCAGTTGATCATGTCTGATTTATTATCCCGCCCTCGCTCCACCATATTTTCCTGCCTTCTTCCCGTAACTTTCAACACCCTTACAAACTCTGCTTTAAGTACACCCAATAATTCCACCCTCTATCTAAAGAAACGCCTCCTCGCTTTTAGGGACGTTCTTGTATTCTAAGATCGTGCCCTCTGGTCCCCGACTCTCCCACTATTGGAAACATCCTCTACACATCCACTTTTCAATATTTGATAGGTTTCAGTGAGATTCCCCTCTCATTCTTCTAAACTGCAGCGAGTACAGGCTCTCATACTTCAACCCTTTCATTCCTGGTATCATTCTTGTGAATCTCTCCAGTGCCAGCCCATCCTTTCTTAAATGAGGCTCCCAGAACTGCTCAGAATACTCTTTACAATATTTTAATCTATAAGGAATAACAGATCTTTGCCTTTACCGGTATATCTAGCAGATACTCCAAAATTATTGCCAGGTTTACAAAGAATGGATTTTCTGCAGTACAGGCAACTTCTGTGGAAAGGAAAGTGAGATACGGAGTAAGCATTTAATGACTTTTTTCAGAAGTCATCCCTCATTTATTAAAAACACTAAATACTTTGAAAGGGAGAATATTATCTCAGCTGTGAAGATCCCTGCTGCACCTGGTGATCTTATTATTTGTCTCTTGGAGGCCGATGTCAGTCTGTCTTTTAGAAGGGTGAACTCTCGGAAGGTGGCAGGTGCCAATCCATGGAGTATATGGTAAGGCTCTGAAAACTTGTGCCAACCAACTGGCGGGGGTAGTCAAGGACATTTTCAACCTTACTGCTACCGTCGGAAGTACTCAGCTGCTCCAAAAAAGCAAGAATTATACTAGTGCCCAAGAGTAGTGTGAGCAGCCTTAAGACTATCATCCAGTAGCACTCACATCTACGGTGATGAAATGCTTTGAGAGGTTGGTCATGGCTAGAATGAACTCCTGCCTCAGCAAGGACCTGAACCCACTGCAATTTGCCTATCGCCACAGTAGGTCTACAGCAGACACAATCTCAATGGCTCTTCACACAGCCTTAGATCACCTGGACAATACAAACACCTTTGTCAGGATGCTATTTGTTGACTGTAGCTCAGCATTTAACACCATCATTACCACAGTCCTGATCGATAAGCTGCAGAACATGGGTCTCTGTACCTCTCTCTGCAATTGGATTCTTGACTTCCTAACCAGAAGACCGCAATCTGTGCAGATTGATGATAGTATCTCCTCCCCGTGACGGTCAACACAAGTGCACCTCATGGATGTGTACTTAGCTAACTGTTCTGCTCTAGTCTATACCCATTACTGTGTGGCTAGGTATGGCTCAAATGCCATGTATAAATTTGCTGTTGGTACAACCATTGTTGGCAGATTCTCAGATGGAGATGACAGGGTGTACAGGAATGAGATATACTAGCTAGTTGAGTGGCGTCACAGCAACAAACTTGCACTCAACATCAGTAAGACCAAAGAACTGATTCTGGACTTCACAAAGGTGAGGACGAGGTAGCATGAACCAATCCTCATAGTGGGATCAGAAGTGGAGAGAATGGGTAATTTCAAGTTCCTGGGTGTCAAAATCTCTGAGGATCTAACCTCGTCCCAATATATTGATGCAGCTATTAAGAAGACAAGGTAGTAGCTATATTTTATTAGGAGTTTGAGGAGATTTGGTATGTCACCTAAAGCACTCAAACTTCTACAGATGTATTGAGAACATTCTGACAGGCTGCATCACTGTCTGGTATGGGGGGGGGGGGGGGAGGGAGCTATGGCACAGGATCGAAAGAAGCTACAGAAAGTTGTAAAATTAGTCAGCTCCATCTTGGGTACTAGCCTCCATAGTACTGAAGGGATCTTTAAGGAGCGGTGCCTCAGAAAGGTGGTATCCATTACTAAGGACCCCCATCAACCAGGGCATGCCCTCTTCTCATTGTTACTGTCAGGAAAAAGGTACAGAAGCCTTAAAGCACAAAATCAGTGATTCAGGAACAGCTACTTCCTTTGGCTTCCACCATATGTTGGTGGAAGTTTCTAAGAAATTTTCCTTTGGCTGTCAATGGAAAAAAAAATCTTAGTTTGTCTATTCTTATTACCTAATGAAGTTTCCCTTCCCTGTTACTATCCTGATAAATTTTGTTTGCACCCTCTCCTAAGTCTGAGCTCACTTGCAAAACTGGAATTGTAGGATCTGATGAAAAAGTGATGCATCAGAAAAAGAAGGGAGATTTTTGAAGGCTCCATTAATATCATTAACCTGGGTGTATTGTTGGGTGTTCTGAACCCTACCTGAAGGATAAGTAAGAGAGCATATTAGTAAACACTCTGGTTCATTCCAAGATAGTAACCAGAAAGAGGTGAATAAAATTGATGGAATTACAAACATGACAGCTTTGCTATTCCTAATGCATCAGTGGTAAAAAAAAAACTGTGGCTCACCCAGGATAGAATGTGAGGTAACCAATTTTCAACATTAAAATAGCATTGAAGGTTGAGGAGTAATACAGTGTAAGTGTTGATAACAAATAGGAGCACATATTTCAAAGTAAGGTTATTTATCAGAATACAAATGGCACCATATATAACCCTTAGATTCTTTTTCCTGTGGGCATACTCAGCAAATCTATAGAATGATAACTGTAAACTGGATCAATGAAAGAACAAGAGCACAGAAGACAATAAACTGTTGAAGTGCAACTATAAATAAATAGCAATGAATAACGAGAGCATGAAATAACAAGATAAATAGTCCTTAAAGTGAGATCATTGGCTGTGGGAACATCTCAAAAGATGACTGTAATTATTATCTTTTGCTCAAGAGCTTGATGGTTGAGGTGTTGTAACTGTTCTTGAACCCGGTGGTGCAAGTCCTGAGGCATCTGCAGGTTTTATCTGAAGACAGCAGCAAGAAAAGAGCTAGGATCTCTGATGATGGATGCTGCTTTCCTATGATAGCATTTCATGTAGATGTGATCAGTGGTTGGGAGGGCTTAACCCAATCCACTACCTTTTGTAAGATTTTCCGTTCAAAGGCATTGGTGTTCCCATACTAAGCTGTAAAGCAGTATGGAGGAACACATCAAGGAATGCCCTTTGGGAAACCTTCAGTCAATTTTGGATATAGTATGGAAAATTAAACTATTCTATGTGGGAGTTTATGGAATATTTAATGAAGTGCCACATAATTTCAGTCATGGTTTGAGTAAATCCTATCATCAAAGATTTAAATTAGATTAATTGGTCATTTATTTTTATAGCTCAAATGAGGTTTTGGAAAGAGTTTCTAATTTTCACATTTTCCTGTCAATAATCATCTGCTTAAAAGAGGTGTGAATATTTTTCAACCAAAGTTTAAAGGTAATTTGATATTTATGATAGTTATGTATTGGTTACATGAATTGCAGGAATATATGACCAAATTATTATGTTGCTCCCATTTTTAGCCAAAGAAATGGTAAAACAAGTTTTAAAAAAAATGTCCGATCTTATCAAGCACATGAAAGAAGTATGAAGTTGAGTATGGTGTCAAGTAATTTCTTACTGCTAGAATTTACTTACCTCTGTTCATAGAGGTAGCTTCATAATACTGAATAATTTAAAACTGCAGTGCTCAGAGATTTTGGTTCTGACTAAGAACACTCTACTTTGCTTTTTCAAAATATGGTTGACAGTTTTAGTGAAATAATGGTAGAGCTTTAGAGAGCACAAAATTAATTATACTTTGAGTTTAAAAATCATTCATATATGAATAAACAAAAATCACTTAGAAGTTTGCCAAATTGATTTGGAAAGTTTTTCCATGGTAAATGAGCAAAACTCAATTGACATTAATAGTTTCAAGAATATCTAAAGCCAAGCACAACGTAGTCTAGTGACAAACACAAATTATCAGGTTCACTGGTCTTTGAAATGATTAATATTTATACCTGCACAACAAAGTACTTATTACATGATGGAAATTTAAAATGAATAATCTTTAAAAACACAAGTGGAAATTTTGTAATGGCTTTAGTGCAGCTGGTATTCCTGTAGAAAAACCGACACACAGAATCTGAAGGCTCACAACGCCCTTAAATGCAAAGTCTGTAGTTAACCTTGAATAGATCTTTAGGATGAACTTTCAGGACAAATCCAAATTTATCTCAAGTTTTAAAAACAAAATAGAAAATATTCAAAATTAATAATAGATTACAGTGTTTAAAATGGAAACAATACAAACTAAAGCACTTAACGGCATTTAATCATTTTTACATATTTTTAATTTATTTCAGAAATGTAAATTACATGAAACTTTCCTATTTTCCTCACAAATGTTCTTAATTGAAATGAATGGAGCTGATGAACTATCACCTAAGGAATTGCAGGAACTCTGCATCCTATAATTGAGTCCATGAGTTGTCCATGTAGGAAAGCAGTCAGGAAGTTGGCAGCATGTAACCTGTGCAGAGGATTTCCTCCATATCTGTAAACCTGTGCACACAAAGCAAATAGTTCCATGTTGAACTGTTGCATTTCTTACAAGATTCCCAGGCATATTTACATTTCGATTGACATTCTGACAGCTGCAATTTTATTATATATTTATTCAAAAATTTATTATTATGTTACTTAATGTTGGTGCAAACTCAAGCTAATATATTAACCCCAGAAAATTGCACTTGCAACTAATTTTAAACACAAATCTAAATGAAAAATATTGCTTACCACTATTTGTAGCTGTCTTGGGAAAATTTCTCTAATAGAAAGACTGGAATCGTATCTTGAGTAGGCCTGTCACATTCTCCCAACAAGTCTCTAGTGCTTGAGTGGGTGTCTTATAGCAGCGTGTTTAACTGTGTTTGGTGATCATACAAGAACATAGCCATTCTGACTCAGATCCATCCCTTCAAGCATTGGTAACCACTGAATATATCTGAGAACTTACTCTTGTTAAGGATGAATATGCTGTGGATACTGCCACAAAACATGGCATTGAATATAGGGAACACCTTCCATAATCTATGTGTTGACAGAGTGCCCTCTTGTCTTTTGAGGAAAATGTCAGATTCTTGAGTAGAGTTCTATGGTCATGAATGACTGCACTCAAAACAATGTTAATAAATCCCACTGCTAAGGTGTCTCATCAAAGTTCAAAGTAAATTATTATCAAAGTACATACAGTGCCTATAAAAAGTATTCACTCCCCTTGTAAGTTTTCATGTTTTATTGAATCATGATGGATTTAATTTGGCTTTTTTTGACACCAACAGAAAAAGACTCTTTCATGTCAAAGTGAAAACAAATCTCCACAAAGTGATCTAAATTTATTACAATTGTTAAACACAAAATATTTGATTGCATAATTACTTACTCCATTCAAATCAGTATTTAGTAGATGCACCTTTGGCAGCAATTACAGTCTTGAGCCTAGGTGGATAGGTCTCTTATCAGCTTTGCACATCTGGACACTGCAATTTTTCCCCATTCTTCTTTACAAAACTGCTTAAGCTTTGTCAGATTGCATGAGAATTGTGAGTGGACAGCCCTTTTGAAGTCCAGTCACAAATTCTCAATTGAATTGAGGTCTGGACTCTGACTTGGCCACTCCAGGACATTAACTTTGTTGTTTTTAAGCCATTCCTGTGCAGCTTTGGCTTTATGCTTGAAGGGATGGATCTGAGTCAGAATGGCTATGTTCTTGTTTCTTGCACTTCTGTATGATCACCAAACACAGTTAAACATGCTACTATAAGCACTAGAGACTTGTTGGGAGAATGTGACAATTTTTCTCCCAAGTCACAGTTCTCTTGCAGATTGCATCAGGTTTTCCTCCAGAGTTTCTATGTATTTTACATTCTGCCTTCCAGGGCTTGCTACAGTGAAGCATCCCCACAGCATGATGCAACCACCAACATGTTTCATGGTAGTTTTTGATGATGTGCTGTGTTTGGCTTACGGCAAACATAGCATTTATTCTGATGGCCAAAGAGCTCAATTTTGGTTTCATCAGAACATAGAATCTTCTTCCTGCTAACTTCAGAGTCTGCCACATACCTTCTAGTATACTCTAGCTGAGATTTCACGTGTTTTTTTCAACAGTGGCTTTCTCTTTGGCACTCTCTCAGAAAGATACAACTGCTGAAGCACCCAGGCAACAATTAGTCTATGCACAGTCTCTCCCATCTCAGCCACAGAAGCTTGTAACTCCTCCAGAGTTATCAAAGGCCTCTTGCTGGCCTCCCTCACTAGTCCCCTTCTTGCATGGTCACTCAGTTTTTGAGGACTGCCTGCTCTAGACAGATTTACAGTTGTGCCATATTCTTTTCATTTCTTGATGATTGACTTAACTTTACTCCAAGGGATATTCAGTGTCTTGGAAATTTTCTTGTATCCATCTCCTGACTTGGGCTTTTTAATAACCTTTTTGCAGAGTTTCTTGGAGTGTTCTTTTGTCTTCATGGTGTAGTTTTTGCCAGGATACTAACTCGCCAGCAGTTGTACCTTCCAGATATAGGTGTATCTTTACTACAGTCTATTGAAACACCTTAACTGCATACTGGTCTCCAAAACCAGAACTCCGGTTAACTAAATGTGGTACTTCTATAACCAGTTGGCTGCACCAGTGATGATTTGGTGTGTCATGTTAAAGGAAGGGGGATGAATACTTATGCAATTAATTATTTTGTGTTTTATATTTGTAATTAATTTAGATCATTTTGTAGAGATCTGTTTTCACTGTGACATGAAAGATTATTTTTCTGTTGATCAGTGTCAAAAACAAATTAAATCCACTGTGATTCAATGTTGTAAAATAATTTTAAAAAATAAAAACTTACAAGGGGGTTGAATACTTTTTATAGGCACTGTATATGTCACCATATATAACCTTGAGATTCAGTTTCCTGTGGCATACAGTAAAATCATAGCCATAACAGAATCAATGAAAGACCACTCCAACTTGGGTGTTAAACCAGTGTGCAAAAGGCTGTGCAAATACAAAAAGAAAAAAAATAATAAATAAGCAATAAATATCAAGACATGAGATGAAGAGTCCTTGAAAGTGAGTCCATTGGTTGTGAAACTGAAGTCAATAAAATTAGTCCTCTGCAAAGAGAGCATTTGGGTTGGTAGTGAATTGGGATATGTGAAAACTAGAGTTAAGATTGGATCAGCCATGATCTTGTTGAATGGCGGAGCAGGCTTGAGGGGCCGATTGGCCTACTCCTGCTCCTATCTCTTATGTTCTTATGTATGGTATATATAGTATGGCAACTTAAAATGATCCCATAGAGAGGAAATTCAAAGTTATCATGGCCTTGACCTCAAAACTAGAGCCAACCAAGGAATTAACTGGTTTAGATCTGGTGTCTAAAATGTAGGTAAAGACAAATATAAAGGCAGGCTTGGCCAGTGGAAATGGGAAAATTGGTTTAAAATAAGACAGTAAATAACAATGGCAGACTTTTAATGGGATATTTGCTCTTTCTCAACAAAAATTTATTCCTTTGAGGAAATTTAAAAAATATATATTAGAAATAAGATCCATTGCAGCTAAGTCAGAAAGTAAATGATGATATCTAATAGAAAGAAACAATCATAATACTGCCAAAGGACCCTTCGTTGGTTTCTAAAATTTAACACAACACATAGAGACTAAATGGACTATGAGAGTTAAGCAATCAAGAGCTTGTATATAATTTGGAAGAGAGTTTCTAAGGTAAACAATAGTTCTCTTCAGGATGAGACTGAGGAATTAATAATGTGAAATAAAGAAATGGCAGAGACTTAGAACAAATATTTTGTATTTTTCACAGTAAAAGACATTAGGAATATCCTAATAGTGGTAAAAAATTGTGGGACCAAATGGAAGGAGGAATTTGACACAATCATCTTCAAAAATGAATAAGCAAATTACTGGAACTAATGGTTGGTCCTGCTTGCCCACATCCAAGGTTTTTAAAAGTGGCTCTCCCAACCTGGAATCCATTGACCCCTCAGTTAATGGTGGGGTCCATGGCAAAAAAAAAGTTTGGAAACCCCTGCTCTAGAGACAGTGAATGAATGAGAAGTGATCTCCAGACTTTCTAGATTCAAATCTCAAAGTTTCAATTCTTGGAACAAGAATCACATCTGCAGAAAACAGAAACAGGATAGGTTTTTCTTTGAATGTGCACGTAGTAAGGAGAGTGTGATGAGCTACCACATATAATATTGGACAACAGGTTTTTTCAAAAGTGTTGCTTCTTTAGAAAATGTTTTCATTTATGATAGACCACTTGATGCTGAGCACAAATATAATTTCAGGCTATTGTATCACGTAGGTATTTGGAAAAACAAGAAATTACCTTTTATTGAATATAATGTGTTTAATTGCATAATGGTGCTGACACTTTGCAATAGTTCAACTAAGCTAAAAAATGTTTTGTTGACGATTTTCATTTGTTCTCAGTGTCTAAGGCATCATGCTTAAATGTTGAACAATAATCAGCCAACATTGATTGATTCCAGAATACATACACAACACTGGAAGAACTCAGCAGGTCAGGCAGCATCTGTGAGAAAAGAGTAGCCAACGTTTCGGGCCGAGACCCTTCATCAGGAATGGGGGGGGGGGGGAGAGAGGGCCGAAGCCCAGTAATAGAGATAGGGGAGGGGGTAGGGCCTAGAGGCGCCAGGTGGAAAACCAATCAGAGGAAAGATAAAGGGGGGAGGGGGAGGGGATAAGCATGAAAGAACTGTAGAGATAAAGAAGCAGAAAGTTGAAAGGGGAGAGAGGCAGAGAGGGACCTGGGATAGGGGAGGGGGAGGGAATTACTGGAAATTGGAGAATTCAATGTTCATACCACCAGGCTGGAGGCTACCCAGACGGTAGACGAGGTGTTGCTCCTCCAACCTGAGTTTGGCCTCATCATGGCAGTAGAGGAGGCCATGTATAGACATATCTAGATGGGAATGAGAGGCAGAGTTGAAGTGGGTGGCAACCGGGAGGTCCTGTCTATTGTGACGGACGGAGCATAGGTGCTCGATGAAGCGGTCCCCCAATCTGCGTCGGGTCTCGCCAATGTAGAGGAGGCTGCACCGGGAGCACCGGATGCAATAGACGACTCCAGCAGACTCGCAGGTAAAGTGTTGCCTCACCTGGAAGGACTGTTTGGGGCCCAGAATGGTGGTAAGGGGGGAGGTGTGGGGACAGGTGTAGCATTTGCGCTTGCAGGGATAAGTGCCAGGTGGGAGTTCTGTGGGGAGGGACGTGTGGACCAGGTAGTCGCGGAGGGAACGATCCCTGCGAAAAGCTGAGAGGATGGATTCCAGTTGCCCTGATATAGTTTCTCCATGACTGCATTGTCCTGGTGAAATGTTTCACCATGTTTGTCGCTGACAGCACCAAGATTTGCAGGGAAGAAGTCTAAATGGGAATGCAGTAAATGAATCTTTAGTGACATATTGCACTTCATGGTTTTGTATGCATGAAGCATGTTGTCAACCAGCTGCACATAGTTTGGTACTCTGTAGTTGCTAAGGAAATTTTCAACATTCTTCAGTGCTTTCCATGTGATTTTTCTCTGGTCCCACTAGAAGTTCTTCAAATTGCCTGTCATTGGTGACCTGTTTGATTGATGGACCAACAAAAATGCCTTCCTTAATCTTGGTATCAATTATTCTGGGAAACTTTTGTCTCAAATATTGAAATCCTTCACAGAAATTTACAGCCTTTCTAAGACCTGTCCTGCCATGCAATATCTGCCCTGTCTAAGCATGCGTAGGCATGCCTGGACAAGATAGTAAACTTTTCAGCTTACTTTGTAGGCAACATTTTAATTGACTTGAATTATGAATTGAAATAACATATATAGGTGATTTCATAAAAATGATGTGCATTAGGGAAATTTCATGGTGACTTTCATGATCAGCATCCCAAAATCCATAAGATACACCCAATGGTATTCAGGAAACAAAATTTTTGTTGTCCTGAATCATTTCTGCTCTCTTAAATCTGCTGACAGAGAGTGCTTTGTGTGGATGTCCCCCTGATCTGACAATCTATTATGCAGACTGGTTAAGAGAAGCATCCACTGTAATGGTGTTCCTTTTTGCCATTGCATTTGTGACTTCCCATTTCCACACTTATGGAAATGACATACGGGGACTTCATCCTCATTTACCACATATTCAGACTTCAACTTCCTCTTCCTTTAGGCTGAAAGGTTTGGGGCTTATTCAACTGCCTGTACATTGCTAAATTTAGAAGTATCCAACACACAGTAATGAAATTCATATACCTTCTCAGAGTACATATACTGAAGGGTAGTTCTAGACTGATGGATAGTCTGGAATCATACTTTGAACTTGTCTTGGCATATAATGGGATTCTGGTGCTCAATTAGCTGTCTAAGAATTCTAAATACACTCTGAATTTGTTACTTTAGTAATAAACAACATACTAATGGAAATCTTACTATCTGTTTCACAGATTAATGATGGCAAATATAAAAGCTCAGCTAATTTTGCTAATTATCGCTTTGAAGTAAACACTAAATTAGTTTTGGCTTTTTGGTCTAAAAGGGGTGACATTACATGAACTAGCACTGACATAGCAATTTTTCTCAGATGACTTTCATTTTCAACAGAGAGTCCATAAGGTACTTCTGTGTCCAGGGCTTGCCACCAGCGAAGAAAGATTTGTAAGAGTAATGCCAATTATAAATATTTATAAAACTTTAAAGACCAAACTTAATGAGGGAAAACTACTTTGTTTACCCTAACAGGAATTTACAGTTTTTGAAAGATATGTCTTATGAAGCCTAGAACTTAGAGGCAGCAAAATTGCTGGTGTCCTCATCAGAGGAGAAGACGGCCTCTGGGATTAACAAATAAAGTTGAAAGGCAAGAGCATAGGCCTATTGCAGCAAAGTAGCTAGGATAGTGACATCTACACAATCGTCTGCATGACAATCTAATGCAACAATAAGTTTAGTGGCTACTAAGGTTACCACTCATAATGCAGTTCCTTCACTTTTATATTCATTATTTTCTGATTCCTAGGATAGAGGGGCTCACAATTAAAGATTCGAAGTACATTTGTTATCAAAGTATTTATACATAATACAACCCTGAGATTAATCCTCTTGCAGGCAGCCAGAAACAAAGAAACACCATGGAACCTATTCAAGAAAACATCAAACGTCCAATGGGCGATAAAAGAACAAGTTGCACAAACTGCAAAAGCGAACAAACAACACTTAGAATACCAGGAGTCCGGTAATATTCAGTTTAGTTCAGTTCACTTGAGCATGTGAGCAGAGATTAGGTAAACTACAGTAATATTTAAGTTTAAAATTAGATCTAGCTGAACATAACTGTAAACATCACCCATAGTCTGTCCCTGTCCAACCATGTCGATGCCACAGCCAGGAGAGCACACCAGCCTCTCTACTTTCTCAGGAGGCTAAAGAAATTTGGCTTGTCCCGTTTGACCTTTATCAATTTTTGTAGATGGATGATAGAAAGCATCCTATCCTGATACATCACAGCTTGGTATGGCAACTGCTCTCCTTGAGACTGTAAAAAAGCTGCAGAGAGTTATGGGCACAGCTGAGTGCATCATGGAATCCAGCCTCACCTCGCCCTACACTTGTCAATGTCACATTAAAGCAGCCAGCATAATCAAAGAACCCATTGGACTTCTCTCCTTTCCCCCTTCCGTTGGGTAGAAGATATAAAAAGCTTAAAGGCACATACCATCAGGCTCAAGGAGATCAATCCCACAGTTAAAAGACTATTAAATGGTTCCATAGCATGATAAGATGGACTCTTGTCTTCACAATCTACCTGATTATGGCCTTGCACCTTATTGCCTTCCTGTACTGCACTTTTCTGTAACTAAGGCTTTTTTTAAGATGGTCTTAGAAGTTTTTAACAGTAAATAGGCAAGTCATTCACATAATTGAGAAAGGTGAATCTTGCAGTCCTCCAATCTGAAGATGGTGAAAAGTTGGCATGAAAATCCTATCGGGGATAGGAGATTCCAAGCAATTTTTAAGTGTATTGTTACTGAATCCTTCCATCTATTTCCAGGACACATGCACTAATAACTGACTTAGCACTTCTCAATAGAAGTGCTTCTATTACTTCTCTTTTACTTTAGGTTCCCCAGTCTAAATTCTTTAAGATATTAACCTTTGTGGATTCTACTGTTGTTTTCCTTGGTACAACCTCAGTGGATTGTTGCAATGAAATGATCTGTATGAATGGGTTGTAAAATAAAAACAATCACTGTTCTTCAGTACATGTGACAATAATAAACCAATTTGCCAATATAGGGAGGACTTTCACCAGTTACACAAACTTCAGTTAAAGAGAGTGAGAGAATTCTTCACTCAAGAGGCAGTGAACCAGTGGAATTTACTATGTGATTGAATGACATATATTAGCCAGGATACCAGCAAACTTTTGTGCTCTTCAAAACAGAGCCATGAATTCTCTTACGTTTACCCAAGAGAGCAGGTGGTAGTTGGTTTAGAGGTGATTCTGCAGAAGAAAGCATTTTTTTGTTAAGATAGTCTTAGAATAGCCAAGTCATTCACATAATTGAGAAAGGTGAATCTTGCAACCCTCCAATCTGAAGATGGTGAAAAATTAGCATGAAAATTCTATCAGGGGGTTAGGAGATTCCATGCAATTTTAAAATATATTCTTCTTACTGACTCCTTCCATCTGGATACAGGACACACGTACTAGTGCACACACTGGAATTAGCACTGCTTGACAGATTTGGTTTAGGTTCTCCAGTCTGGATTCTTTAAGGTATTAGCCTTTGCATAATTTGCTCATGTTGCTATACCCTGAACCTGGCGGATATTTCTGCCGTCTGCTGCAATCAGTTACCCACGGCTCGGTGTCAAAAGGCTGCTTGTTTGGGCGGTTAAGCAATTGAGGCTGCCACTCATTCCTAAGATACAGACTCAGCTACATCCTGGTTGACAAAGTAAGTATAGTCCTTGTTTGGTATTCGCAGCACTTGCTGCAGCTGTCAATGGAGCACCCAAATCCTACAGTCTGCCTCATTACCTCTAGTTAGATGTGATGAAAGCTACTGTCTCCCTCTCTTTTTAGCTAAACACTACCATTGAGGTTTGTTACCATAGAGAAATCTCTGTGCTGGGGAAGTTCTGCAACCAAACAGAAGATGAGGATTCATTTTCCATCATAATCAACAGGTAGTGATAAGAAGGATCATTGGAAATGGGCTGCTCAGTATTTGAGGCAGGTGCAGCCAGTACACAGCATTAATCCACAACTCAGATGGTGACTGCACCATTACTGCAGTCCATCCAACACCAACCTTCACAAGCAATCTTCAAAGTTCAAAGTAAATTTATTATCAAAGTACATATATGACACCATATACAACAACCCTGAGATTCATTTTCTTGCAGGCATTCACAGTAAATACAAAGAAAGAAAAAAAATTAATAAATAAGCAATAATTATCGAGAGCATGAGGTGAAGAGTCCTTGAAAATGTGTGTCCAAGTGAGTCCATAGGTTGTGAGAACAGTGCAGTGTTGGGATGAGTGAAGTTATCCCCTCTGGTTCAAGAACCTGATGGCTGAGGGGTAATAACTGTTCCTGAACCTGGTGGTGTGGGTTCTGAGATTCCTTTACCACCCCCTGATGATAGAAGCAAGAAGAGAGTGTGGCCTAGATGATGTGTGTCCTTGATGGATGCTGCTTCCCTGTTACAATGTTCACCCATGATGGACTGGGCCGTATCCACTAATTTTTTGTAGGCTTTTCCATTTGAGAACATTGGTGTTTCCAGCCCAGTTCATGATTCAGTGAGTCAATATATTCACCACAACTCATCTATAGAAGTTTGTTAAAGTTTTAAATGATGTGCTAAATCTTCATAAACTTCTTTTTAAAAAAAAGTAGAGGCACTGCTGTGCTTTCTTTGTAATAGCACTTACATGCTGGACCCATAATGATAACACTGAGGAATTTAAAGTTGCTGTTCCTTTCCCTCCTATGGTTAATAATCAGTTCCTTGGTCTTGCTGACATTGAGTGAGAGGTAGTTGTCGTGGCACAACTGAACCGGATTTTCAATCTCTCTCCTATATGCTGATTCGTCACCACATTTGATTCAGCCAACAACAGTAGTGTCATTTGCAAGCTTGAATATGGCATTGAAGAACCCAATTTTTAAAAAAATGAATGAAAGACCATAACAACTGCGCAGAGAAAGAGAGAAACACACACACACACACATTCGCACGCAGACGCTCGCACACACCACACACACACACCATGCAAACAACAGAAGCAAATGACAGCATTCCAAACCGGATTGAGCCTTTGGATCCATTCCCCGGAGCAGCTGGAGTAGGCCCAAGCCTCAATCTCAGTTCATCATATTAGCAGGGCAAAAGCGCCATGAAACTGGCAGAGATGACAGCCGCAGGAACAGTTCACAGCCTCAGGATTGCACAGAAGAATGAACATTGCGGGAGAGCAAGTGAAATCAGTCCAAGTTCACTCTAGAATGCCATGACACTACAGCAGCAGGGAAGGCAGGATTTCACACCAGAATGGTCCGTAATACATCTTTATATGCGTGACGCTATAATGACTCCTTTAACACTTTGCCTTTAGTTCTCTCGTTCCTGGGAACACATCCCGGGCACTTGTGAGGTCGCAGTGCCATAAGCTTTCTACTATGTGGAACTGAACTGCCAATTATTATATCACTTTGGTTAGCTTTTTATTTAATTTGTAACTGAAATTAACTCCTGGTAACTCAGACAGAGCAATCTCTTGATATTTGAGAAGGGAAATAAACGTGGACAATGTGCTATAAACACTGCAGTCACACCAATAATTGTGAACTTGCTGATTGTTTTCTTTATGATGTGCTTTAATATACTGTAACCTTACAGTAATTCTGTTATGCATAATTAACTAGTGAAAAATATAAGTCTACTATATTTTACTGGGTAACATTACTAAATGTGCCCACAAACAAATAAATAAGCCTAATAAAATCTGTTTCAAATACATTTAAAAAATTGTTTGAAATCATGTAGAGACCAATGCAATGTATAATCCTTTAATATGAGAAGTAGGAGATTTAAAGGGGTTTAAGTTGTAAATTTTTGACGAGTTGTTGATATCTGGGACATGCTGCAGAGGGAGTAGTGGAATCGGATAGAATTGCTATGTTTAAGTGGCATTTAGACAGACACCTAAATAGGAAAGGCATAGAAAGGTACTGTCACAATGTGGATGAGATTAGTGTAGTTGAGGAAAAAGTTGGCACAGACCAAATAAGGGTGTTTTTGCACTCCAGAACTGTATGATTTGTACACTAACAGTGTAACATAGACACTTTCAGGAAATACTTAATTTCATTAGCTTGTGATTTTCAGTGTCAGCAAGTAACAAATATTATCTTTTATCTCTTTATTTTCAGGTTTGGATTGGATAAACACCGAAGGACCTCTTCTTTTACACAGAGACCTTTGTGGTAAAGTGGTTGTGCTGGATTTCTTCACTTACTGTTGTATCAACTGCATGCACCTGCTGCCAGACCTTCATGCCCTGGAGCAGAAACATTCTGCTGAAGGTATCAGTCACAGTGATTTTTATCATTAATGCAAGAAGTACTTAATCATACAAGTGTACACTATGTTTGCCTATTAAACACATGACTTATTAAGGGCAATGTCCAATAACAGGACGAATTGGTTTTCACAGTTTTCGTAATAGTCATTTTCCTACAATTTGAAAGGAAATTAATATGCAAATTGAATAGTTTTACTGTGTGTAATTACAGCTTAGGGGCATTTGAATGATTTATCCCTACCTCAATTAATGACCCCAGCATTCTTAGATAGCAATTTTCTATTTTATAGATTTCTGGCAATAGTCTTTAAGAAGACTACTCAAGTATTGAATAAACAATAAAAAAGTGATGGTGTTAAATATCAAACCCAAAAGTAAAACCCCAAGCAATGATCCCTGCAACACACACAAAATACTGGAGAAACTCAGCAAGCCAGGCAGCATCTATAGAAACGAGTAAACAGTTGACAGGTCTCGGCCCAAAACATCAGCTGTTTACTGTTTGCCATAGATGCTGCCTGGTCTGCTGAGTTCCTCCAGTATTTTGTGTGTGTTGCTTGGATTTCCAGCATCTGCAGATTTTCTTTTGTTTGTGATTGCACTACTACACTGCAAAGTCTCTTCCCGGGATGCCTACTCTGAAGAAGTTTACATCTTCCCATCAATGGGAGTTCAGTGAAACTGTCTGTCAGTGGTCCCCCTCTATGATCTCTGCTGCCTCTGACTCTTCGACCATGTGCTCACCCAGACCCACTACCACAGTTCTGATGAAGGGTCTCGGCCCAAAATGTCGACTGTTTACTCTTTTCCATAGGTGCTGCCTGGCTTGTTGAGTCAGGTTACCCCTACCCTTGTGTGTCTGTGATTTCGGCCATTATTGCAGCAATGAATATTCCTGAGCTACTTCCTTTTTAATCTTTTAGCTTGCATCCTCTTCTCAGTGGCTGCCTGACCCTGGCTTTAGTTGCATGTTTGATTTATCTTCACATACATACTACACTGCACAGAAAGGAAAGTGTGCAAGGGGCCTTTGGCATCTTGAATTGTGCTCTATCAGCCCCATGATCAAAATCACTATTAATGAATGATTGACCAGTGATCTGAGGAAATTGATGAATTTTTAGTACTTTAGTTTAAGACCTTGCTTTGGTCTGACTTCATGAGGGAGAAAATCAGAAGTTAAAAATATTGCAGAAAACATTTATAATGCCATACAAGAACATGCAATCACAGAGGGATATTCTCACTATAAAATACCAGCTTCAATGTATTTCTCAAGGGAAAGCATGACAGCATTAACGTTAAAAATACTTTTCAACAAATAACAGAAATTGTAGGCTTCTAATGAGTTTTCAGTGGAAACCATTCCCCACCAATAGCATATAATAGATCGTAAGATCAAATCAACCTCTTCCACTAAAATTTTCCACCTTATCAAATGACATTATTTTTTCAACCGCAAAGCATATACAATGTCGTATTTCTATTACTATGAAAATTCTATTACTAGACAAAGCTTAATTTCATGCTTAAAATTCATTCAGAAAAGATATGCAAAAATTAATAGACAGTAAGAGATTCCATTTTCAGAATTGTTTTTGCAGATTATATGTTCTTTGATAACAATGAATGTGTGGTAGATTTTGGATTTAAGCATGCTCCCTGTTTTCTGTACTTACTAACAATGACTAATGAAGTTAGAGTACAAGGACTTAACTGTTTTCATAACAAGTAAAAGAATTAGGGCCATTTAGGATTGCAAAATAATTGTATAAATTATGTCCATAAAGCAGTTGAAGTAAACAAACTGATCAGAATGGCTGATTCAGTAAGTATTAATATGTGATAAAAGTTATGCATATAATATCAAAAGAGGACCTCTGACCGGTTTCGGCCTGAAACATCGTCATTACCTCCTCCCATAGATGCTGTCTGGCCTGCTGAGTTCTGCCAGCATTTTGTGTTTTTTTAAATTTATTTCCAGCATCTGCAGATTCACTCGTGTTGCCTCTGACCACCCAAGTTGCTTGCAACTCCATCACAGACATCTTGGTGCCAATAACACTAAAAATAGGCAGCATGCGTTTTGTAGTCAACTGAAGATATTTTAAAGTACAGTGACTTTAAGCAGGAGAACAAGGTACAAGGTCCTTATTTGTAAGGAAAATTGCTTAGCAGAATATTAAAGAAATGTAAAAAAGAAATGTGCCATGGCTGTAATTGATGTTACATCTTAATCTAAGAATCTTGTTTGTATGTTTTTTAAAATTATAGTTGGGAATTAGTTACAAAAATAATTATATATTATTGGTCTTATATTCCAATTGTTGAATTTCAGTGTATACTAAGGCTAGCAACTTTCTTGCATGTGAATACCATTAAATCTTGAAGACCATGCAAATCTGCTACGGAAATACAATTTTGTGTTAAATGTATATAGTTTATTAAATAGCAGAATGTATAATGGGAATGCAGCACAGAAGCCGCTTAATTTGGTTTCTACTTTTAAATAAGATAAAACATCCTTGCTCTTTTAGTAATTCCCTGTAGTTTTGCCCTTTTCCGTAGGACCATGATAAGAGGTTTAGCATGTTTTTTATTCCCACAGATCCCACAAGTGTTCCAAGACAGCAAAAAGGGAGCTGCTAAATTAGGAAAAGACTTCAAGGTTTATTTTTTGAATCAATTGCCCCTGAGTATGAGCATCAACATTAGTATCAGCAACACTACCCTAAACAACACACCTTAGGCACCACCTATATCAAATAATCTCTTCTATATCTTGCAGTTACTAAATTACTAAACTAAATTACTAAACTGTACTTTTGGAAATATGATGCATCCTTTTTGTAGTGTGTCTCATAACTGATTAATTGCTAGTTCAATTTTTATACTATACTCACCTGTGCTATACTTCTGTAAAGATTAAAATGTGTAATCCTTTTACATATAAATACAAGGGTGACACAGTAGTGTAGCGGTTAGCATAATGCTAGTACAGCGCCTGCAACCCAGGTTCAATTCCCACCACTGCCTGTAAGGAGTTTGTACATTCTCCCTGTGACTATGTAGGTTTCCTCCAAGTTCTCCGGTTTCCTCCCACTTTCCAAAGACATACTGGTCAGTAAGTTAATTGTTCACATGGGTGTTAATGGGTGGTGTAGACTCGTTGAGCTGGAAAGGCCTATTACCATGCTGTATCTCTAAATAATAACCCACAAAGAAGGAAAGGAATTTAAATTGACATCATTTATGTAGCTATAAAGGATTGATTTTGGGAATCGTAATTATAAAGCATCTTATTCTGTGCTTTGGATTATCAAATTGCTTCAATTACCCTTCGAGTTCAATGCTGTTAATATGCAGCTTTAGAACAGAGATGAGGAGGTATTTCTTCGACCAGAAGGTGGTGAATCTGTGGAATTCATTGCCACAAATGGCTGTTTAGAACACATCATTGGATATATTTAAAGTTGGTAGAGATAGGTTATTGATTAGTAAGGGCATCAAGGGTTACAGGGAGAAGGCAGGAGACTGGATTTGAGAAGGAAAGTAAATCAGTCGTGAATGAATGGCGGAGAAGACTGTATGAGCCAAATGACCTAAATTCTGCTCCTAAGTCTTAAGGTGTTATAGTTTTATGCAAACAATCTGAACACAATAAACTCTCAATAATTTGTTTTAGGACAAACAGCTTGTTTTTCTTCAAATAGTGTTTGATCTTTACAGGGCTGTGTAAAGAAGAAGGCAGATTGTGGTTCAGTATCACAAAATCCCTGAATACAATGCATAAGTCTAGAACTTTGTTCCTATTTCCAGTAGAACCTTAACTGACCAACTTTTCAGACAGACTAGCCAACTGTGTATATTTTATTGAGTTGCAGAGCTTTCAATCATGCAGTAACTATAATGTCTTGGAAAGTAATTTGTATTATGTTTGTAGAGATGGAGGGAATATTCCAGCTGATGATGTTTGGGAAAGAAGCTGTGATCCACAATAGAGCCAATCTTAGTGCAAACTTGATTCAAAACATCTTTATTACAGATTAAAATTAATTATATTGTGTTGCTGGTAATGCATGAATAATGACTAATAACATAATTTTGTCATGTGTATACCTGGCCCCCTTCAAAAGAATGTTTGATATTAGTACAGCAATCATAGTCTGGTAACTGGCTTTCTCAGATGCTTAGAGTATCCGGCATTGTACTTATTTCCTGATTTAAAGATGAATAATTGTCTGATTCACATGCATCTATTCTTCAGCAAGTGGTTCTACACTGTGCATGATCCAATATATTCAATCCATTTATAATGAGTATTGGTAGTGATGAGGGGAGTACTTCTGGCAAGATGGCGGTACAACTGGTCACAGCAGCTTCTGTGGGATCACAAAAGGTGCTATCATTCTTCTTAAACGTACTTCTGTTAATTGCAAGTTCTTGCTATACGTTAAGAACTTGAAGTATTGCAGATCTACACCATCAGCAAGTTGCTCACTGGCAGAAGTAATGAAGGAGATACAGAATGTGCTGTTGCCTGACTCAATAGAGGCTTACAGTCAAATAGCAAGTGGTCATCATGGTTGCTTTCCTCGTGATCGCAAGACCCCTTTGGACATTGTTAATCTGGTATACCGCAAGTTGAATTCACTGATTTATTACATGCGAACAGGGGACGGATGGAGGGGTCTAGTCCTGGATCGTAGTGAAGACTAGGTCTGAAGCCTCAGTGGCATCTGGTTGCAGCTGCCTGAAGTGACGGACAAAGCTGTAGCACTTTACTGGGGGTGGTGTGGCACAGTGTTCAGAATGGAGCTGGAGCTGTCCTCAGAATAAAAAAATACACAAATAACTCATGCAGTGCATTTAACTTACATTCATCGTCAATGCTTTCAGTACTGTTCTATCACATTCCTACACATCAGTAGCACTATTGCCACTCATATGGTCTTCTGGGGTGGTACACTACTACAATAATTGAGGGGCTTCCTCAACCAACCCAGCCCCTCCCTCTCCAGTAGCAGAAGAACTCTACGTTGTGATACTTCCCCACAGAGCCCTTGCAGAGACTGCGCCAAGCTTCAGTGCACACCACAGCACGTACTTCTGCAGCCTGGAATGTTACAGTCAGAACATTCCTCCATGAACCTCTCAATGTGCTGACAGGCCAACAACTTTCGGGCAGACCAAAGGACGTCTTTCACCGAGTTGATGATCTGCCAACTGCACTTGATGTCTGTTTCAGTGTGTATCTCTTAGAACAGTTCACAAATTCAAGAGTCGTCTGTCTTGCAGCTACTCGGGATAAATCATGACACAGGTCCTTGCATCTTTCCCCACAACCAGTTTGCAAACCCACATTCTACAAAGAGGTGAACTACAGTCTCTTCCTCACTACAGTCATCCCACATGCAGCGCGCAGAGGGAGTGATGCTCCAGGTATCCAGGAAAGACCTGACTTGGGGGGGCCCTCACTTTCAGCCAGGCAAGGATTTCGTGCCTGTTGGTGAGGTCTGGGAATGAGGCATTCTGCCAGATGGTTTGAATAGTCTGCTCAGGGGAACAGTCCATTGTGTCCATTCAGACCTTCTCCTGCAGTGTCTGCAAGACTTTCCATGCTGACCACTGCCAAATGGACTTATGGTCAAAGGTGTTGGTGTGGAAGGACTTATCCACAAAAGACAAGTAGTGTGGTATCATCCAGCTGACTGGACATTGCATGGCAATGAGGCCAGACACATCCTTTGCAACATTGGGGACAGATAGAACTTTGGCATGTGGTGGTACTTGGTGCCCATGCATTTAGGTTTCACTTACAGGCCTGATGCAAGCACACACAAAGGGTGAGGGCGACATTGGGTTCGTTGTCAAGGGACTTGTACATTGTGACCCATCTGACCTACTCCATTTTGGATCCCCAGATGAACCTGAAGACAGCTCAAGTGATTCCCAAATTGGAGGAGCAGGGGACAGGCCACACTTGTGCCAAGTACAATAACCTTGAGAGCACCTCACACCTGATGATTACTTTCTTCCCAGTTTTCGATAGGGTGCACTCTCACCAAAGTCCCAAATTCTGATTTATCTTCCCAGTTTGTTCCAGCCAATTCTTGTTGCATGGCTGAGTCCCTTAGAACCAGATCCTCAGCATTTGGGTCCTTTGCTTATTGCATTCATTTCCTGGCCCTTAATATGTTATAAGATAGGAAAACATTGTCTTTTTCTGTTTAACGTTTATTAGCTATTTCTTAGAGTAATAATTCTATGATGGTATTGCACTGGAATTATTCATTGCCATTACATAAGCATGTTATACTAATTTATGTTTTTGTATCTCACTATATATTTAAATATTAATTCTTCTGTCTTTGTCTGTTCCAGATGGACTGGTAGTTGTTGGTGTCCATTCAGCGAAGTTTCCGAATGAGAAAGTTGTTGAAAATATTCAGAGTGCTATTCTTCGCTATAATATTACACATCCAGTTGTAAATGATGCCGAGGCAAACCTGTGGCAGGAGCTTCAGGTGACGTGTTGGCCAACGCTTGTGATTCTAGGTCCAAGGGGAAATATGCTGTTCACTCTTATTGGAGAAGGACATAAAGCAAAACTTTTCCTGTTCATTTCTGCAGCATTGAAATATTACAAAGAAAAAGGAGAAATTAATAATCATGGAATCAAACTGAAATTATACAAGGATTGCTTGCCACCTTCTTCTTTGCTTTTTTTGGGTAAAATTACAGTGGATAATTCTTCAGGTAAACTAGCAATTGCTGATTCTGGCCATCATAGGATATTGGTAACCAATAAAAATGGACAAGTTCTTCACTCCATTGGGGGTAAGACAAATCTGATTATTACATTTTAAAGTAAAAATACCTCTTGTTTATATCAAGCATGCCAGTAAACATAAATATAAATGGTTATATATATATATATAAACCATAAGAAATTCTGCATATACCGGAGAGATTGCCCAGCATTTGACAGAACTATACGTTAAGGAGAAATGAGTAGTTATGATAAGGATGTTTAATTTTAGAGAATGCTAACTTATCTACTGTCTATGTAATGTCTCTGATTCACATAATTTGTGTTCTTTCTTTGTATGAAATAATTTGATATATTTCCATCTTTAAAGCTTCATTGGAGAGTTAATGGAGTGAAAATCATTCTGATAAAACTGAAATCATATGTGTTATGTTATAGGAATATATTAT
Source organism: Hemitrygon akajei (assembly GCF_048418815.1). NCBI lineage: Eukaryota > Metazoa > Chordata > Chondrichthyes > Myliobatiformes > Dasyatidae > Hemitrygon > Hemitrygon akajei. Next base: position 59,066,659 of record NC_133146.1, read on the forward strand.
GTTATGGAGAACAATCACTTTTGAATACTTTGCCTAATAATTACTCCACATTCACAACAAAGGTTTGATGGATTCTTTCACGCAGACACAAGTACCTGCAGATACAAAGTTCTCCTTCTCAGCCTTCAAAGATGCAAAGTACATTTATTATCAAAAAATGTATAGGTTATATAACCTTGAGATTTGTTTGCTTTCAAGTTTAGCCGAAAAGCAAGAACCCAAAAGAACTCAATTAAAGAATAAAAATTAAAAGAGCAACACCTGATTTGCAAGAGAAAGGGAAAAATGCAAATCATGCAAACAATTCAAGGGAACAACAACATTCCAAACCAAATTGAGTCCTCAGCTCCGAGCACCGGAGTTGACCCACTGCCTTGCTTATCAGTCCGTCATATTAGTGGCCATGGAGCACAGCAGCCAGGGCAGTCTTCATAGCCTCAGTGCAATGGAGAGAAGAGTAACCATTGCAGAGAGTGAGCAAAGTTGGCTCTCACCTTGGATCCCGACACCCTGTCTTTTCAGTCTATCTAGGCCAGCATTTAATTTGTCGAAACAACAGCAGATTGTACCTCACACTAGGACACGGCTGCTGTGAAGGCCTCAGGGCCTAGACCACGCCGTTTATTGCCTTGCTTAAGGCCCAGATTCTGTCAGAACTATTCCAAAATCTAGTGATTCTTGAAAGATCATTACTAATGCCTCCATAATCTCTTCAGCCACCTCTTTCAGAACACTATGGGGGTACACCATATGGTCCAGGTGACTTATCTGCCTTCAGACCTTTCAGTTTCCCAAACACCTTCTCCCTAATAATGGTAACTTCACACTCTTCATGCCCCCGACTCCTGAAACTTCCACCATACTGCTAGTGTCTTCCACAGTGAAGACTGATGCAAAATACTTAATCAGTTCATCCACTATTTTGTCGTCCCCTACTACTATCTCTCCAGCATCATTTTTCAGTCATCCATTATCCAGTTTTGTCTTTCTTCTAAACTTTATGTATCTAAAGAAACTTCTGGTATCCACTTTAATGTTTTTGGCTGGCTTACTTTCATATTCCATCTTTACCTTCTTAATGACTTTTTTAGTTGCCTTTGTTGGTATTTGAAAGCTTCCTAATCCTTTAACTTCCCACTAATTTTGCTGTAATATATGCCCACTCTTTGGCTTTTATGGTGGCTTTGACTTCTCTTGTTAGCCACAGTTGTGTCATCTTTTAGAATACTTTTTCCTTTTTGGGATGTATATACTCTGTGCCTTCCAAATTGCCTCCAGAAATTCCAGCCATTGCTGCTCTGCTGTCATCCCACCAATGTCCTTTTCCAATCAGTTATGGTCAACTCCTCTCTCATGCCTCTGTAATTCCCTTTACTCCACTGTAATACTAATACATCTGACTTTAGCTTCTCCTTCTCAAACTTCAGAGAGAATTCGATCATATTATGATCACTCCCTTAAGTGATCTTTTACCTTAATCTCTCTAATCAATTTTGGTTCATTGTACAACACCCAGTCCAAAATGGCTGATCCTCTAGTGGGCTCTACCACGAGCTGCTCTAAAAAGTAATCTCATAGTCTCTCTAGACGTTCTCCCTCCTGTAATCCAGCACCAACCTAATTTTCCCAGTCTACCTGCATACTGAAGCCCCCCATGACTATTGTATCATTGACCTTATGTCATGCATTTTCTTTCTGTAGGCCTCATCCTTACTACTGTTTGGGGTTCTGTATACAACACCCATCAGGGCCTTTTTACCTTTGCCTCCCTCCACAATGATTCAACACCTTCTGACTCCATGTCACTTCTTTGATTTGATTTCTTTTTTACCAATAGAGCAACACCACCCTTCTACCTTCCTGCGTATCCTTCCAATACAATGTGTATCCTTGGATGTTAAGCGCTCAGCTATAATCTTTCAGCCATTATTCAGTGATGCCTACAACATCATACCTGCCAATCTGCAACTGTGCTGCAAGTTCATCCACCTTAATCTGCATACTGCGCGCATTCAGTCCTGTGTTCACCCTTTCTGATTTTGTCTGCCTTTTACGTTGCAGCTCATTTTATTGGCTGCAAGTTTTCCCTATGAACAGCCTCTCCTCACTACACATTGCCTCTGTTTGTAAACCAGCTACCTCATTTTCAGCACTATTATCTGCCTTTCCTCTGATACTTCTTGCATTGAAATATAGGCAGCTCAGTATACTAGTCACACCAGTATCAACCTTTTGATTCCTAACTTAGTCTAAGGTCTTACCAACATCTGCCTCCAGAACTCCTCTATTAACTGTTCTGGCACTCAGGTTCCCATCCCTCTGCAATTCTCTTTTAAAACCCACTGTGCAGCATTAACAAACCTTCCCACTCTGATAATAGACCCCCTCCATTTCAGGTGTAAACCATCCCTCAGTATAGATCCCACCTTCCCTGGAAGAGAGCCCAATGATCCAAAAATTTTACCCTTCCTCCTACACCAACTACTTAGCCATGTATTAAACTGTATAATCTTCCTAGTTCTGACCTCACTAGCACATGGCACGGGTTGCATTCCTGAGGTCACAACCCTGGAGGTCTTGCCCTTTAACTTAGCACCTAACTCCTTGAACTCTCTATGCAGAACCTCATCACTTGTCCTCCCCATGTCATTGGTACCTATATGGACCATGACTTCTGCCTGTTCACCCTCTCACTTAAGAATGCTGAGCACTCGATGCGAGATATCTCAACTGGCACCCGGGAGGCAACATACCATCCGGGAATCTCTTTCTTGCCCACAGAACCTCCTATCCATTCTCCTATCTAACAAATCCCCTATCGCCACAGCATACCTCTTCTCTCCCTTCTCCTGAGTCAGAGGCAGACTTATTGTTAGAGACCAACCACCATGACTTTTGTCTGTTAGGTCATCCACCCAACAGTATCCAAAGTTGGTATCCCTGTTGAGGAGGGGTATGGCCACAAAGGTACCCTGCACTTGCTCCTTAACCCTTTTCCTCTTGCTGACTGTCACCCAGTTTCCTGTGTCCTGCATCTTGGTGTAACCACCTCTCTATATGTCCTATCTATCACCACCTCAGCCTCCCAAATGGTCTGGAGTTCAGCAGCTCCAACTCCTTACTGTGGTTTGTTAGAACCTGCGGCTAGATGCTGGATGCAACACACCATCTTAGCTTATCCCCAAACTTGCCTGGTCATCACTCATTCCTCACTATTTGTGGTGATAATTTAGCACAACTTACTTCTGAACAGGGGTATTTAATGGTGATTTTAGTTGAATTTCTTGCCTTTTTTTTAAACCACCAGTAAGCGGTTGCACACATTTGGTAGCACCATCTTAACTGTAAATCATACCTATGGGATAGGGGAAGTCATTTCTAAATCAAAGCAAAACGAAGGTTGATGTACAGTCATAGAAAAGTAAAGAACAGGTCCTTCGGCCCATCTTGCCCAAGCCAAACTGTTTGGACTGCCTATTCCTGCAACCTGCACAGGGATTGGGTGCTGTGAGTAGGCAGTTTATACAGACAATGACAAGTATATTCTATTCTAATATTGTTGTTTTGATCCTTAATTGACTTAAAGCTCAACAGGCATTTTCCTTTTTTTTGAAAAAAAATGCTTGCTACTTCTCAGCTATTTTACATTATTTTTACACATAGTGAATGAAGCTTAAAATCAGCACTAATTATGCAAACCACTACCTTGTTTCTTTAATATATTATGACAGTTCATAAGCTGTTAAGATATTCCTTTGTGAACATAAACGTTACCTAAATACATGTTGATTTAAAATCAAAATATAACTTTATAATCATATTTTTTCACATAAAACCATAACTGTTTGAAGCAAATTAATAGAAGGTACAACAGGGACACACACAAAATACTGGAGTAACTCAGCATGTCAGGGCAGTATCTATGGAAGTGAATAAACAGCTGACATTTTGGGCCAAGATCCTTCATCAGAATCTGGTGGAGGGTCTCAGCCAGAAATGTTAACTGTTTATTCATTCCCATCAATGCTGCCTGACCTGTTATGTTCCTGCAGTATTTTGTATGTGTTGCTCTGGATTTCCAGCATCTGCAGAATCTCTTGTGTTTAAGAGAAGAAGAAACTTAAAGGTTCAAAGAGAGATTTTGAAGACTTGGGCTTTTGATGGTACAGTGGTGCTTTTAAACACAAATGCCCCTATATCACATCTTGTCTATTAGTTCTCCTTTGAAGTGCTTTCATACAAGTTACTTCGTTCAAAATAACATATAAGAAATAATTGTTACTTCTATTGTATAAAACATCATTAATAATTATGAAAGCTCCATTGAGGTCAACCATAAACTTGATAGCAACAGCTTTGGAAAATCCAGCATAAACTGGTATCATTTCTGGAGTAGTACAAATCAAGAAAGATATGAGTTTAAAAATGTCATTATTACTTTACTATGAAATAGTCATCTGGCTCAGATATCCTTTTAATAGCACCTACTGTCATTTCAGAATCAGAATTAGGTTTATCATTATCTTTGAAACTGTTCCTAAAACATTGTTCTGTGCCTTCAGGCTCCTGTACCTCCTCCCTGAAGGTAGTAATGTGAATTGGGTATATCCTGGCTGGTGGGTTTCCTTAATGATGGATGACACCTTTTTGAAGCATCACCTTTTGAAGATTGTGTCTCTTTAGGTAGAAAATAGGCAGGTACATCTACATATGGGAAAATTACACTAAAAATAAACCCATCAAAAAAAAATCAGCATTTCAAAGTATTTGAATTATATAAATTAATACTGTTGTGATATAAATACTCCATTAAAATTTGACTTGCGGCTTTTTAAAATTTGTGTTTGTTTCATTTAAAATTGGAATGGTTTTCAGCCTTGTGGTTTTCCAAAATTATACCCAAGTGACTATTCCAAATTCTTAATCATTTTTGCAAAAGATATTAGATTTAGGATCCAAAGTTTAATGACAACTGGATGGTCTTAATAGATTTTGTTCAAGGGAATTTCTTCTCAGAGTTGAGCATCATCAAAATTCTCTATCCAAGATTGTTGTCAAGATGGAGATTGATTGATAGATTTTTATGATCAGTAAATTATGGGAATTGGAAAGGAAAATAGTGATTTATGTAGTAAATCAACTATAATCCTTTTGGATGGCAGAACAGTCTAGTGGGACCATATGGTTTATTTTCGCACTTGTGTGTGTTCCTATACTCTTAATCCCACTCCTTATTCTTAAGTGTCTGATAATATCAAGATCAATTAGATATTTATAATTTTATTGTTTAAGTGCAATAAAGTATGTAAAATTTGTTTCTTAAACAAACAGGACCAAAGAGTGGATGGAAAGATGGGAGCATTTTTGAAGCCACTTTCAATTCACCTCAGGGGATATTGATGAAGGACAATATCATCTATGTGGCAGATACTGAGAACCATGCAATAAGAAAGGTAAAATTTTAAAATAAACCAGTACTGATGGAACTCATGATAGTGCATGCTGTTTATTTTCTACAAAGTAACTTTGTTCATTTGTCTCATTTAGAGTCAAGAGTCACACAACATGGAAATAGGCCCTTTGGCTTAATTTGTCAGTGAAGGCTGTGTTGCCAGGCAAGCTAATCCCACCTGCCCTCTGAACTTCTATTATTCATGTGCTTGCCTAGATGCCTTTTAAATGTTGCTAATGTGCCAACCTCAACCACAATTTCTGGCAGCTCATTCTGAATGAACACCATCAATTGTGTGAAGAAGCTGCCCCTAATGTCCATTTTAAATCACTCACTTCTAACTTTAAATCTATGACCTTTTGTTTTTAAGCATTCCTATCTTGGGGAAAAAAGAACTATGTGTTCTTACCACGTCTATGCTCCTGATTGCTTTGTACACATTTGTCTAGTCTCCTACGTTCCTGGGAATAAAGTCCTAGTTTACCAATTCTCTCTTTGTAACTCAGGCCTCCAAGTCCAGTAAACATCCAGAGTCAGTCTTTTCTTTACTCTTTCCAGGTTAATGATGTCTTTGCTATAATAAGACTTAACTTAATATTAAGCAGCAAAAAGTTGTAAACTCAGTCAGCTCTTTCTTTGGCACTGGCCTCCCCAGCATCCAGGATATCTTTGAGCGATGCCTCATATTTCAAAGAATTTTTAACATATTCTTTAAAAAATATTATCCACAATTTTGTATCATATTCACATTAACTTTGTTTTAGAATTTTTAAACCTGCCAAAGATTTTTACAATGAATTCAATTTGTTTTTATTTTTAGTTTAGACCACGTACACAATTATGTTGGGAATTTGTGTCAAATTTTTGTCTCTTCCAGCCAAAGTGAACTATATCGTATTTCCCTACAACCCTGAAGGAGGCAATTCAGCTATTTGAGTTAGTGCCAGGTTCTAAACGTGTTGCCCTCTTACCTATATGCAATCTATTTACTCACACTTGCCTGTCAGGTACCGACTGGTTTTCTTGCTGCTAGTTAACTTACTAGCACTTCTTTGGGATGTGGGACAAAATCAGCACCAGGAAGCCGATCATAATATTACTTGAAATCTGGACCTAGCTAAGAACTCTCACTCTGCTGCCTTGTAAGAGTAATTTTATTGCTGGAGGATGGTTGAGGTTGGCTTAGTCTTGGCATCCTAGGCCCCTAATGTGCCAAAGATCTTGGCCTCTTGTCCAACAGAACTGAATTCCAACTTGGCCTGAAACTTAAAAGAAATACAATGGATCATAAGGGCTGATATGTATTGTCAGAAGATTGGCTTGCTGGCAGGTGAAAATGAATGGTAATAAAGGGGGTTTTCTAATTGGCTGCCAGTGACTAGATCCATAGGGATTGGTGTTCCGACCACTTTTTACATGTTGTGGTTGTCTACTGTATCAGGTGCTCCCAATGTGAACTTTTACATCAGGAAGACCCGATGTAGATTGGGGGACAGCTTTATGAGCATCTTTGCTCCATCCTAAACGAACAGGATTTCCTGGTGGCCAATCATTTTAATTTTAATTCACACTCCTGTTCCGACATGTCAGTTCATGGCTTTCTCTACTACCATGATGAGGTCACTCTCAGGTTGCAGGAGCAACACCTCGTATTCCATCTAAGTAGCCTCCAACCCGATGGCAAGAGCATTGATGTCTGTAATTTACGGTAATTTTTCCATTTCCCCCTTCTTCCATTCCCCACTCTGGCTCCCCTCTTACCTCTTCTCTTCTCCTCACCTATCACCTCGCCCTGGTGCCCCTCATCTTTCCCTTTCTCTCATAATCCACTCTCTTCAACTATTAGTTTCCTTCTTTTTCACCCCTTTACCTTTTCCACCTATCACCTCCCAGCTTATCACTTCATTTCACCTCCATCTCCCCTATCCACCTGGCTTCACATATTGCCTTCTAGCTTGTACTCCTTCCCCTCACCCTAACTTCTCAATCTGGCTTCTCCCCCTTCCTTTCCAGACATGGTGAAGGGTCTCAGCCTGAAACGTCGACTGTTTAATCTTTTCCATACATGCTGCCTGATCTGCTAAGTTCCTCCAGCATTTTGATTGTGTTACTATGCGGAAATGTCCCATTCCCAACAGTAGAGCATGCTTACAGGTCTACAGCAGGCAGCAAATCCAACCCATCCATCCTGCCAGTCTCTTGTTCATATGTATACAGCGTCACAATAAGTTAGTTCATAAACTGAGGGAGGACTTGTACTGTAATAAGCACATTCTGTTATTGACACACTCTTACTTGAATGCCAATTCAATCACTTGCCTTTAATATCCTCACACAGGTTCATTGAAACTAATGTTAGTTTCTGTCTAGAACTTTAAAAGAAAGTTAATTTCTCCATGATCAAGTTTCCCCAGGGGTGTCAAATTTCCCAAAGGGCATATTCAAATGTGTCCATATCTCTAGTTGTATGCAGACTCGTGAAAGAAATGTCTTTTGACTGGCACTATTTCCTTGTTTAGATTGACCTTGTAACAGAAAAGGTGACCACTATAGCAGGAACCGGAGTTCAGGGAACGGACCAAGAAGGTGGCAAAACCGGAATGGAGCAGTCAGTTAGTTCACCGTGGGATCTAGCTTTTGGCTCTTTTGGTGAGATTGTTACTTCCTTACAAGCATATGCTACGACAATAAATTATGAATAATATTTGTTTCTGAAGTTAGTTTCCAAGTAAATATTGTCATCAGTAAATAAAGTTGTTTTGTGTTTTATTGAATCAGTATATTTTAACATTTCAGTGAATCTCAGCTGTCACAAAGTGGATTTTATCAACTTTATATGTACAAATACTTGTCTTTTTTGAGCTTGTTCAGTTTTTAACTAGCAGTTACCAGTTGTAACTTATGGAGGTTCCCTTTTTCCCTTCATAAATTCAATATCTTCCTGGTTCCTTTACATCATAAGGAAAGTAGAATAAAGGGGAAAAAAGTACTTAGTGACAGAGATCTTAGAGTCCTCTTTGGCCACAGGCAAGATGTAAAAAAACTGCAAAATGATCAGTATCATTTCATTGTTTAAGAAGAGTAACAGGGACAAACCCAGAAATTATAGGCCAGAGAGCCTTGCATGAGAGGCAAGGAAACTAGCAGGGAAGATTCTGAGGGACAGAATTTTCTCACACTTAGAAAAGCATGAACTTCTGAAAGAGAGATTGTTGACATGGGGTCAGTTTTAACATTTAAGAGTAATTTGGACTGATTACATGGATGAAAGGCATATGGAGGGCTATGATCCAGGTGCAGGTCGATTGAACTAGGCAGATTAATGGTTCACACAGACTAGATAGGCCAAATAGCCTGTTTCTGTGCTGTAGTGTTCAATGATTCTATTTGCAGTTTCTTTGCAGTCTAATCACCACACTATAGAAAGGATATGGAGGATTCTGCGATGGTGCAAAAGTTCACAAGGATTGAATCTATCAGTTATTGAGAGAGGTCGAACAAACATAAATTGTTTTCTCTGGAGCACTGGAGACTGAGGAGTGTTCAGATACAAGTATAAATTGGGTAGATGGATATACTAGGGTAGATAGAAGCATCTTCCACAGTCCCTGATGGCCCTGTGATTTCAATCTTTGAGGCCAATGTGAGAACATCTTCAGCAGGGTGAACCCATGGAAAACATCCAGTCCAGATGGGGTACCCAGCTGAGTACTAAAGATCTGTGCTGGTCAACTGTCTGGAGTGTTCACTGATACTTTTAGCCTCTCATTTCTGCAGTCAAAGGTACCCAACTGCTTCAAGTAGGCTCCAATCATACCAGTGCCTAAGAAAAACGTGGTAGCCTGCCTCAATGACTATCATCCAGTAGCACTTGCATCCACAGTGATAAAGTGTTTTGAGCGGCTGGTGTTGAAACTTATCAACTCCTCCCTTAGAAGCAAGTTGGATCCATTCCAATTTGCCTACTGTCACAACAAGTCAACAGCAGATGCCATTTCATTGGCTCTTCACTCAACCCTGGAAAATCTGGGCAGTGAAGATATGTACATCAGGATGCTCTTCATTGACTACAGCTCAGCATTCAACACTATCATCCACTCAAAACTAATCAATAAGCTCTAAGACCTAGGCCTCAATACTTCCTTGTGCAACTGGATCCTCGATTTCCTCATCTGCAAACCCCAGTCAGTTCATATTGGCAACTTCTCCTCAACATCACCATCAGCACATGTGTACCATGAGGCTGTGTCTTAGCCCCCTGCTCTTCTCACTTTATGAGGCTAGGCGTAGTTCCAATACCATATATAAGTTTGCTGACAACTCTACTATCTTTGTCCAAATAAAAGGAGGGGACAAATCAGTATATAGTAGGGAGATTGAAAATCTGGCTGAGTGGTACTACAACAACAACAACCCCTCACTCGGTGTGAGCAAGATCAACGAACTGATTATCAACTACAGGATGAGGAAACCAGAGGCCCATGAGCCAGTCCTCATTGGGAAATCAGCAATGGAGAGGGTCAGCAATTTTAAATTTCTCGGTGTGACATCTCAGTGGATCTGTCCTAGTTTCAGCATGTAATTGCCAATACAAAGAAAATGTGGCAACGCCTCTACTTTCTTAGAAGTTTGCCTAGATTTGACATGTCATAGAACATAGAATAGTACAGCGCATTATAGGCCCTTCGGCCCACAATGTTGTGCCGACCTTCAAACCCTGCCTCCCATATAACCCCCCACCTTAAATTCCTCCAAATACCTGTCTAGTAGTCTCTTAAACTTCACTAGTGTATCTGCCTCCACCACTGACTCAGGCCGTGCATTCCATGCACCAACCACTCTCTGAGTGGAAAAACCTTCCTCTAATATCCCCCTTGAACTTCCCTCCCCTTACCTTAAAGTCATGTCCTCTTGTACTGAGCAGTGGTGCCCTGGGGAAGAGGCGCTGGCTGTCCACTCTGTCTGTTCCTCTTAATATCTTGTACACCTCTATCATGTCTCCTCTCATCCTCCTTCTCTCCAAAGAGTAAAGCCCTAGCTCCCTTAATCTCTGATCATAATCCATACTCTCTAAACCAGGCAACATCCTGATAAATCTCCTCTGTACCCTTTCCAATGCTTCCACATCCTTCCTATAGTGAGGCGACCGGAACTGGACACAGTACCCCAAGTGTGGCCTAACTAGAGTTTTAAACAGCTGCATCATTACATCGCGATTCTTAAACTCTATCCCTCAACTTATGAAAGTTCAACTTATCCCTCTCCATATGCTTTCTTAACTACCATATCTACCTGTGAGGCAACTTTCAGGGATCTGTGGACATGTACCCCCAGATCCCTCTGCTCCTCCACACTGCCAATTATCCTGCCATTTACTTTGTACCCTGCCTTGGAGTTGAGTTTGTCCTTCCAAAGTGTACCACCTCACACTTCTCTGGGTTGAACTCCATCTGCCACTTCTCAGCCCACTTCTGCATCCTATCAATGTCTTTCTGCAATCTTTGACAATCCTCTACACTATCTACAAAACCACCAACCTTTGTGTCATCTGCAAACTTGCCAACCTGCCCTTCTACCCCCACATCCAGGAACTAAAACTTCTAAAACCCACATCTAAAACTTTGATAAACTTCTATAGATGTGTGGTGGAGTAGATATTGACTGTTTGCATCACAGCGTGGCATGGAAGCACCAATGCCCTTGACTGGAAAAGCCTGCAAAAAGTAGTGGATACAGCTCTGTCCATTACAGGTAAAGTCCTTCCCACCATCGAGCACAGCTACATGGAGTGCTGTTGCAGGAAAGCATCATCCATCATCAAGGGCCTCCATCATCCAGACCATGCTCTCTTCTCACTGCTGTCATCAGAAAGGAGGTGCAGGAGCCTCAGGACCAACACCACTGGGTTCAGGAACAGTCTCTACCCCTCAACCATCAGGGTCTTGAATCAGAGGGGATAACTTCACACAACTTCACTCACCCCAACACTGAACTGAACACAACCTATGAACTCAGCTTCAAAGACTCTTCATCTCATGTTCTCAATATTTATTTCTTTCTTTCTTATTGATTTTTTTGTTTACATAGTTGGTTGCTTTTGCACAATGTTATTTGTCCATCTTGTGTGAGGCCTTTCATTGATGCTATCATGTTTCTTGAATTTACTGTGAAAGCCCACAAGAAAATGAATTTCAGGGTTGTATATGGTGACATGTATGTACTTAGATAATAAATTTACTTTGAACTTTTTTCCCAGGGTTGAAGTATCAAATGGTTATTATTTTTTCTCTCTATTATCATATATTGCACTGTACTGCTGCTGCAAAGTTAACAAATTTTATGACATATGCCAATGATTTTAAACCTGATTTTGATACCGAATAGTACAGTAGAAGATTTAGCTTTAAGGTGAAAGGGGAAAAGTTTAAAGATATACAGAGTAAAAGGTTTACACAGAGAGGTAGGTTCCTGGAATGCATCGCCGGAGCGATAGTAGAAATGGATACGATAATAGCATTTAAAAGGCATATAGACAGACACCAGAACTGACAGGGAATACAGATTTATGGATCATGTGTGAGCAGATGAGATTAGTTTAATCCTTCATAGTCAATGTAGATGTGTTGGGGTAAAGACCTCATTTTTGTGCTGTACTTTTCTATAGTCTATCAAAGGAGAGGTACAAAAATAATTGGTAGAATATTAAACAAGAAAATGATTGTAAAACCCAGGATTGAAAGAGATTAGTAAATAATCTAGCACAGGAAAAATACAAATGTTCCTGTTTTTAATTAACGTCTTTATTTCAGCCAGGCTCCTGCATACCCAAACTAATTGCAAATTATCGTGTACAGTATATACAGTGCCTATAAATCTACAAAATAACTTGCAGCAATACTTCTTGAGTCTCATTGTCATTTATTCACTGAAATCTGCCTTGCATAAGCTACCTTTGCAGACCCCTGCATATGGAATTGCTTTGTAGATTGCTAACTTCAAACAAGCAATAAAACCCAGAATATGACCGACACCAGTTAAGTAGTACACATACAAAACTCAAACACAGAGCCTAAAAGCAGGTGTTTTCAAGAAAAAGTTGTTGCATTGTTTCTGATAATACTAACAATACCTTTTAATATCTATCCAATAAATTTAGGGGTAATTTCTAGAGACATGTTGATAACTACCCGGTAATAGCCAAGAGAGCATCTGTACTTTGGTACTTCCTATGAATGGAAAAGATTCCAGTGAATAAGGAATTACTTTTCTTGAATGAATGAAAGTAATGAGTTAATTAAAGATGCTGCCTGACCTGCTGAGCTCCTCCAGCATTTTGTGGATGTTACTTTGGATTTCTAGCATCTACAGACTTTCTCGAGTTAATTCCAGTACTTGTCAAAATCCAAATATTGCCAGATTTCTTTCAATTCTTTTTTATTTCTCTTTTATTTCTTTATTGCATTGTTTTGCGATCTATCAAAAGACTCCCTGTCATGTTTGCATTTCTAGTGAAAGCAATGGATGTGAACAGCAATTTATTATGTGTCAAGAACTCTAGTCCATAGTGTATGGCATTGTCAAAAATATGAGAGAAAGCAGGAAGGGATGCAGGGTGGGGTTCTTCACTGATTTAGTTTGTGGAAAGTGGCCCTTGAATTGCTACCATCAGAGTGCATATTGTTAACTTTCGAAAGATTAGAATGGGGAATGGACAGAAATCAGTCTCCACTAAAACTTGTGTTCTACACCAGTCATGTTACTTTAAAGGTCTTAATTGCGTGTGAACAGGAACAAAGACGCCACAGAGTCAGGAAGACTGAATGTTTCCTTCTAGTTTATTATCTGTGACAGGCTTTTGGGTTTTACTTTTGAACACAAATTTATCTCTATATCTTGCATGCATGAGCATCAAGAAGTATTTGATATTTTGTTTGCATTGTTAAAGGAAGCATTTTCAAAGTGTTTGGAATGTGGGGCAATGAGTCTGACTTCGTAATTAATTCAGAAAAAGGCCAAGGCTTTATGTCGGAGATATCTAAATCTTAGAACATCAAAGCTGTAGCAACTTGGAACAATTCTATTGGTTGAACATTTCTTAGTGTCTGAATGAGTCCCAATAGGATATGAAAGAATGTAAAGACTTGTTTTAATATTGTTTACACTTTCTAAATAAGAACGCACAATATCTTTCAGGTTCAGAGTTTAAAATAATAGTCTGTGATCATGGAAGATTCTTGGAGAACTAGCCTCCATTGAAAAAAATGAGAGCATATGGGGATCGCCTTTACAGAATGATAAAGCGAAACCACATATGGTACATTTTAAGGTATTACAGAGCATAATCTAGCTAGCTTATTTTACCTGGAGCTTGTCATGATCTCACATACATTGCAGGTTTACAGCATGGAAGATCTTTTCAATGTGAAAGGCCTCACCATGAGAGATCAAACCAGTACAAGAGAGGGTAGATTCATTTTTATTCAGTACTAATTGACTTCTCTAAATGAAAGTCTTTTTCGTCAAGCTCCATTGCCAATATTGTTTAAAGCTGGCAATTCGGTCATAGGTCCCTGTGTTTCAGGATGTGCCAACAGCACAAGTGCAATGTTACAAGCTGAATTATGCTGCCTTTATCTGCTTACTGAAATCCATGCACACTACAATATAGTTAGGACAGGCAGGCTTTTATTGAAAATTCTCATCAAATCTGTTAGTGTTTGTCAACTTTGCTGTGTAACAACTGAGCACAATTTCTGCATCTTCATATGCAGGAATGCAAGTACAGGGCCACAAAATTAAAGTCTGCTGTCTAGTGACTTCTTTTCTAAAATGTGCTCCACTGTATGGGGAAATCTGAAACTACAGCAACTTCCTGTCATCTGCAGTGGAGAATCTGTACCAACTACCTGTTCAGGATTGCATAGTTAAAAATTTTAATGTTTAACTTAATTATTTAATTGTTTGGCTGTAATTAAATGTTTCTAAGTTTTTCAGGTGTTCTTAAATAATTTTTTTAAGGATTCTACAAAGTTCAAAGTAAACTTATGTTACCATCTATAACCCCGAGATAAATTTTCTTGCAGGCAGACTCAATAAATCTATAGAATAATAGAGATTGTAATAGGTTTGTAATATTTCTGGTCACCAGAAATGTTGCAGTATTTTCACTTGTTTGATGGTTCATTGCTATGCAAAGATACTTTATTGATCTCAAAGGAAATTACAGTGCCACAGTAGCATTACAAGTGCATGTATATATAAATATTAGAAGTAAGAAAAATAAAAAATAAGTTATCTTAAAAATAAGATGTACAAGATTTACAAGTCAAAAGTTCATTACAAGATTTACAAGTTCACACTGATAAGATGGTACTGCAAGAATTAATGTAATATTACTCAGTAATGGGTGCATGTTCATTGTCCAGATAAGAATTGATGGTAGTATTGTAAAGATGTCCATGATAGCAGAGTGTGGTAAACAGGCCTAATAACAGTCTAACAGGAGGGGTTATCACTTCCCCACCTATAGGTTGACTCATTATAGAGCCTAAAGTGTGAGGATAAGAATCTTTGGAGCAGTACAGTTCTCTTAGTCTATTACTAAAGGTGCTCCTCTATTCAGCCAAGGTGCCATGTAGAGGGTGAGAAACATTGTCCAGAACTGCCAGGATTTTCTAGAGGGTCCTTTGTTCTACCACAGCCTCCTGTATGTCCAATTTGACTCCTATAACAGAGCCAGCCTTTCTAATCAGTTTATTGAGCCTGTTGGCATTGCTTGTGTTGATGCCATTGCCCCAGCGCACCACTGCATAAAAGATTGTACTGGCAACTACAGACTGGTAGAACATGTGAAGGAGAGATCTGCATACTCCAAAGGACCTCATTCTCCTCAGAAAGTAAAGGCGACTCTGTTGGTGCTCCACTCAAGTCTGTCATTCAGGTGCACCCCCAGGTATCTGTAGGTCCTCACCACATCCATGTCCTTACCATCAATAGTAACAGGCTTGGTCTTCCTAAAGTCTATCACCATCTCCTTTGTCTTACTGATGTTGAGCTGCAGATGATTCAGCTTGCACCATTCGATAAAGGCCTTCCCTAGGGCCCTGTATTCATCCTCCAGTCCTCCTTTTATACACCCAACTATTGCTGAGTCAACGGAGAATTTCTGCAGGTGACATGACTTGGTGTCATGGTTAACTGTTCAAAATTTATTTAGTTATTATGAATGGGGTTCTGCATTCATGCATGGCTTTGAGTTATTTCACAATTCAAAGTAAAGGCACAGGCCTTTACTTCATTACTGGCAACAGATTGCACCAAATTGCAATTTAGAGGAGAAAGAACCATCAAACAAGAGTAAATTCTACTTTGTTCCTCGGCAAGAAATATGGACCATTTGCCTTATACCACAAATAACATGTCAATTTAGACACTGGCAAATACTGTCCCAAAGTTAAGGAGACTGCTTCTCTCTAGGTAAGGGGTGCCCAATCTTTTATATGCCATGGACCCATACCATTAACTGAGGGTCTGTTGACCCCAGGTTGGGAACCCCTGCTCTAGGTGATAGTCTAAAAGGCACTATTGGTTGCCTCAGGTGTTGGAAAGGCAGTCAATGATGAGAACTGTCCTCATACATTTGTGATCCAGATTACTGGTGATGTTTCAACAATGAGGGAAATGCCCACTTTTGCCCAAATTGTGCAGACTCCAATGTGCTTCTCCTTGTGGTTGGACAGTTGTGCTTTACAGAGACTTCCCGGCACATCAGCTGTGAAATAGACAGCTGAACTTGTGCCAGGTAATTTCCCGTCCTACTTATTTCAAATGAATAAACTGTCTGCACGGAGAAAAGTAAGTAAAATATATGGTACCTCATTTTATTATTTGGTTTAATTTGGTCAATTCAGACACATATAGTTTTTAATTGTCTTCTAGCACATCACTGTTTGTAATTGTATTTCTGCAGTCAAACTCAGAGAGACCCCATGTTGTGCTAGAAATTGCCAAAAAGCCAGGAACTCACAAAATAGAAGCAAGAGCAGGCTACCTGGAACTTCTAGCCTGCCTGCTGTTCAATGTGATCAAGCTAAATTTATCCTCTGTGCCAGATTCCTCAATCTGTTTATGCATCTCTCCGGAGCAGAGAATTCCAAAGATTTATTACCCTCCAAATTTCAATTAAGCTCACTTCCCAGTGGAAGATTGTGTCCAGAAATTCATTCCAAGGGAATATAGGCATTGTGGCAAAGCAATATGCAAAGGTCACTAGTGTGGCCAAATGTATGTATCTGATTATGTAAACCTCTGTTCCCCAGTGTTCACATTGTGTTTCATTAAACCATTAAGGCTTAAGTATTTCATGCTTATAGATAATTCTTTCAGATGTTTTAAGACTCAAAATTTTTCTATTAAAATGTACAACTGGAATAGTTAGTAAAAATTCAATCTAATTGCATGGATACAATTTTTGACAGTTGTAAAATTGTACAAGTTTCAATATGGAATGCTATGGCTTGGATATTGTACTGGACAGATCCACAGTTTAGACATCCCAAACAAAATTCTTTGACTGTGTTTCAGAATTAGTTGCACAATCAAACTTAACATAAATCAACATAAGCAAAATATTACAAAACCTTATTTTACAATGCCATCATCAAAGGTTTGACAGCCACATCAGAATTATTAGTACATTTTTCCCCTTAAATGCTATATGCTACTTTGTCACAGCTTAGTTAAATCAATTTAAAAATTAACTTGAGAACAGGAAGAAACTAAGTTCTCAAAATTTCTCTTAAAGCTAAAAACTGCAGAAGCTGGAAATCTGATGATAAAACAGAAAATAGATACAGCAAAACTATGTTAAACCTGCCCATTCAGGATTTTGGGATGGTGGGTTTGCAGATTTCTAGACAATCAGAAATTTTTAAAAGATGACACCTTGTTCATTGTCACATTTTTGTCAACTTTACAGGGAGTGCAGGCCATAGAACCAGGTGAGTTTAAAGGGAACTAGGGCCCTGGAGAGTCGAAGCAAATCTAGCTTCAATGAACTGGGGTGTTATGGAATTGAAAACAGCAGGAGCAGGGGCAATGGTTAGTGGAATGTAAACACGAGTTGGAGTTCTGGCAAGTGGTCAAGGAGCACCAGCTCACGTCAAGGAGTCCTAAGCTTAGGGAGCATGGGAACAGAGAACCTGATGAGTGGAAATTACAGACATCAAGTAATTCAGCAAATGCCGAATAATCAGATACTGATTATTGCAGATTGATTTATTCAGCTGGTCAGACAGCAGGTTTACAGAAGACAAGAGTTAACCATTCAAATTGTTGACCTTTCTTCACTGAAGCTATTCTCCATAGTTCTCTCTCAGAAGAGTATATATTTAAAATTGTAATGGAGTCATTTAATTCTGTCTTTAAATTACCCAGTATTCCTCTATTCCATCCCGTTCTTCAAACAGGAATTTCTTGAATATTTCCATAGGCTTCCTTCCATTGAATTTGTAATATATTATTCTATTAATTCAAGGCAGTGATAATTCAAATTAATGAATCTCTTGTGATAATTTCCTAGAAAATGCAATCCAAACTTCAGATGGAGGATAAATGAGCCATACATTTAAACCAGAAGCTTTAATTTAGTGTTTGATCTCATTTAGGCAAATATAAGGTTTCAACTGCAGGGGTGCAAACAATAATATTCTTTGAATACGATGGAAAAGAGTAAAATGTAGATATTGTACCTTCCATTTTGCATGTCAGTGTTGTTTTAGATAGATAGATAGATAGATAGATACTTTATTCATCCCCATGGGGAAATTCAACTTTTTTCCAATGTCCCATACACTTGTTGTAGCAAAACTAATTACATACAATACTTAACTCAGTAAAAAATATGATATGCATCTAAATCACTATCTCAAAAAGCATTAATAATAGCTTTTAAAAAAGTTCTTAAGTCCTGGCGGTAGAATTGTAAAGCCTAATGGCATTGGGGAGTATTGACCTCTTCATCCTGTCTGAGGAGCATTGCATCGATAGTAACCTGTCGCTGAAACTGCTTCTCTGTCTCTGGATGGTGCTATGTAGAGGATGTTCAGAGTTATCCATAATTGACCGTAGCCTACTCAGCGCCCTTCGCTCAGCTACCGATGTTAAACTCTCCAGTACTTTGCCCACGACAGAGCCCGCCTTCCTTACCAGCTTATTAAGAGGTGAGGCGTCCCTCTTCTTAATGTTTCCTCCCCAACACGCCACCACAAAGAAGAGGGCGCTCTCCACAACTGACCTATAGAACATCTTCAGCATCTCACTACAGACATTGAATGACGCCAACCTTCTTAGGAAGTACAGTCGACTCTGTGCCTTCCTGCCAAGGCATCTGTGTTGGCAGTCCAGTCTAGCTTCTCGTCTAACTGTACTCCCAGATACTTGTAGGTCTTAACCTGCTCCACACATTCTCCATTAATGATCACTGGCTCCATATGAGGCCTAGATCTCCTAAAGTCCACCACCATCTCCTTGGTCTTGGTGATATTGAGACGCAGGTAGTTTGAGTTGCACCATATCACAAAGTCCTGTATCAGTTTCCTATACTCCTCCTCCTGTCCATTCCTGACACACCCCACTATGGCCGTGTCATCAGCGAACTTCTGCACATGGCAGGACTCCGAGTTATATTGGAAATCTGATGTGTACAGGGTGAACAGGACCGGAGAGAGTACGGTTCCCTGCGGCGCCCCTGTGCTGCTGACCACCGTGTCAGACCTACAGTCTCCCAACCGCACATACTGAGGTCTATCTGTCAAGTAGTCCACTATCCAATCCACCATGTGAGAGTCTACTCCCATCTCCGTTAGTTTGTGCCTTAAGATCTTGGGCTGGATGGTGTTAAAGGCACTAGAGAAGTCAAGGAATGTAATCCTCACAGCACAACTGACCCCCTCTAGGTGAGAGAGTGATTTGTGCAGCAAATACGTGATAGCATCCTCCACTCCCACCTTCTCCTTATACGCAAACTGAAGAGGATCCTGGGCGTGCCTGGTTTGTGGCCTCAGATTCTGTATTATCAGCCGCTCCATGGTCTTCATCACGTGCGACGTCAAGGCAACAGGTCTGAAGTCATTTCTTCGGTACCGGGACAATACAGGATGTTTTCCACTGTCTGGGTACTCTTCTCTGCTCCAGGCTCATGTTGAAGATGCGCTGTAGTGGTTCTCCCAGCTCAGTCGCACAGGCCCTCAGTAATCGTGGGGAAACTCCATCCGGTCCAGCCGCCTTGCTGGTACAGATCTTCCTCAGTTGACCTTCCACCTGTGCAGCCGTAATCCTGGGCGTGGGCAAGGTCTCCTGTGAGTGGCTATTTTCCTGTGAGGGAAGTAAGCCTGGTGTGGATTTCTGTGGTGAGGATGAGATTGAGCTGTCGAACCTGTTGAAGAAGTTGTTCAGCTGGTTCGCTTTCTCCACATCTCCACTTATGTTCGCCCCCCGCTTTGCACCGCATCCGGTGATGATCTTCATCCCATCCCACACCTCCTTCATGCTTTTTTTCTGCAGCTTTTGTTCTAGCTTCCTAGTTCTAGTTTTGTTCTAGTTTTTGCAGGTTATTTATTATTGAGGCAATAACATACTGTTGGAAAAATTCACACTGGATCATAAACTGTACCTATAAAAAGTGCTGTACCTAGATCATATACTATACCCACCCCCTTTGGAAGTTTTCATATTATATTACTTTACAACATTGAATCACAGTGGATTTAATTTGACTTTTTTGACACTTCAACAGAAAAGACTTTTTTGTGTCTAAGTGAAAACAAATTTCTACATATTGGTCTAAATTTATTACAATTATTCAACACAAAATAATTCATTGCATAATTACTCATCCCCTTCAAGTCAGTATTTAGTAGGTGCAACATTGGTAGCAATTACAGCTTTGGAGCTGTGGATAGGTCTCTATTAGCTTTGCACATTCTGACACTGCAATTTTCCCCAAATCCTCTTTACAAAACTGCTCAAGCTCTGTCAGATTGCATGGGGATTGTGAGTGATCAACCCTTTTCAAGTCCAGCCACAAATTCTCAATTGATTGAAGTCTGAACTCTGACTTGGCCACTCCAGGACATTAACTTTTTTGTTTTTAAGCCATTTCTATGTGGCTTCAGCTTTATGCTTGGAGTCATTGACTTGCTGGAAAACAAATCTTCTCCCAAGTTGCCGTTCTTCTGTAGATTACTTCAGATTTTCTTCCAGGATTTCTTGTATTTTGCTGCATTCACTTTACCGTCTACCTTGACAAGCCTTCCAGGGCCTTCTGCAGTGAAGCATCCCCACAGCATGATGCAGTCACCACCACGCTTCGTGGTAGGGATGGTGTGTTTTTGATGATGTGCAGTGTTTGGCTTATGCCAAACATAGTGTTTAGTCTGATGGCCAAAAAGTTGAATTTTGGTTTCATCAGACCATAGTCTTCCAGTTGACTTCAGTCTCCCACATGCATTTTGGCAACCTCTAGCTGAGATTTCAAGTGCATTTTTTTTTCCAACAGTGGCTTTCTCTTTGCCACTCTCTCATAAAGCTGCTACAGCTGAAGCACCTGGTTGTTGTATGCACAGTCTCTCCTATCTCAGCCACTGAAGCTTGTAACTCCTCCAGAGTTGTCGTAGGTCTCTTGGTGGCCTCCCTCTTTAGTCCCCTTCTTGCATGGTCGAGTGACAGATCTAGTCAGATTTACAGCTGTGCCATATTCTGTCCATTGCTTGATGATTAACTTAACTGTACTCCAAGGGATAATCAGTGACTTGGTAATTTTCTATCTCCTGACTTGTTCTTTTCAATAACCTTTTCATGGAGTTTCTTGGAGTTTTCTTTTGTCTTCATGGTGTAGTTTTTGCCAGGATGCTGACTCACCAGTAGATGGACCTTCCAGATGCAGGTGTATTTTTTCTACAATTAATTGAAATACCTTGACTGCACACAGTCATCTCCATTTAACTAATTATGTGACTTCTAAACCCAATTGGCTGCATCAGTGATGATTTGGTGTGTCATATTAAAGGGGATAATTTGGGATTAATAGGGGATAAATACTTATGCAATTCAGCCCTCATTGCTGGATCCTCTTGACAGAGAGACCACAGTCAGTCCGTGTTGGCAGGAACATCTCTGACTCCATCACACTGAGCATTGGATCCCCACAAGGCTGTGTGTTCAGCCCACTGCTGTTTACACTGCTAACACATGACTGTGCAGCCAGATTCAAGGGGAGCCTGATCATTAAATTTACTGATGATACCACAGTGGTGGGGCTCATCAGCAAAAATGATGAAACAATGTACAGAGAGGAGGTCAAACACCTAGCGAGCTGGTGCAGTGACAACAACTTGATGCTTAATGTCACCAAAACCAAGGAGGTGATCGTCGATTTCATACGGTCTCAGCCTGAGCACACACCACTCAGCATCAGCAGCTCCACAGTGGAGAGAGTGGAAAACTTCAAGTTCCTTGGGGTGCAGATCTCGGACAATCTCACCTGGTCCAGGAACACCACTGGGATTGTTAAACGGGCCCAGCAGAGATTGCACTTTCTGAGGAAACTTAAACAAGCATCACTCCCCACTAACATCTTAACTACATTCTACAGAGGCGTGGTTGAGAGTGTGCTGACCTTTTGCATCACAACCTGGTACTCCAGCTGCAGTGCTGCCGACAAAAAAGCCTTGCAGAGGGTGGTTAGGGGAGCAGAGAAGGTTATTGGGGTCTCCCTACCTTCTGTCCAAGACCTCTTTCAGAGTAGATGTCTCCAGAAGACACGGTACATCATTAAAGACCCCTCACACCCTCTCCATAAACTGTTTGTTCTTCTGCCATCAGGCAAATGTTACAGGAGCATCAAATCAAAAACCACAAGGCTACTGAACAGCTTCCTCCCACAGGCAGTCAGACTGCTAAATAGCTGCCCTACCTGACTCTGCTTTGGACACTTTTAACTGCACTGGACAGCTATAACTTGATCTTAACTGACATGTGGCTGTTGTGTTTTACTATTTATTGTTGTGTTTACTATTTATTGTTGCGTTTGTTATGTTATGATTGCACTGCTCCTGGGAAACGCTGTCTCATTCTGCCCTGCAGAGCTGATGTACGGTTGGAATGACAATAAAGTTTTTGAATCTTGAACCTTGAATTATTTTGTGTTTTATATCTAATTAATATAGATTATTTTGTAGAGATCTGTTTTCACTTTAACACAAAAGCTTCTTTTTCTGTTGATCAGTCTCAAAAAAGCCAAATTAAATCCACTGTGATTCAGTGTTGTAAAACAGTTTTAAAAAAAAAAGAAAACTTCCGGGAGGGGGGGAGTGAGATTTTTTTATAAGCACTGTATTTAAGGTTATGCAATGGTCCGAATTAATTTCATTACATTTGTTCTAAACAGTGCTAAAACCAGTATTTATAGCTGACATTACTTAACCATGTCAGATGCAATTCAGAATTCTCTCTCCAAGTGTAACAAAAGTATGAAACCTGGGAGATCTTTCCACAGAACAAAGCAAAGTTATATGATTGTGGCATATTCTAGCCATTACAGATTGCTATGAATATGCTGGCAGAATATGGTAAAAAGTACAGTCATCCCTACCATCATGTTCATTGAAGGATGTGAATGACATTATATGTGACCAAGGTGTGCTGCCACATTTATTTTCATAACCATTTATAAATTATTGATGTGGTAAATTCATCAAAGAATCAGCTATTAATTCTTTAGATTCTGATTAGAATATGGCTGTGGGACATTGGAAAATATTGATAATTATGAGTAATACTACAGAAAACTTTTTTTCTCACAGAGACTGAAACAGCTTAAACAGAAAGTTAATAATAGAGTAAACTTTCCAGTGGTAGAAAAATTGGTAACGTGAGGACACATATTGAAGGTAATTCGGAAAAGAACCAGAAGCTGTACAAGCTAAACATCTTTGGATGTTTATGATCTAGAAAACACAACTTGAAAGGGTGATGGAAGTAGATTCAGTGATTACTTTCAGAAAGAAGTTTGCTAAATACTTGAAAGGAAGAGATTTGCAGAGTTAGAGAAAAGAGTGCAGAGAGTGACTAGTAGAATCACTTTCAAAATCCAGTAAAGGTACAGTTAGTTGAATGTTTTTTGTGCTGTTTCAATCAATAATTCTAATATTTCCATCTTATAATTTAATTGGAAATGTGATTTCTTTACTTAAGAATCTAAACAGGCAAAATCTAATGCCACATCTGCACATAACTAGCAATTCCCAAGCAGAAGCTGTAGCAGAACTATTCCCACAGCAGAGCCCCAGCTGCCTCTCACTTCCCCTTAGGTGCCCCTCCTCCTTCCTTTACTCCCACGATCCACTCTCCTCTCCCATCAGACTCCTCCTTCTCCAGCCCTTTTACCTTTTCCACCTGTCACCTCCCTGCTTCTCACTTCAACCCCCTCCCTCACTCACCTGGCCTTGCCTATCACCTTCTAGCTTGTTCTCCACCCCATCCCCCCACCACCACCACCATCTTATTCCAGCATCTTCCCCCTACCTTCCTAGGCCTGATGAAAGATCTCGACCTGTAAAGTTCACTATTCATTTCTCCAGACGCTGCCTGACCTGCTGAGTTCCTCCAACATTCTTTGTGTGTTGTTCTGTAGATTAACTTGGTTTTAGGCTGAGAAATATGCCTGAAACCAGTACCACATTAACCTGACACAAGTATAGTGGGTTCATTGAAATAAATTGCAGAAATCAATTGCCACAAAGATGAGTGAAGTTTTTTATTTGCTGTAATTTATAGTTTCAATGTGTTTTTAAACATAAATTTTAACTGTCAGCACTGGGGGTGGAACTTCATAGGTTGTCAAAGTTATTCTGTCACTTGCTACTTGTGCTATGTTGATAAGCAAAAAGCCAGGCTCTCAGCAGAAAACTGCATGGACCACACCAGAAGAGGCAAGCTGACTTATGCTCTCAGGATAACGAAAGATTTTCCACTACTTGTTTGGAACTGCAAGCAAATTTATTAGAGCTTTCAAAAGCAGGAAATATTACTACTAATTTGCAGTAAAATGTTGCTTTAAAATAGTCAAAAAATATATTTAGCCGACTAAATGTGTGATAAACTTCTACAAATCTAAGTTAGTTTAATATTCATCAGAAAAGCTTCTTGCTGGTTTTAAAGAGCTTTACTAGTTGACTGAGCACCTTCATGAAAATGCAAGATCTGTATGGTGGGATAATAAACAAAACCTCTCATTCCACACAAGATATGCCTCAGACCTGAGCACTAATTCGTAATAACATTACTGGAATGCATAAGAAGATGAAATGTTATTCCTCTCTGCGCCTTCTGGCGCATCGGGCAGCAACCTTGCCATTTCTTTAGCATTTGTCTGTTTTTTTATGAGGCCAAGTAGCTAGCTCAACGCTCAACCCAGCACAGATAGAAAGTGTGCAAGGAGCTGGCCGGATTCGAACCCAGGACCACTCACCTCAAAGTCCGGTGCGGATGTCATTACATCACCGGCTAGCTAAGAAGAGAAAAGTAGTGGTGAAAAATGTTGACTTAAAAAGGATCATTACAGGGTAGCAAAGACTTTTTCTTAGTTAGATATGTTATATTCAGATGGTCTTCATTTTCTTAAATCCTTAATCATTTCATGAACGTTTACACAAGGAATATTTTGGACAGCAGGATACTGTGGAAATCTGGAAATTCCTGCACTACAAATAAAGCTTCATTGACTATTTTAAAATTATTAAATCAGCATTATGGAAAAAAAAGTCCAGGGATTGTTCAGATTATCCACAGTGATGTCACAACAATGCTTGCTATTTATGTCCTTGAAAAATGAGATAGCACAAGTTGTACATCTCTATTCTTTCACTGGTAGATCTGTATTCTTGCACTTTGGGCTACCACTGCAATACTTAATTATTTGATTTTAAGAGAAACAACTTTAATGGGATGCTTTGTGCTTAAGATATTTACACAATATGTCAAGAGTAACAAAATATGTCCTTTGCATTTTTCTTGAAACACTTGATTATGGGACCATCTGAAACAAGTGTTCTGTAAGTGCTTATTTTATAGTTTGAAGATTAAACTTAGTATAATCTAATCATCATGATGTTTATTAAACCAATAAATAGTCCAAAATCAACCTTGTATATGCTTGATTGGCTAATGAGGAGCTGTTTAGCCATTGTCACTTAGTACCGTTTACAGAGATAACAGGCCAAATCTAGTGTAGTAAGTGTTCTCATTTAATTTCATTTTTATGTGGATATTGGGTCTGACTCTTGATTTGAAGCACACTGATTTCATGGTTGAACTGTAAACACAGAAACAGGTTGATATATTTAATTTTCTAAATCTCTGATTTTATTATTTTAAAAGTTTAGTTGAGTTAGGTAATAATTTTTCATTAACTGTGATAAATAGGAACAAAACTTGAACTGACTTTATCAAAGATATTTTTGCTTGCAGAATAGACAAACATACTTTAGAATCAGCGATGTAAAATAATTTGACTAATGGTTTATCAATTAAAATATTCCCTGATCACTCCCCAGTTTGCTAAACTGTATGCTTTTCTCTCTTATGGGGTACAGGCTTTCACTGTGAGTGCAAAATTCAGTACATCAGCAAGGTGTAGAGTCTCTTCTAACACAAGTATCTACATGTGATGATAACAACAGCTTGTGATAATAGTGTGCTTTACATACCTCATCTTTGTAAATTCTGAAATTGAACGTTTGAACATTCCCTTATAGAAACTAAAATGCTAATCACAGCATACTCTGCTTGCGTATATAATTGTTTCTCCTCACAGTGCATTTCTTTCATTGAGTTTCAGCACATACACCAGGAGATTCACTGTGGCTTTCAAAAGAAGGTTTTACTGGTTAAACTTTGTTATTTTAGCAATCCTCAGATTGTTTTAGTGATTAAACCTGTACAGTATATTAACATGGGAGAATTATTTTAATAAAAGCTAAAATACTGAATTTAGTAGGAATTATTTTGTAAGCTTAGTATTTTGGAGTATAGCCACAAGCAGTAGCTTTTAATTTAATTTTTCAGAATATGCTATATATACAGTAGATAGTTCACCTTTACAATTCTTGGAGTGTTGCATTTGAAGCATTCCTTTGTGGGAACCAAATCCCTGCTCAAAGCATTGCATATTTGCATCAGTGTGTGATTGTTTTCCTCTTGAAAATAATATAATTTTGCTATAGCATATGTTCTATCAGATAATAGTTTTGTTTACAACATAATGCAGCAAGAGACCCAGGAAGCACAGTAAAATGTGGCCACAGTATGAATAGTAGTGTATCAGTAGCTCTGCTACCTCATGGATAGTCACCTGATTTAATTCCTGACCTTGGGCATTGTCTGTGTGGAGTCTGCATTCTTTTCTCCCATGTCTGTACAGGTTTTCACCAGATGATCAGGTTTCTTTTGCATCCCAAAGATGTGCTGGTAAATTAACTAGCTCCTGTAAATTAACACTGTAAGTAAGTAATAAAAGAAGAGTTGATGGTTGTTGTTGGAAAGTAAGTTGTAGGGTTACAAGGAAGTAGAAATAGGGTGATGAGACTATAGGATTGCTTTGCTAGCATCTGCATGGACCCTATAGGTAAATGGCCACTTTCTACGTTGTAATAAATAAATACTGTAAATGCGATCAACAGGTAACAGTGCAGGGAAGCACAGTGCTAGAGCCGTACACCTTGAAAAACCCAGGTTCAGTCATGGCTGTGTGGAGTTTGCATGTTCTTCCTAAGTTTATATGGGTTTCCCTCCAGTGTACTAAGTGTAGTCCAATTGCCAGCAACATTCCAAACATGTGCATATTGCTAATTCACCGCTGCAAGATTGCCCTTAGTGTGTTGATGAGTGTTAGAATTTGTGGGGGAGTTGCTGGTAATGCAGGAGAAGAAAATAAGAAATTAGTGTAAAATATGTGCTTGATACTTGCTGAATGGTTCTATGACAGAACTATTGAGTGTAACAACTTGCACAAATTCCAGGAAGATTTCAAATCAAAATCAATACAATAACTTTAAAAATACTATTCAGCATGTTTAAGGGGAATCCAAGGGAAAACCTCTTCACTCAGAGAGTGAAGTAGAACGAGCTGACAGAGGAAATTGGAAGATACAGGTTCAATTGTAATATTTAAGAGAAGTTTGAATAGGTACTTGGATGGGAAGCACTGGAGGGATATGGTACAGGATAGGCAGAAGATCAGGTCACGATGGACTAGATTGGCCAAGGGGTTTGTTTCTGTGCTCTGTGATGTGTTGGTAAGAATTCAAAGTCCTGCAGTGACAATGCTATTGTCTTTCAGAAAACGATAAGCATATTTGCATTTGTTTTCTCTAGAAAAAAATCAGAGCGATAACCTAATAAAGATCTTTAGTATTATGAAAATACAGTCAAAGGCAATATAGGGATGTGGTAAGCTGGAGACTGTCAATGTAACATAGATGTTATGAAATCAAATGGAGAATTCAGAAGAACCTTCACTTAGAGAGGTGAGAATGTAGAATACACTTCCATGAGGAATGGTAAAAGCAATTGGTAAAGGTGCATTTCAAGATCTGGAAAATGGTGTCACACTGATAGAACTGGGTTGGAAAGTTGTGCAGAACCCCAAGTGGAGCATTGGTTAGGCCAAAGGATGTACTGTGATGTACTTTTGTGTAAATCTGCCACCTCAGGTGGATACACAAAATTCATTTGCACTATTTTTGAAGAAAAGCAATCAAGTTCTCTCCGGTGTACCAGCCAATAGAGGTTAAAATATATTTTAAATGCAAATCTATCTTTTGTATAACATTTTCATATTGCTACTCCACTATGGTGAATCTGCATTTTAGTTAATTATGTAAGTAGAAATTAATCTCTTGCTGATACCGTCATCTATAGTTTTTTACATTGAGACTTAATTCACTCACCTACTTATATGCCACTCAGCTAAGCAATGTCTTAATTTTAGCATATCAAATCATTTATTACTCATCATATGTAATCTTTTCCATTGCCATTCAGAATATCTGTTCTAATTCAGGTTCCCTGCTATTGTTTATTCACTTCATCTATGATGGTCTTGCAGTTGCAGCTGGAGACCAGTGATCTTGAATTCCATACCTAAACATGTCTGTCTGTCTGTCTGTTTGTCTCTCTCTCTCTCTCTCTCTCTCTCTCTCTCTCTCTCTCGCTCTCTCTCTCTCTCACACACACACACACACACACACACACACACACACCCCCCCCCCCCCCAAACTAGTTCCTGAAACAGGGGTTTCCCACTGGGGTCCACAGATCCCTTGGTTAATGGTAGGGGCCATGGCATAAAAAAAATTGGGAACTCCTGTTCAGAAGCTTCAAGTTATCTCTCCTATTATGTGTTTTGTTGCCATTTTTTTGTTTGGTCATGCTTCAATAAAATGCTTTTTAAGACACTTGCTTCTTTAAAGACACTGCATAGAGACAGTTTGTTTCAACCACTACATGCTATTTGCTTGCACAGATTATTTTTAGTGTAAACAGGAAGTCTTTCATTTCATCAGTTTATACTGGACTTAAATCAAGGATAGTGCTTGATTCTCTTCTAGATTTTCTATAAACATGTTGAAAATGACCATTCTGAATATTGTTGGTAAAATATAGAAGTATTTAGCATTAGCTGTGTAACTTATGGTTTTAAAGTTTCAAAAGTACAATTCTCTTAATATGTAACCAATATATTGAAAATATATGTATATGGAGAAATGGCAGATTTGTGTGGATTTAAATTAGAAAATCCTATCAGAAATCAGATATTACTAGATATTTGGATAGTAAGGGAATCAAGGGTTGTGTCATTAGTTAAGAGAACAGAGCTGATGTAAAGGTTCAGCTGTGACCCTGTGGAGCAGATATAAGAGACCAAGTGGCCAACCACTGTTTCTTCTGCTTACTATAAGATCATTGTGCACAGCTCCTAGACCGATAATGCAGTGATCCAAATTCAATGTTACGTTGATGGAACTTAAATGTTCTCCCTAGGTGAACTTGCTCCTATACTCCAAAGACATGTAGTTTGGTTACTCATTTGACTATCATAAATTACTCACAGTGTGCGGTAGAATCTGGGGGTGGGGTGGGGGAGTTGGTGGGAAATTGGAGAGAATAAGTAAGAGTTGGTGTGTGGTCAGTGATTATTGGCATGAAGTCGGTGGGCCAAAATCGTGGTCTGATTTTGTTATTCAAATGACTGAAGATTGTGCAAAATGGAATAGATTGAGAACACATCTAACAGCTCAAAATGGTTATCACCTCCCATAGATGTGAGCAACAGCAGAAATGTACATCACCACAATCAGTAATGTCACAACACAGCATGTCTCTCACTCTTCTGTTACAATCAAGGGATTGGTCTGGGTTCAGTGAAGAGTGCAAGTCAGAAACAGAACCAGACAAGTATTATGACCATGTTCATTTTGAATGGTGAAGTAAATAATGTATCTTAACTTCCTGTGAGGATTCCAGAGTCAGAAAAGACAGGCATTGGCCAATTTTGTTGCTCAATGAGCAATGAATACGGCACAGACTTTGGGGAAAGCAGAACATTTACTCTGGTTCTAGTACTTTTGATCATTATAGTCATTTCTGGATCATAGGTTTCTCCTCCAAGTTGCACATCATCCTGACCTTAAAACATATCACCATTCATTGTTACCAGGCCCAAGTGCTGGAACTCTCTCCCAATCTATACTGTGGGAATATATTGATGAGATGGAGTATAGCACTCCAACTATTAAAGTGATCACCACTTCCTTGATTTTTAGAGGCAGATAATAAATGGAGATCTATCTGCGTTATTCTACTGCCGCAGGTTATTCCCATTTCTCTTCCTTTAATGTTATTTTGATTTCAGACTTGAATATTATTGTGCATCACTGAGTTCACTGTTCCAAAGATTCACAGTGAATTTAAATAATAACACTCTCGTTGAGGTACCCCTATTTCTAGACAATCTAGACATTGTATTTTATACTTCTCAATTAATCCCCAATCTTTTAATTCTTCTATATCCAGGTGATGCGAAAGACAATGTTCTGTTTATTGCCATGGCAGGCACTCATCAGATATGGGTCATTTTTTTAGAAGATGGAAAACTTCCAAGGGGAGCGTAAGTAACTGAAGATAATTTTTCATTAACTTCTCTGTCACCCTGCAGCGGTATTAAACTGAGTTATCTTCCATAACATTCAATTGTAGTTTAAAATTAACCAATTGGCGTAGATATTTGTGTTCATTGCATGGTAGTTCTCTCTCAAGTGGTATTTGCACGCTTTTTATAGAAGCTGCATGGTTTAAATTCCATTGCACACTGGACGATGATGTGAATGGAACTCCAAATACTCCAAGAATGCTCTGTTAGGTAGTGATAATTAGTTTCAGTTTTTCATTGTTCATCTGTCCACATTAAAGTGTTCATTAATGACAACCCTGGAGTAGTTTGACAAGCATTGTAATTAATAGAAGCAATGCAATTTTAAATTGAGTTTTTAAAATAATGTTGATTAATGAAGTGGTACAAAAAGGATTCCGCTAAGGAATATGACAATCCATTTGATTAATTATGGGGTTCCTGTATTCATATTTTGTTGCCTTTATGTGTTACCTCAAATAAAATGCTTGAAACCAATTTTAAATGAATACTTTTTGTAGTTAAAAAAAACTCTGCCATGGAATAGTTTTACCTAGAGTATTTCAGCTATTAGGAATGGTTTAATTGGTGGGGCTGTCTATTTATATCTGCTAAATATCAGTAAATGTAAACAAGGCTTCACAATGGAAACAATCTAATGGAAACAATCCACAGCTTAAACTAGCTGCCGTTATTTGCTCCAGGAATGAACCGAAACAGTGTCTGCGTTATTTAAATTTCCCTGTGTACAGTATATATAAATTTTTAACTTTGATTTTATTTTGCAAGGCATGTTCCCCATCTACTCCCATTTGCTCTACTATTGAAACCTAATTAATTTTCTTTCTTTCACAGTTATGACAAAAGATTTAATTCTCTATCCACAGATGCTGTCTAACCTGCTGAGTGCTTTCAGCATCTTCTGTTCTTATTATTGTTGAAAGTACAAGTTGATTGTGCAATGAGGGAATATAGGCATTTGGAACCGAAGCTGACTAGTTAGATTGAATGATTGTGAAATTATCAGTGCGTAGACTGAGAAAGGAGCATAAGGTACAGTAAGTGAGTTTGACATAAAGTCAGGTACAGAACAAGAAGGAAAATCAGAATGGATTAGAGAGGAAATGAACAGTGGAGATCAGATAGATAGATAGATAGATACTTTATTCATCCCCATGGGGAAATTCAACTTTTTTTCCAATGTCCCATACACTTGTTGTAGCAAAACTAATTACATACAATACTTAACTCAGTAAAAAATATGATATGCATCTAAATCACTATCTCAAAAAGCATTAATAATAGCTTTTAAAAAGTTCTTAAGTCCTGGCGGTAGAATTGTAAAGCCTAATGGCATTGGGGAGTATTGACCTCTTCATCCTGTCTGAGGAGCATTGCATCGATAGTAACCTGTCGCTGAAACTGCTTCTCTGTCTCTGGATGGTGCTATGTAGAGGATGTTCAGAGTTTTCCATAATTGACCATAGCCTACTCAGCGCCCTTCGCTCAGCTACCGATGTTAAACTCTCCAGTACTTTGCCCACGACAGAGCCCGCCTTCCTTACCAGCTTATTAAGACGTGAGGCGTCCCTCTTCTTAATGCTTCCTCCCCAACACGCCACCACAAAGAAGAGGGCGCTCTCCACAACTGACCTATAGAACATCTTCAGCATCTCACTACAGACATTGAATGACGCCAACCTTCTAAGGAAGTACAGTCGACTCTGTGCCTTCCTGCACAAGGCATCTGTGTTGGCAGTCCAGTCTAGCTTCTCGTCTAACTGTACTCCCAGATACTTGTAGGTCTTAACCTGCTCCACACATTCTCCATTAATGATCACTGGCTCCATATGAGGCCTAGATCTCCTAAAGTCCACCACCATCTCCTTGGTCTTGGTTTTAAATATTATTTTTAAATGACCAACAGCAGTTAATACATAAAGGCATTCAGAGCAACACACTCAAAATGCTGGAGGAACTCAGCAGGTCAGGCAACATCCATGGAAATAAATAGATAATTCAAGTCAAGAAGGGTCCAATGCCAAAATAAGAAAATGGAGGGAAGGGAAGCTAGGTGAAGCCAGGTGGGGGCTTGAAATAAGAAGCTGGGTGGTGCTTATGCCAAAAGTAAAGGACTGGAGAAGAATAATTCAGATGGGAGAATGGACCAAAGGAGAAAGGGAAGAAGGACGGGCACCAGGGGAAGGTGATAGGCAAGTGAGGAGAAGAGGTGAGAGGCTATTGAAGAAGAAGGAAGAGGAGGGGATAATTTACTGGAAGTTGGGGAAAATCAATGTTCATGCCTTCAGGTTTATTCAGTAGCAAATTACTGGCATAGGCATAAAAACATTTTGGGCCATCAGAAATGTATGAAATTATGTATAGTACCAGGACACTGTCGGTTCAGAAACGTGCTAATCACTATCAATTGTCTAGATTCAGGAACTACTTGAAGATTGCATTTTTCAATTTATTCAGTTTAAAATTCACTTTACCTTAACTGGAGGAAATTTCTGGTAAAACATCTGTATCTGCTTTGCAATTATTTAGTGCTTTCCACCCCAAATGCTTATAGAGTACTTTGAAAAGTAGTCCCTTTTAGGAAGTACTACAGCCAATTTAACTCAGCAAGCTTTTATGGCAATATAATAATGAACAGTTATTTCATGAAAATTATTATTTTCATGATAATTAAAAGGCTAAATTTTTCCAAGTCTCTGGGAATAATTCCTCAATTATATCATTCGGTATAATCCCTTATCTTATTTTTTCTTAATTTAATCATTGTATGGGATCTAGTTCAGACTGGCAAGTGAACATTTATTACCCATCTAATCTGAAAAGATTACCCATCCTTTCGCTCATCTGAGAAAATAAATGGAACTTTTGTTTAAAATCTCAGCTGAAAGGGAATGTCTCTTGGCAATACAGTTGGCCTCTGTTGTACACCACCTAAATCTTTGTCCCAAAGTCTTGAAGGTTTCATCAACCTTAAGACTTCTGACTCAAAGACAATAATGTGATCAATTGGGAATTATATCAAAGTTAATTAATCCAGTTATTTAAGAAGTTACTGTTTGAATTTATCCCTGGAGATAGCCAATTACATAATATTTACTGGTTAGCATTAAGACCTTAGATTCAAAACAATTGAACATGGTATATTAAAACTCAAAATTCAAAAGCAACAATTAAAGATTTATTCCAAGGTAGGAACTGGGAAATTTCAATGCAGCTCCTCTGTACTCCTGTGAGCCACCAGGGAGTCCAAACCAAAAATAAAATCTAAAAGCAGCCACATATCTCTCTGGCTGCTGCCAGTCTGCCTAGATACATTCCAGGGAGTGTCATGGGTCTGCAAAATCTTGCTTAATGCATCTTCCAAAATAGTGATGCATATTACGTGGAAGAAGTAAATTGCTATGTTGCTCTTTGGGAATAGGTTCCAATTATTTATTAAGAGAAAATGTTGTTCATAGACAAGAGAAAGTCTGCAGATACTGGAAATCCAAAGCAACACACAAATGCTGGAGGAACTCAGCAGGTCAGCCAGCATCCATGGGAACAAATAAATAGTCAACATTTCAGCAGAGACCCTTCTTCAGAACTGGAAAGGAAAGGGAAAAAACCCGGCGGGGGAGGGGAAGGAAGATAGCTAGAAGGTGATAGGTGAAGCAGGTGGGTAGAAAGATAAAGAGCTGGAGATGAAAGAATCTGATTGGAGAGGAGAGTGGGACCATAGGAGAAAGGGAAGGAGGAACAGATCTAGGGGGAGGTGGTAGGCAGGTGAGAAGAGGTAAGAGGCCAGAGTGAGGAATAGAAGAAGGGGGTGGGGGAGGGGGAGAGATTGTGTTTATAACTTGAATTGGACCATATACAGAATTTATCATTGTTAGAACTGTTGATTTAATTCAAATATTGCAGTTTTTTATATAACTGGGTTTACCTACATAGCTTTGTATAAAATACTAACATATTTTTCATTGTTTCTTTAACTAAACACATCTAATATGATTTAATGCAGCTGAAATTGTTATATTTATTTTATTTATGTATTAATTTACTTGTGTCTCCTAGTGAATACAAGAAAGGAACTTGCATTCGTTTTGCTGGAAGTGGTAATGAGGAAAATAGAAACAATTCTTACCCTCATAAAGCAGGATTTGCTCAGCCATCGGGCTTGTCTGTAGCTCCCGAGGAACTCAATTGTATTTATGTCGCAGACAGTGAGAGCAGCACAATACGTTCTGTATCATTAAAGGATGGTGCTGTTAAAAACCTGGTGGGAGGAGAAAGGGATCCTCTGGTAAGTTTAATATTTTGAAGTGAGGTTTATATAAACATTGTGCATTAAATTATGAAGCAAATACTGTAAGACTGTTGGTTGAAGAATATAAGATTTTGGGTTATCACCAGAGAATTACAATAATTATTTCAGTGGCTATAATGGATAGCTGCTGGAGTTAGAAAGTAAAATATTTTGCTACATTTCT